>NC_137814.1:9943205-10244006 GCF_963921795.1 Nannobrachium achirus
AGTAAAAAAAAAACGTAAAAAAAAAAAAACGTAAAAAAAAAAAACGTTAAAAAAAAAAAATTGGGGGGGGGGGGGGGGGGGGGACTATTGTGGCGGAACTATTGTGCCGCAGCGCACGTTTCCGGTCGGACATATTTGACCGGCGGACTATTTTATACAGAGGCAAAATATGAGGGTAATAACGAATACAACTGTATACAGAGGTTTGGAAACGACATCTTGCAAAGGTGACATGGGTGTTTGAATTTTTAAGCTATATTTAGTACATATGTAGTACATCTTGGCCAAGTGGTTTGGTATTTAAGTTAGCGATACATGACCCGGAAGTAGATCACTTACTCTTTTGTAATATAAAGATGGGGGTCTGTGCAATGCGCTGTGAGCTTGTCGATCGTCTATTTTCAATGTTTGCCTATTATAATGAATTGACGACTTGGCCAATGTTTGACCAGTTTTTATAGTATAGTAGTTTGTTGATTACTTTTGATTCAGTAATGGTCTTTTTCTTTTCTTTCTTTTGAGGTATTAAAAAGGTCTTAAATTGTCACTTTACTGTCATCAAGGGAGCCCTCCCAAAAGAATCTTGTGGGGACCCACGTGGTTGAGAACCACAGTATATATGCATAAATAGGCCAAGCATTGTAGTGCACAGAAACACAGTCACTGTTCAGTGACTGTTCCTTTTTAGGTTTTGGTGAACCAGCGTCACTGTGTG
This sequence comes from Nannobrachium achirus, assembly GCF_963921795.1. Classification (NCBI taxonomy): domain Eukaryota; kingdom Metazoa; phylum Chordata; class Actinopteri; order Myctophiformes; family Myctophidae; genus Nannobrachium; species Nannobrachium achirus. The sequence goes on from NC_137814.1 coordinate 9,943,921, forward strand.
ATGTCATTGGGATTAGGTTCTGAGGAAAGTGCCCCTGGTGTCTCATGAAAACAAGCCAGGGCGGAATGGAGCATGTCTTGTTTTTTTTTCTTTCTCCATTGGAGAGGAAACACTTTTATAATACATATAAAAATGCTCTTTCAGTTGAAAGTTTGATTTGAACAGCTAAAATGCATCTACAAGCTCGTGCGTGGGGATCTTGTAGATAATGTGATATTTTGGCAATTTTGGTTGTTTGGGCTTTTGCTTGTAGATCAGCTATTTGTGTATGTTTGCTTGATTTTTTTTAAACCATTTCAGAACGGGGAAAGTCAGAGGCTGGCTATTTTGAAGATTTTCTTGCTTCGCACATAATCCTCTCCTAATTTATTTAAGGACAGTGTGATAGTGTCAGTCATCATCACACACAGGAGTGAAGGTTTGTGGTGCAGACTAGGTTGGTCTGCTGTTCCACTGACAGACAGCGGGGTGTAAGCCACGCTGCTATTCCTGGGCTTGGTAGTAATGTGATTTACCCCCGCTGAGCGCCACGGTACTGGCTGTATGATGTATGTTTATTCAACTGATGAAAACACTCCCCAGGGAGACCCCGTTTCATGTGCACGCACCCACGCACGCACCCACACACGCATGCACGCACGCACGATAATAGCAGCTCGTAATGGTTCATTATTTACACACACATAGACGGATCAAAGAGACAGGTGGATATTCTTGTGGAGAAACACACTCTGCAGTTCCCATGTGTATGTACATATTCAAACACGCACGCGCACGCACATATGCATGCTCGCAAGCGCGCGCGCGCACACACACACACACACACACTCACACACACACACACACACACACACACACACACACACAAATGAAATGAAATGAAAACTCGCCAAACAACCATTTAATTTTTTTATTGTTAATTAAAAACATTATCTATATACAGTATATATTTATATATATATATGTATGTATGTATGTATGTATATGTGTATGTGTGTGTATATATATATATATATTTAAATCGTAATATTCTTGTGGCCCACCAAAGGGCCGCTGCCCACAGGTTGAGAACCGCAGTGCTGGCAGGCTGGCAAGCAGGCTGGTACTGTAGGGGCATAGCCAGCTGGCGCACAGTGTTGCCATGTCAGCTTATTCTAAGCAACTTTGGGCTTCTTATTCTGTTAAGTTACTTGTAAATATTGGTGCGTGTTGCGTTATTTGGGCTTGTTTCTAAATTGTAGTCGCTTATTTGGGCTTACTTCGAATTTATTTTTATTATTATTACTTGCAGCAGCAGAGAGTGCAAGTACTGCGTTCGGCTGCGTATGTAGGTAGGTAGGTAGGTAGGTACAGGGGCGTCACACCAAATTCTGGGCCCTGGGTACAAGGATTCACTGCGGGCCCCTGTGCTTTAACTATTGAAAAATAGCAGATATACAAGCTCACAGCGCGGCACCGAGTGCCGCGCTGCGAGCTTGTAGATCTGCTATTTTTTAAAAATCATGAAAATCTTTGAATATTTCAAATCCTTCTGAGGTTTTTTTGAAAAACCTATGTTTCTATGTCAGTGGAGCTCAAACCTTTTCATGTGAAGGACCCCCAAAATGGTATGTATTTGGCCACAGAACCCCATCTCAAAATATTGAGTTCCAGGGACCCCCCAGAAGCAAAATGTTAGTTACAAATGTTCGCTTAAAAAAATACATATATTCAAAGATTTGCACACATTTTCAATGTGTGCAAATTTTCAAAAATAGCTTTTCAAAAATAGCAGATCTACAAGCTCGCAGCGCGGCACTCGGTGCCGCGCTGTGAGCTTGTATATCTGCTATTTTTCAATAGCTAAAGTATAAAATAATAATTAAGGCCCCTCCACCACCTTGGGCCCTAGTAACTCAGTCCCACTTTCCTACCCCTTGTGACGCCCCTGGGAAGGTATATGTATTTGTCCCTAAACCCCATCTGAAAATATGTTGTGCCAGGGAAGCCCCGCACCAGATTTGCGTCGTTAAGGCCTCTCCATACTTCGACAGAACGGAACTTTTCGGTTGAAAAATAAACTTTTTTATTTTTTATCTTTTCCGAAAAAAAAGCGTCGGATGTTCATACTTCGCTCCTGTTCGGAGGGTTGGCACGTTGGAAGTTGGAAGCGGTGGCACGTAATGAGGAGGTTATGGAGGAGGAGGAAGACGAGGAGGAAATGTTAGAGGAGGCAGAGGAGGAGGAGGATTTTGCCCTGCTTTGTGCGGCTGAGGAGGAGGCGAGCACATCTCACAGTCGGTGGTATGTCCGCCCGCTAAATAGGCTACGACAAGGCCCCGGGATGGCCTGTATCAGACTCTCGTTTGATTTCAGAACTATTGTTTGGAGAAAAAGCATTCCAGAACTTTCGAGGAATTACATTTTATAGTTGAAAAGGACCTTTTGACCGAAAACGGCGGTTTCGGTCAAAGTATGGACAGGTCGTTAGAATGTGACAAAAAAAATCGTACAAATATTCCACATTTTGTATTTCACGATTTCTTTGAAAATAGCTGATCTACAAGCTCACAAGCGTTGTTGTGAGCTTGTAGATCTGCTAGTTTCAAATGTATACAGCATATAGAATACGATTAAAGTCTCTTGAAAGTCTCACTTTAATCGTATTCTATATGCTGTATAGAATATAAGACTTGCAGCCTATTATAGTCGCTTCTTTTTTGGCATGTTTTCCAAGACCTGGTTGCTTATTCCTGTCACACAATGGCAACACTGCTGATGCATTTAGATGCCAGTAGCACTACTGCTGGTGGTGCTGGTGGTGGGGCTACTTGCCAGGGGCGTCACACCAAATTCTGGGCCCTGGGTACAAGGATTCACTGCGGGCCCCCCATGAATGTTAACTATTGAAAAATAGCAGATATACAAGCTCACAGCGCGGCACCGAGTGCCGCGCTGCAAGCTTGCATATCTGCTATTTTTTAAAAATCGTGAAAATGTCAAGGACCCCCAAGATGATATGTATTTGGCCACGGACCCCGATCTCAAAATATTTAGTTCCAGGGACCCCCAGAAGCAAAATTTGAGTTAGAAATGTTCGCTTAAAAAAATACATATATTCAAAGATTTTCACAACTTTTCAAAAATAGCAGATCTACAAGCTCGCAGCGCGGCACTCGGTGCCGCGCTGTGAGCTTGTATATCTGCTATTTATCAATAGATGAAGTTATTAGGGCCCCTCCACCTTGGGCCCTGGTAACTCAGTCCCACTTTCCTACCCCTTGTGACGCCCCTGCTACTTGCAGTCAGTCAGTCAGTCAGTCAGTCAGTCAGTCAGTCAGTCAGTCAGTCAGTCAGTCTCCCTGGCCCGCTGCCAGCCGGTGGGATTTAACAGATTGTAGTTATGCTGTCATTACCCCGTCGGGACTGGATGAACCGGGGGCCCGGGGAGCGCCATGGGACCCTCCCTGACGGCCAGCCTGTCTCTCTGTCACTGCCAGTCTGACCGCCTCCTGTACTGTACTGTACTGTACTGGACTGGACTGGACTGGACTGGACTGGACTGGAGTGGACTGGACTGAACTGTACTGTAGCTTCTCTGTGTCCTCCTCTGCTGTCTTTCTGCCTTCCTGCCTTCCTTCCTCCTCCCATTTCCTGTCGCCACCTCGCACCACGTCTCCGGTGAAGGACATCGGAGATGTACTGTAGGGGGAGGCTAAATGTGTGTTTTTTGTGTGTGTGTACAGTACTTGTTTTGTCCTTGTCCTCAGTGTATAATAAATACAAGTGCGTGCCGTCACATGCGTGAATGTACAAGGGGCGTGCCTGTCTTTTTATCTGTACGCATGTGCAGGGGCGTCACAAGGGGGGGGGGGGGGGTTAGTGGGACTGAGTTACTAGGGCCCAAGGTGGAGGGGCCTTAATTATTTTATACTTTAGCTATTGAAAAATAGCAGATATACAAGCTCACAGCACGGCACCGAGTGCCGCGCTGCGAGCTTGTAGATCTGCTGTTTTTGAAAAGTTGTGAAAATTTGTGCAAATATTTGAATAAGACTATCCACAACTTTCCAACATCCATCGTGCATTGTGTAGAAGGGGAGCGGCATTTCTGGCGTCGCAGCCGAGTGTGATCTACAAGCTCACAACGGTTGCATCTGCGACGCGACGTGAGCTTGTATGTCTGCTGTTAACCGGAAGTGTCCCGCAGATAATGCTACAGTAAAGTCTTGCGGAAACAGGTGGATATGTTTTTTTTTTAAGCGAACTTCAGAGGGGTCCCTGCTGGAACAAAATATTTTGAGATGGGGGTCCGTGGCCAAATACCTATCATTTTGGGGGTCCTTCACATGAAAATGTTTGAGCACCACCGACATAAAAACATAGGTAAAAAAAAAAAAAAAAAAAAAATGATCAAGATTTTTCAAAAATATCAGATCTACAAGCTCGCAGCACAGCACTCGATGCCGCGCTGTGAGCTTGTAGATCTGCTATTTTTCAATAGTTAAAGTACCCAGGGCCCAGAATTTGGTGCGACACCCCTGTGCATGTGTCGCTGGTTGACAGAGACGTCAAATTCATGAGGGGAGCAGGCGGCGACCTGCGGGCCATCGTGTGTTAATGCCTGAGCGTTTTTACCGATGCACTTCCTGTTGGCACTCTGGGCATATTCAACACTCGCTCTCCATCTGTTACGACTAAAGTACCGTCCGTTCCACACACACAGCAAAGACCCTGAGCGTTCATTTGAGAGCTGAGAGCACGGACCCTTACGGTTCACGTTAACACTCTGTATTTCAACGTGTACAGTACAGTATACACAGATGATTGATTTTAATCTCTTTATTTGGTGTCTTCTGGCGCTGTCCCTCTGTAGGCTACTAACTGTGAGGTCTTCTTGTTGTCTTGGTACTGGGGCTGTAAGATGCGTCAAATCTGGAGGTGATATCGGTATATCTCGGCAGCGGGTTGTCAGACCACACAGAAGACACAATCGTTCATCTCCTGTGCTGCATTGTTGTGGAAGTAATGGAGTGTGTAATGTTTGGTCATGTTTATGCTTTTTAATTACCCCCTCCTTACTCTTATCTACTTTTATAGATTTTTATCTAGCTATAGACTAATCTGTACACCTGACCTTGATATGACCTTCTGCCTTTAACCACTTAAGCCTTGTTTCATACTGTGTCAACTGTCAGGTCTTGTGATGCGAAAATAGCTGCACAAGACCAATACAAGTTCACAATTGTCTATTTTCGTCAGGTTGCAAGTGGATAAACACGAAAGCCAAAAATGAGTTAGCGTGTTGTTGCCTTTGGAGGGCAGCAGCTTAGTAGGGTCGTCAGTAGGGATGGAGCCCTAAACAAGGGTAGCTCGATAACCCGATAACAGATTTATTGAGTACCCGGTATCAATAAGCTTTGGCCTTATCAAGATTGTTATCGAGCGTAGCGGCTCATGATGTCATATTTAAACAATCAGACAAGAAGCGATCAAGAAATTATTTACAGGACTACTATCCATAATATAAAGCTATTTAAAACTTATTACACACTAATGAATGATAGATTTAATGATATTTAATGATATTTGTCACTTTTTTCAATTGTCATCTTCATAGATGGTGGTCAGCAACAAACTCACAGTTGCAACAACTGGCCAATAAAAAAAGATACCAGTTATGTTCTGAATTTCTCGTCTCAAATCTTTCCACAAAATATTAAAAAAACGCTCAATAGTAGGCTCGATAAAAGCCCGGCTCAATAAGCAGGATCGATAAGGTGCTCATTATCACTAAAAATTAACAAGCTTCATCCCTAGTCGTCAGTTCTCATATTGTGGTGTTAATGAGCTTTAGATAGATGAAAAGCCCTCATTAGACTTGCTTACATTATTATTCTGTTTTAACGGTCTTAAGAGGAGATATCATTGCCCCCAAATGCAAATGTTTTATGTGCCTCACTTAATTCACACAGCTATAGTGGACTGAGCAACAGGCATATCATTAAATAGTCCTCTCTCCCCTGCTTTAAATTCTACTTGATAATAGCTGAAGACATGGGGGAATACAGTATTACTGTGTAACAGTATTTATTATTGCAGGTGCTGTACCATTCTGTCTCACTGTGGATCTCGGGATCCACATGGAAACAGCTTCAGAGGGGCTTTCCCACTAAATGCACAGCCTGCATCAATCATCTATGAGGTCCATCATATATGACATCAATCGTCTCTGACAAAATCTAGAAATGCAATCAACTTCCAGTATGGCGTGCATTTCGCAGAGGAGTGGGAGAAAGAATTAGAGTGATTTTCAGAGTGGTGGAACCGACATGCATCAACGTAGATCTCTGTATCTGTCTCATGCCATGCCATAAAACCAACAAAGACATGGACCACTGTAAGCCGTCCCCCGGCATTGTTGATAATATTACTGAAGCATGTCACTGTCATCCTCGTGTCCCCATGTGACTTCAGACTTACTACTAAATACATTAAGTAGGGATCCCCTGTAATGGTAGACAGGGCTCCCGAGGAGCTCCATGCAAGATGCTCTAATCCGCTGTCTCCCTGGAGAGATTAGCTGTCACCAACCGGAGAAATTAAGCCATGGCTGGTGGCGCGAAAGATCCCAAACGCTAATTCACTGTGCTTTGACCAGACACGCCACACGACATCACCACCCTTAGAGCCCCGCAGCCCGTAGCGCAACTAAAAATAACGTTTATATGCATAGATTAGCTGCGATACAACTTTCACATTTATCACAAGTTTCACCTCACCCAGCATTTCCTGGTTGTGTTCATGCCGAGTTCACTTAATGGCCCCCGGAGGTGCTTCTGTTTCATGCATCTGGCATGGCGAGCTGTGATTGATCTACTTTGAGGGGGACAGGCATGCAGACAATCCCTGTTCTAGACGGCTTGGCCTTTGGCCACGCCGTAAAAACAATTATGACTGCTGTGAAAGTGTTAGAGAGAGAGAGGTCCTGACACAGCACCAACCAGCCAACCACTCTCATCCCCACTGGCAGTCTAGGATGGATGGCTTCATGGCTTGTTAGCTTGTTATGGCAGTCTAGGATGACTTCTTTACTGGTTATGCGCACATGATGGTATATTAAGCCTGATTTATACTTGGTTACGTGCAAGTGTCACTCAAAACGCAGTGCAGTGCAGTGCAACGCGCGTGAGTAGATAGGCTTTACTATAGAGTTAAGAGCCATTCACAATGAGCACTATAACTATAACTATAAAAGTATAGTTTTAAAAATCAACTATAAAAATAAAATACAATGGTGAACGATATTATAGTGCTGATGTTGGAATTAGTTTGTGACACCCTCAATCTAAATCAGGTTATAGACTACTGGACCAACTGTGAACTCTGTTCAGTCAGGAACACTCACGTCAAAGTAGATTTATCATTTATTTTTTTACCATTTATTGCAGCATATGGAACACAGTTAAACTTGGCGTTAATGGGTCCGCTTTTTAAGATGTTCCCAAACCTGTGCAAAGCGAGGTGTGATCGGTGTGTAGGAAAGCGTGGCTGAAAGCAATCAGCAGACTGACAGCTGATTACAGCTGAGCGTATGCGACTGCCATGCTCTGCATGAACTAACGTGATGCTTCATTTGATAGTGAATTCATGCATGCGCTCAGACACGCACACAGACACACACACACACACACGCACGCACACGCACACGCACGCACGCACGCACGCACACACACGGCACGCACATAATAAAGAAACAGAATCACCCAGGCGCTTGTCTGACAGGTTCCTTTGTTCGCATTATGTTTGATACCAGCACTGATCTCATTGATGCTCAGTTAGCTCTGCTCCAGTAATCACTTGAGCATCTGCATTCAAGTCGGTGAGGATCAGCCTACTCCTGTTGAGTTTAGATCAGTACACAGCTTGGGATTAGGGCTGTCACAATTATTACATATCGTCTAATCGCAATTATTTGACATAATCGCAATTATTTTGTGATAATCGTCATAATCGTTTACATGTTGAAAAATGTTTATATATGTTCAAACATTAAAAAAAATAGTGGAAATAGCAGATATACAAGCTTGTAGATCGGCTATTTCCACTATCAATGTTCTTTTTAATGTGTAAAGTAGTCAAATATGTCAGTCATTTCTTTGTATATTTAGGTTATGTGTCACATCTGCCATGTGCAACTTCAAAGCCTACAAGCCAAACAGAAATGTAATTGTCAACGACAAAAACACGATTGAATCGTTAATCAAAATTATTTGAGTGACACTTAATCGTCATGTAAAATGTCGTAATCGTGACAGCCCTACTTGGGATGAGGCTGTGGATCTGTCAGGAGAGCTAGCAGACAGACAGCCCAACCTAGAGGAATAGTTCCTGTAAGGCAGCGCCCATGGGCCGCATGCGGCCTCTGCGGCATGTCTATATGTGGCCCGTCATGGTCATAGCAATAAGAATATATTTTGTCTACTTTCACTGTGGACAAATAATTTCTGATGTCGTTTTTCAGTTTTTCTCCAAAACCCCAAGAAACAATTTTTGTCTTGTTTTATACAAGACGTTTTTGCTATTTTGTTTGTTCCTAAAGAGGAAACTACATCATTTCATCATTACTCATTTCCATGACATTTATGTTCAATGAGGTTTGGCCTTATAGATGGAAATGTGGTTGTTTTCTGTGTTACCTTAATTTTTAGTCAAGTAATGTACTGTAGTGTGTTACAAAACCATTGTCTAAATGTCAAATAGGACCGTCATCTTCAGCTTGCCACCCTTGGACTTATGGTATTCTGCTGAGTGGCACCTGAGCCATCTTACGTTGGGTAGCCCTGCTGTAGGGGCATGAGTGGCTCATAGGGGTGGGCGATATGGAAAAATACAATATCACCATATTTTCCCAAGCTGTATCACGATACACGATTTTATCACGATTCTTTTTCACATTGGTTTTTATGATTATTTTTCAAGTTAGACAAAAAGACAAAAACTAGACTCTCTGGGTTCCTTTTGGGAGGTCTAATTTGAACTTTACAAGTATGTAACTCTGACAGTATACAAATGAAACCAAATGGACCCTTACGGGTCCATTTGGTTTCATTTGTAAACTGTCAGAGTTAAGGGGAGACCATGACATTTTCAAGTTTGAGAACTACTGATTTAGACCAAAATGCAGGTTTAAATTGAATTCTGCAATGAATCTCTGTATTAACGATTCAACAGGATTTCTTACAAGGCTCCCTCAATTGTATCACGATATATACGATATCTCTGAAAAGGCATATCGTGGAGACATTGTATCGTCTCAACGATAATTATCACAATATCGCCCACCCCTAGTGGCTCATGAGATAGAGCGTCCGCTTAGGAGTCGGAGGGTTCCCAGGTTGATCCCCGGCTCCTCCTGGCTTAATGTGGAAGTGTCCTTGAGCAACACACTGAATCCCTTCTGCTCCCAATGAGCAGGTTGGTGCCTTGCATGGTTTCCTTCGCCTCAGGTGTAATGTAAAGCACTGTGGACAAAAGACGTTATATAAATGCACCATTCACCTGTAGGATGAGTTAGTGCTGTTGAACATCTTCTGAGATACTGCAAAGCGCTCCCATGCTTCTAAAGCCTTGCTGATGTGCTACGTTTAGTATTTCATGTCGTCAGACTAGCACTTATATTATAGAATTATATCGAATTAAATCTCATGTACATTGTAAAATACCAAGATGTTCTATCTCTGAAAGTGTGAAAACTGCCCAATTTACTGTCTAACGGCGAATACACCGAACACTTCAAGATAAGATTCGATAGATGTCCTTTATTATTGTAAATGTGCAGATTCAGAATATCTCCTAATCTAGCTTTTGGGGAACATTACACGAGGCTACATATTACATTCAGTACAACAACACAGCACATATATTTTCCTTCTCTCATGGAGGGAAAAATAAGCTCTTCAAGAAGTCATCCTTCCAGGGAGCGAACCCCGCCCAGCCACTTTCCTCTGTTTTCATTCATGTTTTGGTACAGTTGCTAAGTGGACTTCCTGTCCTTGTGGCAGCGCCAGCCGGTGGGTGGGTGAGTCTGTCCGTCTCCGCTCCGCCCCGGGCAGAGTGTGGCTCCACCTCACACTTTCCATCTGCCTGGCCATGATGACTAGCTGTTGCCATGTCTGCTTAGTATAAGCACATTTGGGGTTGTTTTTCTGTGAAGTGAAGTCGCTTGTAAATATTGGTATAGTTGCGGGTAGCGTTCTTTTTTTGGGGGGGAGGGGCGGACTTGTTTCGGAAGTATAGTTGCTTATTTGGGCTTTTTTTGAAGATCTACAAGCTCACAACGTGTCTCATCGTGACGTGTTGTGAGGGGGACTGCCCATAAGTCCTACATCTCATTAGTCCTACAGTACATCTCATCTTACAATAAATGCGAGAGGTCTCTGTGAGCGTGCGTGTATGTAATCCGCGTATCTCGAGAAGCGTTCGTCCCACCGGCTTCAGGTTTGGTTGGTTATAGGGTTAGGTTTAGGCATAGTTTTACTGAGGTTAGGGTTAGGGATAGGTTTAGGTTTTAGGCATAGTATTTTCACCAGGTTAACATTCACCAGATTCGGACTAATGGGATGTAGGAACAATGAAATGTCGGACCAATGCCACGGCACCGTTGTGAGATTGTAGATCGGCTATTTGAAAATACATAGGTTTAATTTAACAAAGTGAGACCCAGTCGCTTCTTTTGGGCTTGTTTTCATTAGACCTGGTTGCTTGCTTTTCTCGCTAATCTGGCAACGCTGATGATGACTGCTCCATGGTCTGTTTAGGCCGGCACCACGCTGCTCCTTTAATATGTGATGAGTTCTCCCTGTTTAACCCATTTAGGCCTAAAATTATTGAAAGCTTTAACTATTAGCAGATATACAAGCTCACAGCGCGGCACCGAGTGCCGCGCTGAAGGATTCAAAAAGACACTTATAGAATCGGGTCAAAATTAAAATTTTCGCGATTTTTCAAAAATAGCAGATCTACAAGCTCGCAGCGCGGCACTCGGTGCCGCGCTGTGAGCTTGTAGATCTGGTATTTTTCAATAGTTAAAGCTTTCAATAATTTTAGGCATAATGGGTTAAAAAAGAAGTTGAGAGAATTTTGTCATTACTAGGTGGCCTTGACCAAGGAAATCAACCCTTATACACAGTAAAATCTGAAGAGTTAACGACTTTAGCCCTATTTTAGTTGGCTGCAAAACCAGAACCTCCACCCCTCATTTCTCACATGCCCCTCTTCTAGCGCCACCATGTGGCCGATTCTTGCAATCCACATTTTTGGACACTGCAGATTTGCCTTAAAATCACGCAAAGCGGTACACAGTATCTCTAAAGTCATGTCATCAACATGGATCTGTCTCATTTCCCATAGTCCCTCCTGATTGGCTACCATTGCCTTCTAAAGTTTGTTTATGTGACCTGACGGTTGCTTAGCTCCGATTAGGGAGTCTTGGTACACTGGTACACATTAAATTGTCATTCCTTACTTAGGAAAATCTCGATAGTCCAACTCCGACGTCCCATTGGTACGACTTAGGTTTAGGGTCAGGGTTAGGTTTAGGGCGGCATAGTTTTACTGAGGTCAGGGTCAAGGTTAGGGTTTGGTATCGTCTGACTGATGGGACGTCGGAACAACGCTACGCACCCTCCTTACTCATGGCCAGGCTGTCAGAAAATGTGGAACTAAAAATAAGAACAGGCTTTATATATTAGTCTTCATTGCCATGATGTCAATTCATCTCGATTAAACCCTAATCAGTCACAAGCAATTTGTTTCTGCAGTGTTTTTTTTTTTCTTCTTCTTTTTTTTTTGATATGAAATGTAGCGACATTGAGATTGAATTTTCACAGTGGAATCAAATATCTCAGCCGGTTGGCTTTCATCACATCCCCCTGCTAACACCACCACCATGCCAGCAATCTGCCTGTGGAACAAACACTTCACTCTGGAAAGCACTACACAGGATTGTGTCATTCATTCAATTACTCTCTCTCTCTCTCCCTCCCTCCCTCCCTCCCCCCCTCCCTCCCTCTCTCTCTGTCCTGTCTCTCACTCATTCCCTGTCACTGTCCACCCTTTCTCTAAATCTCCTTGCCTCTCTGCTTTCTTGCTCTCTCTCTCTCTCTCTCTCTCTCTCTCTCTCTCTCTCTCTCTCTCTCTCTCTCTCTCTCTCTCTCTCTGTGTGTGTCTCTCACCCTCATTCCCTCCCTCTCTGTAGTCTGTCTTGCGGGGATATATTGTGTGTTGTGAAACGCTGTGAGAAAACAGACAGATTTAAGTTAAAACGAATGGTTTTATTAGTGTCTAAGTCTCTGTGCTAGCGTGCAGAAAGGCCGCATTTGATCCAGGCTTTGTGTCCAGAATTAGTGGACAGATTTTGAAGCGTCAGACAGGCAGATGCTTCCCCCAGAGCATTGTGGGAAGGAATGAACGCTGCGTGTTGCTGAATCTGATCCGTCTGTCCGTCACACCCAGCAGGGGCGTCGCACCAAATTCTAATTTAAAAAGTAACTAGTAACTATAAGTTTTCTAATAATTGTATAGTGGAGTAAAAAGTACAATATTTGACTCTGAGATGCAGTGGGGTAAAAGTAAAAGTATAACAATTGGAAATGCTCCAGTAAAGTAAAAGTACCTCAACATTGTACAGTGATATGGTGCAGCATTCTGCGCAATACTGTAACACCAGAGTGACATCAAAGCCAAAGGGGTCCATTCATCTTCACATTGATGGATTCTCATTTATAAAGAGATACACTAAGTATTGCTCAATCAGTCAACTATCATTGATTACATTTTACACAGAAGCTGAAGCACTGTCAGAACCAGGGCTAAACAACGTATATTGATCATCAGTTTATGAAGTCACGGAGAGATAAGCAATTACATTCCACTTATATATGAAACAATGTAATCCATAACTTCCATGTCTGACCCGTGATTCAATAGAGACAGTAAAAGACTTAGGCTAAAAGCAGAGGATTACGTGCAAAAACGTCCTGCAGGGACTTGTTTCCATTGTGGTCCTACTTATTCAATTCATCAACAGAGCATAGAATATTAACACATTAATACATGTCATCAACCAATACAAATAGCTACTGTATATTTACAGAGAAAGTTTTAAGGTGTGTGACCCCTCATTTCAGTGGGAATTAATATATATTTCCACTTATAGTTTTGTGATAGATGCTCTGTTCCCTCTATGGCATACATGGGCAACTGGGGGCCCAGGGGCCACATGCGGCCCCCACCTTCACTAAATGCGGCCCTCGGGTTAATATCAGAATACTGATATATTATTGCTTTCAGCTGTTACAATTCCAAACGTGCAAACATGAGCCGCTTTAATTACTTCAGTCTATCTTAGTAGCCTGGTATAGTAGTATTAAAAATGTATTTTTTTATGTCCAAAGTATTTGTTTTTAAGTTCATAAAGTTAACATGAGTATAACTAAATGCATTTGACATTAAATCAAAACGTTACATTTCAGGATTCCAATTAAAAAATAACAAAAAAGAATTCAGAATTCCAATTCAAAAGAAGCAAAATTTGCCGATCTACAAGCTCAAAACGCGTCGCAGCGCGACGCGTTTTGAGCTTGTAGATCTGCTATTTTAGCTTCTTTTGTATGAGATACTAGAATGACAAAGTTGGACGTAGGCTAGCAATATGCAATGTGGCCCTCTGGAGTGAAGGTGGAAATATAGCGGCCCTCGCCATCATCAAAGTTGCCCACCCCTGCTCTATGGGGACCTTTATACTCTGTCCCTGCATGAAGACGCAGATCCCATCCAGATGTGAGCCCTTGATACGGGTTATTAACAGAGGCCACATGTGTCTGATTCAGAATGTAATTATTATGTCACGTGCTCTGCAATCTGCATGGCTAGTAAATACTTCCTCATTAAATGCAGATGTGACCTGATGATTATGGGCCATTGTTATGTAAGACGGCCTCATAGATTAACGTGTCCATCTTCCTCCGTGCGCGGAGTTGCATAAACAGACAGAGCGCTGGTTTTCATCAAGCATGGCGAAGATTAGAGATGGAACGACATGAACATTTCATATCACGATTATTGTGACAAAATAAATTGCGATTTAAGATATTATCGCGATAATCAAAATCCATTATCCTGGGGCGGAACATTTGCCAAAAAATAGCAGATCTCAAGCTCTCAAGATTGCGACGCGTTGTGAGCTCGTAGATCAGCTATTTATTGGCAAAGACATTTGATAGAGAGTGAAAAAAAGACTGTATCAAGTCCCTTTACTACTTGATATGCAGCTCAGCAAATAAAAGGTGAATTGATACCAGTGCATGACGGAGGATGATATCACGAACGATGAATTACATCTCTGTGAGTGTTTTTTTATCACGATAAACGATAATAACGCGTATCGTCCCATCCCTAGCGGAGATAATGCACTCTCTCATGCAGGGTGGGGTATTTTTACCTGCCACAAAAAAAACAAATGTATAAGTGTTTCAATTTTTTCCTTAAAGTTGCTTGTTTTTTTGTGTGTGTGATGTAAATAGTTTTGATATTGAAATTGATAAATGTCACAAATGTTGTGGATTGGGGGCACGGTGGTGCAGTGGTTAGCGCTTCGCCTCACAGTTAGAAGGTCCTGGGTTCGATTCCCGCCGGGGGATGCTGTGAGTGCTGGGGGTGTGTTTCTCCCTCCGCATCATCAGTGCCCACACCCTAGGTGGGGTCGGCGATAGGGCCTTTCTGTGTGGAGTTTGCATGTTCTCCCCGTGTCTCCTAGGGTTGATACCCTCACAAAAACATGCAGTAATCCTGGTCTCAATAATGCCTCCCCCTGGCCAGCTGGGGTGCTTGATGGAGGGGAAAATAACTGGTTGGAATAACGTGTTCCTTCCACGCGCTACGTCCATCCCGGGGAAATCCCCCCTGTCAGGTGAAAAGAAACAACTTGGACTACTCATGCATTGAAGGAAGCATGAGGTCAGTCCGTTGTCTCCCCAGGCGTGGCAGAGGGAGAGCAGAGCCCAGGATTACATAGGCAATTGGCACTGGGTGAAAATGGGTTGCAAAATCGTGGGATAAAAATGATTAAAAAAAAAAAAAAAAAAAAATGTTGTGGATTAGCTACCGGGCCAATGAAAAGGCTGTTGCGCTCTCGTCTTTTATGTCACGTTATGCTTCCTGCATAGGATGCAACGGAGTGACATTGTCAGCACTGCCATCGTCAGTTATCGCAATTGTCTGCACAAGACGGGCCTGTGTTCTTGATGAATTGAATACACAGGACCACAATGGAAACAAGCCCCTTAGGGCCTTTTGTGTTATCCTTTTAGCATTGTTGTATAACTGCACCTCTGTACTTTTTGCAAGCTGTTAATAAAGTATTCAATCAATCAATGTTGACAGCAGAACTTGTCACAAGCGGCTGAGTTTCATCTGAATTATATTTCTGTGCACAGCGCTCACCCTTCACTCTCTGTCATGGTTGTGGTTCTGTGCTCACCTCTCATTCTCTTTCATGTCTCTTCACAGACTGCACTGAGAAGAAGAGCAAGCAGGGAAACATTCAAGGACAAGAAGTCCACGTCTCAGGTGAGAGATTAACATTCAAGCTACCATTGATTGTCTCCTCCTCCTCCTCCTCCTAGTGATTAATTAGTCGGTTAACGAGAGGTCGTGATCACATATAGAATCCCTTAATGCCTGCTATATACTAGAAGACTTTTTTTTAAGACTTTGAGAAGACACTGACAAGACTAAAGTCTGACACCCTCTGACATCTACCATACTAGAAGACTTTTAAAATACTTTTACAATTTTGACACTCACTCGGTGAGTGTTTGAAGTTACAGAGTTATCTCGCAGGGTCACTATGCAAGAATACAACTAAATTCTTTTTGAGATTATTTCCCATCATCTTGCTCCTGGTGGACATTACAGGAAGAAAAACTTCTGAATAATGGAGCAGAAAACAAAAGTTTCGATTGCACATGACCATGAGACAAGAGTAAAGATTTCTGATAATATTAAACATCTTTTTTCAGAGGGTCTAGAGTCTAGACACTAGAGGAGAGAAATGTTGACTTAAGACTCAGACTTTTAGGTAGAGTGTTTTATGACCAGCTTACACCAAACGATCAAGATGATGGAATGCACGCCACAATTCTAGAAAAACTCTTCATGATTGTTTTCAGACATAGGAAATGTGTCCGCAAAACAGTGAAATTGCTTGAAAGGTTGTTTGATGCAAGACTGGCATTACTCTCCTCGCCTCCAACTCTCTCTTGTCTTGTCTTTGTCTTTGTCTTGTCTTTGTCTTGTCTTGTCTTGTCTTGTCTTGTCTTGTCTTGTCTTGTCTTGTCTTGTCTTGTCTTGTCTTGTCTTGTCTTGTCTTGTCTTCTCTTGTCTTGTCTTGTCTTATCAGGAGGACAGCGCAGACCTCAGGTGCCAGCTCCAGTTTGCCAAGGAGGAGTCCACCCTGATGAGGAAGAAGATGGCCAAGCTGGGACGCGAGAAGGACGAGCTGGAGCAGGAGCTTCAGAAGTACAAGTCGGTGTACGGGGACGTGGACAGCCCGCTGCCCCTGGCCGAGTGTGCGGGCGGCGGCCCTCACAGCACGCGGGAGGCCGAGCTGCGGCTGCGCCTCAAACTGGTGGAGGAGGAGGCCAACATCCTGGGCAGGAAGATCGTGGAGCTGGAGGTGGAGAACCGCAGCCTGCGGGCGGAGAACGAGGACATTCGCTGCCAGTACGAGAGGGACTGCTTCGGGCGCGAGCCCTTCTCCAGCATGCCCTCGTCGCCCTACGGCGGCGACGCGCTGGAGTCGGCCGGCGAGCTGCGGCGCCACCTCCAGTTCGTGGAGGAGGAGGCGGAGCTTCTACGGCGCTCCATCTCGGAGATCGAGGACCACAACAAGCAGCTGACCTCCGAGCTCAACCGCTTCAAGTTCGGCCCGAGCAGCGCCGGCGGCGGGGCTTCCGGGTCGGCCGGCGAGGAAGGGGGCGGGGAAGGTGTCCTGTACAAGCCCAGTAACGGGGGGAACGGCAACGGGTCGGCTGCCGGCAGCCTGATGATGGAGGAGCTGAAGGCCGCCCGGATGCAGATCAACGAGCTCAGCGGCAAGGTGATGAAGCTGCAGTACGAGAACCGCGTCCTGCTGTCCAACGTCCAGCGGTGCGACTTGGCCGCCCACCTGGGCCTGCGCACGGGCAGCCCCCGCGACAGCGACGCGGAGAGCGACACAGGCCGCCGGGGGGAGGCGGCGGAGGACGAGGAGGCAAGCCGACTCCTCCTCCTCCAGCCCAAGCGGGAGGGACCCATCGGGGGCGAGAGCGACTCGGAGGACCTGTTCGAGAAGACGGCCACCACCTCAGGGTTCGGCAGCATCAAGCCCTCCGAGGGCAGCGAGCTCGGCGCCGGCGACCTGGCCAATCGCAGGAGGGAGGACCGCGAGTCGCTCACCAACGTGAAAAGGGAAGCGGAGAGGCTGGGGAAGACGGTGGACCGTCTGATCACGGACACCGACAGTCTGATCTTCGAGGGCCGTCTGCTGGTGACCACCGGGGACGTCCTGGAGGGAGGCTCGGGCTCCAAAGGGGACCCCCAGGTCCTGGACACCATCAACACTCGCATGAAGGCCTTCCGTACCGAGCTGCACATCTTCATGGAGAAGGTTGACCACCTGGGCGATGGGATGAGGGACAGGGTGGAGGACCTGTCCCCCATGCCCAACCTTACTGAATCCAGCAGCTTCTTGTCCACGGTCACCTCCATGTCCCGCGATTCACCCATAGGCACCCTTGGGAGGGACCTGGTGACGGACTTCCAGGTAAGTGCCACAAATAGCCCACCTGTGACCTATCGTCCAGGCCACTGTTCCCCCTGTGTATGTTGACACTACCTGCTACGTTTGGACGTTGCCTTTCTCTGCTTATTTCTTTTGCAAAACAAAATATATATACATATTCAAATATATATGCGTAATTGCGTATCAATAAGGGAGGAGTACGGCAGTATGGCAGTTAGCCAGGATGAATAAGTCAATACCCTAGCTTTTCTCATGGCCGGAGCAAAAAGTGTGATCTTTTAAAGGCATGCATTGTAATATTGATTAGCGTTCAGCCGTTCACCAACTTCAACAAAGCATCCCCCCTGGCTGTTTTGTATCACAACCTAGAAAGGAGAAGGACACTAGAGAAGTCTTGAAAAAATCAAGTGAAGACGGTCTTCATGGCATAAAAGCAACTGTCTGGTTGCTCATTCAAAGCCACATTGATCCACGGGAAGAGCCCAGATTTATAGAGCCTTATAGAACCAGCGGGTCGTTGCTAAAGCCCTGTTTATTTGAACACACCCAAGGGAGCAGTCATTAATAGATCATTTTAGGGATATTACATGTTAATGTTGAAGCTGACGCAGCAAGGCATGCAAATAAGGAGCTATAATTAAAGGCAGTGGCAGCACTGAGCATTGGGAGCTGAGACAACTCAGGGTGGCTTTAGCGGTCAGAGATGCAGCCTCCCATAAATTTAAAGGTCACAGCTTTGATCCCGAAGAAAGAAGACATTGAAGCTGCTAATAGCGCCCTGTGAAACACGTTAGTACTTTGTGTTCCTATCTGAACAAACACATTAGGCTCAAATGCTGTGTGTACTGATATGATAAATCCAAACGAGCAAAAAGGCGACAAGGTGCCTCTGTCTGCGCGTCGGACCTCCATTACTGATGCGGGGTGACACAGCAGCGCCCTGCCCCACCACAAGCCACCCAGCTCAGCCACCCTGGCACCCCCACCGCCCCCTCCCTGATCCACCACCCCCACCCCCACCGCCATGGCTTGTCGCCGCACTCGCATCCACATCCGCATCCCCATGCAGTCACCCACATAGCCAGCAGCCCTGCCTGCCTCCTCCACCCTGTTGCATAGCATCTGTAACCCAGCCCTGCTTTGAGTCAGCCATGACGGCCCTATAGGGGAAGTGCTCGGGAGGGTGCTGGGAAGGAGTTATGGGAGAGCACAAGGGATTAAGGCAGATTCTTCCATTTGGTTTGACTAAAAGCTTCTTCTTTTTTTTTTTTTTACTACAGCGTTGGTCAGTGTGGCATGCTATAAATAACCTCAGTATATCTCCATATGACCCCTGCTACGCCCTGATGCCTCATGACGACATGACAAATGTTGTCGCTGCTGCTACGTTTGTCCAACACATCAGCATGTGCGTGTGTGGAAAAAAAAGAATTGGTTGCTCGATGGCGTTGCCACGGAGACGATCCACGAAAAGATGTGTGTGCTGTGCTGCTGTCTAAAATAACCTCTGCTCAGTTCAGAAGACGAACTGTAAACCAGTGAATACCTAATCTTAGTATGTGTTGCCTTGCCTGTGGAAGAACCTTGCTGTCTGTCTGCCAGCATTCTGTTTTCTCCCTCTGCTGCTCAGACTCAACACACTGCTTGGTACAGATTGATTCTCTGCTTAGACTCAAGCTCATGCTTTGTACAGTGCGAGTCTCTGCCTAGACTCAATCTGCTGCTTTGTACAGTGCGAGTCAGCTTGTCAACACACCGGGGGTTACAAGTTCATGATCTAATTTTTCGCATGGCTGGGCTGAAAATGTCTTTGGTGTCATTTTTGTGTTTTCGTAAAGAACCAAACTGTTGGATGGAAGAAAGAAAACAACCCAGCTTTTCACATTGTTAATTTAAGTGCTTACTTTTACCGTAGATTGAAGCTGCTTCCATGTTCATTCTATATCCAATCACTTGTATTTTTTATTTGTTGTTTTCTTCATTTTTGCTTCACACCAACGAGACTCCCTGGTTTTTGCTGGGCGGAGTTGGGTGGAAGGGGCAAACGTTTAAGCTAACCTCCGTATACAAACAGATTACACTTTTGCAGCCTTGGTGTGCTTAGTCATTTGGCTTAGACAAATTGTTGTAGAATAACGTCGAGTTTCACAAGTGAAACCTCAAACACGCCCCCGCAGTTGATTTAAAGTACCATATTGTTTTGAATAACACAAATGTGTGTGTCATTTCCACATAGGGTCTAAGACGCGAGCTCACGCTTCAACCTTTCTAGTGCACGCGCGGCTGTTCACGGGCATGCTATTAAAAGGAACCTTTTGTCAGCGTGCTATACTGTAGCTAGCTAGCTGCCGCTCTGCAGTCTGCCGTGGTCTCTCTCAGCTGTTGGTTTGGAACTCATGTATCCCTCATTGCATGCGCTTCATAACCAGTGTTTTGCATTCTTTTCCTCCCCTTCCCCTTCGACTCCCTCTCCTTTGTTCCTCGCTGTGGTGTCCTCCCCTCCAGATGTTTCAGCCCATGATTTTGTTCATCCTCATCCTCGTCCTCTTCTCATCTCTCTCATACGCCGTCGTCTTTAAGTTGGTCTTCCTCTTTGCACTCTTCTTCATTTTCTAGCTCGTTTTCTGTCTCTCTCTCTCTCACTCGCCACGCTTCTTTATTGGTTGATTTTTTTGTTTTGTTTCGTTTTACTTCTCCATCTCTGCTTGCATATTCTTGCAAATTCTTTTTACCCATATTTATTTTTAGTTTTTTGCTTGCCTTCTTTGCTCATAACCCCGATCCCCACTAACCACCACCCCTGACCCCACCCCCGGACCCTCCCTCTCTAGTTTGTTTGTCTTATGTGTGTTCATGTCAACGATCCGCTTCATGCTCTCCCCACCTCTTCCCTGACACCGCCATCATCATCATCCACCCACCACTTTGTAACTCATACACCCCCTCCCCTCCCCCATCATCCCTTCTGACCCACCCTCTAACCCCTGACCCCACCACCACCTCAACCGCACCCACCCAACCCCACCCACCCACCCCACCTACCTCACACTCACAGTCCACCAGTCAGAGGGATGAGCTGGAGTGGCGTCTAGGACAGGAGCGAAGTGTGGAGCCCCCGACTCACAGCCAAGGCGGGGGTCAGGCCCAGAGCAGGGGAGCCCCGGGACTCACTAGGTACCACAGGCCCCTGGCTTTAAGAGCAGAGGTCAGTGCCTCCTCCCTCCCTCCCTCCCTCCCTCCCTCTCTCCCTCCCTCCCTCCCCCCACCCCCTCCTTCTCCCCTGTGGGACAGAGCTGACACTGGCTCTGCCACAAACACAAAGCCTGTTATGTAAAAAGTTTAGAGTTGATCTATTGCCATAATATACATCAAACGTAGAGGGAACCGTACACATCATTTAATAATCCCAGCATTGCCTTCCTGAAGTGTTATGTAAGTTTTATTCATTTGCTCGTGATGAAACAAAATTGGTCAGATTACTCAACAACTCGATGGGAAATAAACGAGACTTATGTAATCGTCAGCCAATCATCGATGCACAATCATCGGTTTGTTTAGGAATCTGCATGCATGGATTCTGGAGGGCAAGGGGACAAGTGCAGTAGTTTAGCACCTAAACTCTAGCTTTAAAGAAGGCCTCAGGTCTAGTGACACTCCAGCCACGGTCACTTAAAGCAGTGGTTCTCAAATGTTTTCATGTCAAATTGTTATGTATTTGGCCGCGGACCTCCATCTGAATAGGTATTTACTATTTTGCCAGGGATCCCCAGAAAAGAAAATGTATGTTAAACCTTTTTATTATTCAAACCCTTCCAAACATTTTAACATTTAGAATTCAAAAATAGCAGATGTACAAGCTCTCAGCATTGCACAAGGTGATGCGCTGTGAGCCTGTAAATCTTCTATTTTCAAATAGCCAACATATGAATGGATAAAGCGGTTAAAATGATTGTGATAATGTATTAACTACTTTTGCTGGGGGTCCCCGGGCCCCACTTTGAGAACCACTGACTCAGATACTGGAGAAGTTCTCACTTCATTCACACTCCACTTTGTTTTCTCACTAAATCTTCACTTCCCTAAGCCACTGGTGTTTGCTTTCAAGTCCTTTGATTTGATTTAGCATGTTCTTATCGTTTTATTTTATATTATTATTGTTATTATTATTATTATTATTATTTGTGCCATTTGTCACTGGACATTTTGTGTTGTTGGTGGTAGCAGTAGGCTGTTACTTACTTGAGTGTTCAAACTTGCTAGTATGTGTTTACTAGTTCTATAATGGGAATACAGTAGCAAATAAAGTCATTTCCAGACATATTCATGTCTATTGTGCAAGAAGTTGTTCTCTAAAATGACATGACACAGCGACCATGCACTGCTGTATTGACATGAATATTTGTGCTTATGTGTGCACATACTGTAGTCTATTAAGTGAGTCCGCACAGTGCATACTGCACATTAATGCTTTCTGACATCAGCTCACTGCCACATGCCCCACTGTGGTGTGATTTGACTCAGCAAATCCTCTGGAATCACCTTAATCAACATAGCGGCTAGCCCATAATGGCCATTAATATCCACTATGAAATACACTTGTATATGAAAATGTGTTCACTGATTCAATTCATCATGTCATGAACTTTAGCTTACTTGTTTTTGACAAAATGAATATTCAGCATGAATTACGTTGTGCCAAAATGATTACTACTGAATGACATGAATGGAAAAAA
The DNA here is from genome assembly GCF_963921795.1 of Nannobrachium achirus. Classification (NCBI taxonomy): domain Eukaryota; kingdom Metazoa; phylum Chordata; class Actinopteri; order Myctophiformes; family Myctophidae; genus Nannobrachium; species Nannobrachium achirus. The sequence continues at coordinate 9,966,478 of NC_137814.1, forward strand.
TATGAAAGTACTGCAAGTAAAATCATCAGCCGTTACTACACTTTGAATCCCTAACATTTTGAAGTCACTGACACTGACACATTTTTCTTTCCATTTCTTCTTTAGAATGTCCATTTCATTTAGTAAAATGTGCTCGGGAGAAAGTGATGAGCCATGACTGGTGTCAGCGTTTTATTGCCAGCATCGTATTGGATCCATCGCGATCCATCAACGACTGTGCTAGTCAACAGGGGCGTCACAAGGGGGGGGAAAGTGGGACTGAGTTACTAGGGCCCAAGGTGGAGGGGCCCTAGTAACTTTAGCTATTGAAAAATAGCAGATATACCAGCTCACAGCGCGGCACCGAGTGCCGCGCTGCGAGCTTGTAGATCTGCTATTTTTGAAAAGTCGTGAAAATGTGTGCAAATCTTTGAATACATGTTTTTTTAAGCGAACATTTGTAACTCAAATTTGGCTTCTGGGGGGGTCCCTGGAACTAAATATTTTGAGATGGGGGTCCGTGGCCAAATACATATCATTTTGGGGGTCCTTCACATGAAAAAGTTTGAGCACCACTGACATGGAAACATAGGTTTCTTGCACAATTTTTTTCAAAAATAGCAGATCTACAAGCGTGCAGCGCGGCACTCGGTGCCGTGCTGTGAGCTTGTATGTCTGCTATTTTTCAATAGTTAACATTAATGGGGGGCCCCCAGTGAATCCTTGTACCCAGGGCCCAGAATTTGGTATGACGCCCCTGCTGGTCAATAAACAAGCTTAAAGTCACAGAGCACGCTGCAGGCTATGGTCCCTCGCTGCATCATACTCGCTTTCATAGAGAAATTGCACACTGTTATATAATATTGTCCGGGCAGGAGTGGATGTGAGATCCAGACCTCCCCACCACCTCCCCTCGTGCTATAAGAGGATATATAATCTGTCAGGTGCAAGTGAATGAATGGGAAAGGATTAGAGCTGCAGTATACTGTATGCCTAGCTGGATTGGAGCTACTATATAGGGCTGTACGGCTATGTACAGTGACTAGCATGACTATGTGACTAGCAGGATTAGAGCTCTACTGTGCTGTAGGCCTATGTGACTAGCAGGATTAGAGCTCTACTGTGCTGTAGGCCTATGTGACTAGCAGGATTAGAGCTCTACTGTGCTGTAGGCCTATATGACTAGCAGGTTTAGAGCTACAGTATCCATAACTTTCCAACATCCCATCGTACATTGCGCAGAAGGCGTACGGCAGCTTCCGGCGCCGCAGCCGAGTGTGATCTACAAGCTCACAATGGTTGCATCTGCGACGCGACGTGAGCTTGTATGTCTGCTGTTAACCGGAAGTGTCCCGCAGATAATGCTACAGGAAATTCTCGCGGAAACAGGTTGATACTGTGCTGTAGGTCTGTGTGACTAGCAGGGTTAGAGCTCTACAGTGCTGTACGTCTCTGTGTGACTAGCAGGGTTAGAGCTCTACAGTGCTGTACGTCTCTGTGTGACTAGCAGGGTTAGAGCTCTACTGTGCTGTACGTCTCTGTGTGACTAGCAGGGTTAGAGCTCTACTGTGCTTTACGTCTCTGTGACTAACAGGGTTAGAGCTCTACTGTGCTGTACGTCTCTGTGACTAACAGGTTCAGAGCTATACGGTGCTGTAGGCCTATGTGACTAGCAAGGTTAGGGCTCTACAGTGTGTAGGTCTGTGTGACTTGCAGGTTCAGAACTTGTGACTTGCAGGATTAGAGCTGTACTCTGCCCTATGTGACTAGTAGGTTTAGAGCTATACTGCGCTATATAGCCTATTTGACTAGGAGGATTAAAGCTACAGTACTGTATATTGTGCTGTCCTATGTGGTTGAGATTGGGATGAGAGAGAGATGAACCTGGGGCAGACTGTGCATGTTGAGCACTGTGCTCTGTTTACCGTAAGTCCATACTGTAGCCTAGTGCCAGAGTTGGAAGCATATAAAAAAAGACTAGCTATTTTCAGGCTGTAATTATGAATTGTAAATGAGGGAGGTGAGGTGTTTTTGGTATTGTCCAAGGTGTCTGACTTACAGATGACCCTCAACCTCTTTTCTAGTTTCAAAGCACCATAGGCATTTTTTTCAGCAAGTGTTGAAAAAGAAGTCAAGTAGAAAATTGCACCTGCCTGTGTCGCTGTTTCTATCTCCAACATTCAGCAAATAAAACTGCTAACCTATATGATGCTCCGTCATTAATTCGCTCAGCCTTAATTCAGTACATTCCCCATCCCATTATAATGGCACCTTGGGGGTTATAAGCCTGCTCAGCTGAGCTTAACTATTCTATGAGATACTGTATTAACCCCACCGTCTATTGGTATTCCGGAAAATGGCTGCCAGCGCAGCATGAATTATATAGTGTTTGGTTGAATCGGGAAGCTTTGATGTAGCTGAATATCAAACTAATTAGTCTGACGGAACCGGGGTGCATTTAAAGTCCTTTGTGTATGTATGAATCTGTTCTCGTGAGGAGACCAGATCTTGCGAGTGATGTTGGTTTTTCAACTTTCACTCTAAAAGTCTGGCGTTGCTAAGGAATTTCACAGGAGATAATAAAAGTGCTGGCACATGTGTTTTACTTTTGACCGTTACATTATTCAACAACACATCATGGCTGGTTTAAATGGACATTTGCAAAGAAATGTGAATGTGAGTAACTGTGCTATCGCGCTGTCTTGTGGTTGTGGGTTCAGCTCCGGGATACGTCTGGTTCAGAGATCCAGTTCCGTCTGGATCACGAGCGGAGGCTACGATTGGCTCAGGAGGAGAGGGAGGCTATTGGTTCTTTATCCCAGGTACAGTAAAGCTCCACTGTCATTGGTCAGATGTTCTTTCAGATGTCCTTTCACAGATAACACAGCTCCCAAGCAATTTAGCACATTTTGAAATGTTCCTTTGTTACCAACTGGGTATGTTGCTGGTAGTACTGTAAGCACAAAAACTAATGAAGTAACGAAAACTGGGACACACACACACACACACACACACACACACACACACACACACACACACACACACACACACACACACACACACACACACACACACACACACACACACACACACACACACATAGATAACAAAAAACTAAAAGTGAAACCGTATTGTGTGTTTACAGAACTAACTATAACAAAAATAATTGAGAAAATGTCCTTAGTTTTCATTTCATTTGGTTCATTATTTCATACATAAGCCTAGTACTTTCTCTGGTGGTTTATTTCACTTTTCTGATTGAGGTAATTTTACACAATACTGTACTTTCTTGAGATTTCTTTTATCTTTTTACCCCTGACAAATCCCTCATATTATGATAAGAAACGATTTGGTGCAGACAAAGCGTTCCAAATACAGTTGTAACTCTTGTCTGTTTTGAGAATAGTTAGATGGTTTAAGTGGTTAAAAGTTCAAAACAATAATACTCTACAGTCTACAGTGCCACATAATTTATGTAGCACTTTTCTAGATACTCAAAGTTCCTTCACAAAACAAAAACAACTTTGTAAGAAAAATAAGTAGTTAAAAGAAAAAGAAGGGGTGGGTTTGAGGGTGGTTTTAACCCATTTAGGCCTAGAATTATTGAATGCTTTAACCAGTGAAAAATAGCAGATATACAAGCTCACAGCGCGGCACCGAGTGCCGCGCTGCAAGCTTGTAGATCTGCTATTTTTGAAAAAGTCGTGAAAGTGTGCAAATCTTTGAATATATGTATTTTCAAAGCGAACGTTTGTAACTCAAATTTTGCTTCTGGGTGGTCCCTGGAACTAGATATTTTGAAATGGGGGTCCGTGGCCAAATTAATATCATTTTGCAGGTCCTTCACAACAGACTAACTGAGCTCCAGTTAAGTGAAAAGGACCTTTTCATTGACGATGGCTGGCCAGATTGCTGACATAGAAACATAGGTTTTTTCCAAAAATCTTAGAAGGATTCAAAAGACACTTATAGAATCGGGTCAAAATTCTAATTTTCACGATTTTTCAAAAATAGCAGATGAGTGCCGCGCTGTGAGCTTGTATATCTGCTATTTTTTTTATATTTAAAGCATAAAATATTGCGTCATAATGTGTTCAGGCCTAAATGGTTTTAAACAAGGTGAGGGTGGGGGGGCTGGGAGTGAGTTCCGTTGGGGCTGCCACTTGAGAAGGCCCCCGTCACCCCAGGTTCGTGGCCTTGTCTTGGGGGCCACCAGGAGGTTGGCATCACCACCAGACCAGATATCAAAATATACTTAAAGTACCAAAAGTAAAACAGTTTACAGTTTACAGGCATTTAGCAGACGCTCTTAACCCAGAGCGACTTACAATAAGCAAGGTAATACATCAGTACAATAAACAAGTTAATACATCAATACATCAACATCAATTGCATAGAAACATCATTCAAGTGGAATAACGCAGGTAGACCAAGCACCTAATCAGTATAAAACCTAAGAATGCTCTCTAGCTGTCATGTATGGTCATTGAGGGTAGGCCAGTGCTATGGTAAGTGCTCATTGTGCAGAATGTCCCAACGTTCAAAAGCAGATCTAGCAGATGTACGGTACAAGCTCACAATGGGTCGCATCGCGACAGACACATTGTTATACCAACCATGCTTTCCTGAACTGATAACAACAACCATGTTCCTTCAGGAGGATGAGCGTCTGAGGTTGGAGGCGCGGCGCGGGGCCCTTGAGCTGCAGGGCCTGCAGGGGGCCCCCGAGGCCCCCCCCTGGGCCCAGGAGAGGTCCCAGCTGCAGCAGGAGGTGCGACTGTTCAGGCACAACACCGTGGTCTGCTACATGAAGCTGCGCTGGATCCTCATGCACTGGAGGCTGGGCCGCCGCCAAGACACCGCCGACGAGACGCCGCCGTCGCCACACCCAGAGGTGAGCTGGACAGGAAGACACGCACACACGCGTGCGTGCGCGCGCACACGCACACGCACACACACTATATACCTATATATACACATCATTTGTAAGGACATTACATAGACTTCCATTCATTTTTATGCAAGTCCTGTGGCCTTACCCTAACCTCTATCCCTAAACCTAACCCCTAACCCTAACCTTAACCCTAACCCTAACCCTAAACCTAAACCTAACCCTAACCGTTGTGGGGACCTACAGTACTATTTTGTCCCCACACTGTCAGAGGTCCCCTGCAGGTGACTGTGTGAACATGCTTTTAGTCCCCATAAGTATAGCTAGACAAACTCACACACACACACACACACACACACACACACACACACACACACACACACACACACACTACACATTCAGTAATTGGGTCTGTCGAATTACAATTGGGTCAAACGCAAGGTAAATGCCCAGCGCCACACCATGTTGCTGGGAGTTACAAAACCGCGTCTGATGGAGGATAAAAAAATATTATTAGAGATGCTTTCGTCAAACAACGACTTGATGACAATATTTTCTCTGACGGCCTGGAGCCCAGGGAACATAATAAAACAGAAAGACAACAATTTCAACACGAGAAGATGTTCACACAGAGATAGCAGGGTTGTTTTGGCGCCCATGGCAGCATATCTCCGGCAGGACAGCCTTGGCTTGGGCAAGCTTCCTCAGGATCGGCCGTTCAACACAGATCGCATTGACCCAAAGTCCAAAACAATCTGCGTTTATCAAAGATTATGGTAGACATAATGCCAGATGGTCAGCTTACAGGAGGAGACATTTCTCAGCGTGTAGTCTCTGTGCAGGGTTCAAACTGTTAGTATGCTGGGATGCAAGCAAGGACATTTACAGAAATATGGTTTTCAGAGTTAAAGCATAATAAAGGTGTCTGTTTGACCGATAAGCATCACTCACTGGGGCAGACTGTTAAAAACAATTAAAAAGTGCGCTGCCCTGAGGAAAAAAAAAAGAAAAAAAAACATTTGGTGGACACAGGGCCCAAAGGCTGGATGGAGCCTTGCCCAAATGTGGTGCCGTAACAGGCTGGCCACGTGAATATCGAGATTCACATTGGAGGCACGTTCCCATGTGTCAACGTTCCCATGTGAATCCTGAGATCCACATGATTTGATTTTGTCTGCTTTATTCAGCAGTACAAAGGATGAGACATCCTGTGGAAAAGATGAGCAGGATTGAGAGAGAGAGAGAGAGAGAGAGAGAGAGAGAGAGAGAGATATCTGACACAGCTTATGAAGTGGAAAGAATCAAGTCTGTCTTTAGGAGCAAAATGATTAGGAGAAAACCTGCTGCACCTGGCTCTGAGCATGCACGCACGCACGCATGTGCACACACACACACACACACACACACACACACACACACACACACACACACACACACACACACACACACACACACACACACACACACACACATTTAAAAATATGTAGCATTACAGGACTTGATTGTTTGGCTAATTGGTTTCCTAGGTGATCGAGTGACTGCGTGTGTGTTTGTTTTATTGTTTGTTTGATACATTGATGCACCCCCCCCCCCCCCCCTTTACTGGCCAGAGAGTCCATTAAATCCTGAGCGTTTCATACGCGGATGATGTACAGTTCATGGATTTTTCTTCATCCCTCTGTTGAGTGACAGATGCTTTGAATCTATTCAATTAGTTTAATGATTGTCATTATGTCCTGTCCTGTGATAAGCAACCATTAAAGCAGCAATCCGGGACTTTTCATACTTTGTAAAAAAAAAAGAAAAAAAAAGAAAAAAAGAAAAAAGAGTACGTTAATATGACTAGTACATATGCAGTGGTTGGAGGTGGTCTCCATGCTCTTCCATTGAGACATGTAGACACTGATGTTGGGTAGGGCAGGAATGTTTCGCTTTGGACTACAGTAGAGGCGCCGCAGTCACTCCAAACCGGCATTGTCCAAACTGCCAGGAGAGGGGGAGAGACAACAGGCATAACGCTTCGGAATGTAGCTTTAAATATCTTATTGATCGTTGCTGGTGCTTTTACTGCTGTCTTTATAAGTAAGCCTTGAGACAAGAGGCTCATAGGGCAGGAGCCTATCTCCTGTTTCTGTAGCGTGATGCGGTTTGATGTACATGATGCTATATGTCACAGGGACTTACCCTCAATGCAACACTTGATGCTGAGTGCCAAGCAGGGAGGCATTGGGTGCCGTTTTTATAGTCTTTCGTTTGACCCAGCCAGGGAATCGAACCCCCAACCTCTCAGTCTTAGGCCTCACCTTTACTCAATCTTATTGTTGTGTTGTAGGGGAGCGCATTACATGTCCTTGTACATTGTACAATAACAATAAATGCATTCAATTCAATCAATTCAATCCAACATAGTTGTGGTGCAGCTAAACTAGACAAACCAAAGTGGCCATGTGCGTCAAGGTCTTGAGTTTTTTTTTTTTTTTTTTTTTCGCAGTTGGAGAAGCTGGAGGGTATTCCAGAGCTGGGGTCAATAATGGATCCGGTGGAAGGGGAGCCGGAGCGAGAAGACAGACTGTGCACCCCGCAGACCCCCGGCGACATCTGTGAGCCGGTGCCCGTGGTCCTGCTGCCGTCCCCAGAACGACTGCAGCACCAGAGACAGGTAGCGTTCACGCTTCACTCCCCCCACCCGGTCTGGACATTAGTGATGACCCGCAGTACTAATGGACCACTGTTCAAGGACAGTCCTCTGGTGCAGTGTCAAGGACCCCCAAATGTATACGTAATACACCTTCTGAAAATATTTGTACCAGGGACCCCCATATAAGACTTGTGTTGTTAACAATTTTGCTGCCATTTTAAACATAGCTGTACTAAGCAGCTGCCAAATTGTCCTTACCTTTTAACGTGGGCACGTGCACGCATAGTGCATGATCTGTGCGCGACTCATGTAGTAGACCGGTAGACAAGATGACAGCTTTCGAATAAAAAAAAATCCATTGGAATAGACAAATCCGTTGCCAGGCAGTATCCTGCTGAATCCGCCAGTATTTACATAAGAAAACGTTGGAAACAGCCAGCTGTGCGCTATGGTAACACGTGGGCACGTTCGCGCACATAGCAGACGATATGTGCACGGATCATATGCCAGGCGGGCACAAGAATCAAACAGCTATCAAATAAAAAAAACGCGTGCAGCTCCTTCCTCTGTTTACAACACAAACCTATGGGACGGCAGCTGCGATTGGCTCTCAGACCGGATATGGAAACCTAGATCCGGTCTAAACAGGAAATACGACCGGATACAGTTAGGGGGCGGGCCTAAAGTCTCCGAAGTGGCTATATACAGCGACCATACTTTTAATCGTTTCATAATGATTAAAGCTAATTAAATCTTCGGGCTCCTTCGGGATCGCGGGAAATGAGTTAATATGTTACAAAATGATCTAGTCAAATTGCTTGTAAAGTCGTTTGGCGTAAAGCTGGCATAAAACTAAACAAGACGAAACGCTTTGCACTCGCTACCCTTAGAAAAAGGTTGAAGTATGAAGGTGCAACGTTTTCCGCAAAGTTCTTATCGTATGTTCCCAGATACATAGCAGTGTTGGATAATATGGTAGGCATGCTGCCATTTGGATTTGAATATTTAAGGTTTTCACATGAAACAATTTAAAAGCATCCGTTCATTTACATGCTTATTATTGTTATCGAGCACAAAGTAAGGTTTCATTAGTGCTGTTTGGCCTAGAATGCAAATCAGAATGACGACCTAGATTATTGCACCGTGAAGGCAGCGATTCCTTCACTCACGATACATTCATATTGATGTATGTTATGCTGTTCTTCACACAAAAAGCAGGGGATCACTGTACACTGTAGCTATACAGAGGACAAAGGAGGCAGTGTTCTCCCATTGGCCATTCAGTACAGTGTTTGTATTCAACAGCTAGTGGGATAATATTATGTCACAGTTTGAATTCATCCACAAACAAATTCTATGCCATCATCATGGTCTACTTGGTCTACTTAGACTTAGACTCTGTGCAAAACGGGGTTAAACAAAAGAAAGCTTGAATGCATTATTTGGCAGCCCTAAGTGCTTCTTCTTTGTCATGTATTTAGATATCTTCGATTATAATTATTTGCCCACAACTCCAATGTACAGTCAGATTGATGATCTGACGAAAAAGGTTTTCATAATCATTTCGTCTTTGTGGAAACCTTGTCCAAAACTGTTACCTTAATATATTGCTTTGGAGCCGATGAGTGTGCAGGTTTCTTTTTTCTTTTTCTTCAGAGTTAAAGGGATATTTCACTTTGAGATAAAATAAACATTTAAAAAAATCATAAAAAAGTACACAAAACTATGTTGGATATCAACGTTAAAGGGGAAGACCACCCATTTTCAATATTGAACTATGTCATTAATATACCTTAGAGGAGTTGTGTGGAAATAAAAAAAAAGTTCCCCCTCTTCTGTGTTGCCTGGAACTGGAGGATTGATTTTGGGGTTTGTATTGTAAAGTACAATGTGTGATGTCATCAAGTTGTAATTTGCAATACAAACCCCAAAATCAATCCTCCAGTTCTAGGCAACACAGAAGAGGGGGAACTTTTTTTTAATTTCCACAGTACTCCTCTAAGGTATATTAATGACATAGTTCAATATTGAAAATGGGTGGTCTTCCCCTTTAAGGTTACATTTTGTTGCGACCATAGGTCGCATTTACTAAAAAACCTGCTGCTCCTGTGTGTGCGTGCATCAGTCACAAGGCGTGACGACTCATGTTACGCTGAAGCGTGATCTGATGTCTTGATGACATGAGATCCCTGATGTCATCAATACACGTCTTTGTCCCTTTTATGCCCATATATGGATATAGCCTAGATCTCTGATGTCAGTCTCATGACGTCAGACATCTATGATGTCATATGTCAGTCATCTCCATATTTGGGAAAATATGGCCACATTTTGGGCAACTCAAACAACCAACCAGGTCTGTGCATTTTTTTTGGGTCAAAGTTGATCCCATGCCAAAGCGCCAGCGCTCACCCAGCAGTCTGCCGTCACCCAGGCGGATGCGTGCACGCGCCCATGTCCATTGTGCACGCGCCCATGTGCACGCGCCCATGTGCTGAACCTGACCAAGCTGTTCCAGTTGCATGTGGGTCCTGGCAGTCTGGTCTGACCTCTCTCTCTCCTCTGCAGCTCGGGGAGAACCGCCGCATGCTGCAGGCCCTCCGGGGCCTCCTGGAGGAGTTCCGCATGGAGCTGAGGGAGGAGGAGACCAGGCGGTGCCAGCTTCAGCAGTCCTATGCCAATGACAAGGCCGCCTGGGAGGTCAAGTGGGCAGAGATGAAGTGCCAGGTTGCTCAGGTCAGTATACCTGCAGATGGCATAGAATCAATCAAGATCACTGGATCCCAAACACTGGGTCGGGACGCATTTGTGGGTTGCGGACAGATTTGTTTATGGGTCCTTTCGTTTTTTGTTTCCTACATTTTTGTTTTTTAATTATTATTCAAAAATATTTTCAGTAAGCCAAAAGGGTTATCGCCCTTTCATGGAAAAAGACAGGGAAACCCAGCATCGCTCAGTGGTTTAGGGAACTATCTTTGTGCCTTCCCTTGGAAAGAATCACATACACTCTCAAAAACAAACAAGAGTTATTTGAGAAAATATGGGGGAATTTTATTCATTATGTCAAGGGCAACGATCTTTCGCATTTGATGGAGGAACCGGGAGTGGGGTAGACGTTTTCCCTCTGCAGTCAATTATACGGCCTTGTGGCATGGGAATCTGGGTGTTGTTGGTACCGGTATGTGTGCTCTGTATGTCAAAAGAAAATATGTAAATTGTTATTATTGTTTTTTTTTTGTAATTGTGTTGTTTTTCTTTATATTGTGTTGTGGTTTTGTTACGGGATTGTTTTTGTTTTTGTTTTATGTTTGTAAAAAAATATGTTTGATGTTCTCTGTAAAAAAAAAAAAAGAAAACTCAATAAATATATTGTTAAAAAAAATAAAAATGTCAGGAATCCCCTTTAAGCCATGGGCACAGAACTATTGGCAGTGCCGAGGTGGGAGGAGAGGGAGACATGAAATGTCACTGTACAATCTCATTTAAATTCTTCCGTTTAACCTTTATTTATCCAGGGTATAGGTTCGCTGAGCACACACTTATTATGTGAGCTAGTTCAGGCGGATATATATACCGAAGAGGTTCACACATGCACGTGCCCCACTATGTTAGTTATGTAAGTGTGACGTGTCAATCAGCAGACCAGTTTGGTGGTTTATTTAAGCTCGCCACATTCCACTGTTGCTCCTCTTGCTAGCCTGTCACACACTGCAACTGAGTCTAACCCAAGACCTGACACTGATTCAATTTAATCCATTGGTTCCCAAATGTTTTCAGCTGAGACACAATGAGACACAAATGAATTAACTACTTGAGCACTATTTGATAGTGAGAATAGCTGTGCTAGTAGTAAAGAATAAGGCCAGTAACATGATCGATCCAGAAGCAAATAAGTAAATAAAGATTGACTTACTTATATTTGTTTATTCGGTTTTCAGCATGATCACAGGCTTAAAAAGATTTTTATTTTGCTCATATACAATATAAAAGGGTTAGAATTCATTGACTGTCATTTAACAGTCTGCATAATACTATATATGTGATTGGAGAATGGAGATCCTACTTACTTACTTTGATGTGAGGGTTATATCCCAAAACATAATTATCCATTCTATGCGTACATTTATTGCATGGGCCTCGTTCACTGTTTATTTGGCGTTGAGAGTGCTGGGAAGAAAGATAATTGCATCCCTCTACACATTCTCTCTCCCAACTCACCAGGCTTCAGAGACAAGATGAGAGTTACTGTACTGTACGACCATAATTCGGACTCATTGAACTTCCCTCCTTTCATTGTCAATGAAAAGAAAGAAGTTCAATGAGTCCGTGGCTGACCCCAACCTGATCTATTAATACAAACTTTGGCCCGGGCCTAATCAACTCCCGTTGGGGCCCGACGGGCTTGAGGACCCCCCCCCCCCCCCCCTCCCACCCCAGCACCGACCGTATAGGCTCTGTTTCCCCTGTGTTCTAATCTGTTTTACCCTGGTAAGGTTTGTGATAGATTATGTAACGTGTTTTTACATTATGAATAAAATATTCAGGGACGCTCATTAAAAAAAGAAATACTGTATATCATGATCATTAATCAAAACGATATATATCTATTTTTTAAATAACCTGATAAGAAAATGCTCTATGGGTGAACGTCTGCTGTGACTAATTAAAAGAATTACCAGTACAACAAATGTTGTTTTCCATAAGAAAAGAGTTTTCGTTTTTACATGCACAATAGCAGTATAAAGAAGAGGATTCACACATCGTAGGCTATATGGACGGGTTTCTGGTCCACGTTACACTGATAAGAACTAGATGCGTGCGCAGGGTCAGTACCAAAATTAGCCAATGAAACCAGCGCTCCCCAAAACAACAGGTTTGGGGATTGGTAGGAATTGATTACATGATACAGTCACCTGTGCATTTAGTCTCAATGTTTGTAAACAAGAAACCCGTCCATACTGTACTATAGGCTATCCTGCATTACTATAAGTAGTTGTTGGTCATTTTCCACTTCAGAAAAACAAACTGTGCCGTGCCGCACCACGCGGCCACTAACCAGCTCCACTGGTATAGTTGTGGGTTAAGTGCCTTGCTCAAGTGTACTTAAGCACACGAATCCTGGCATCCCTATTCTGGGGGTGTTGCGCTTAAACATGCTTAAACGTTGGGTTATTGAGGGAGCGGCGAGTGTCGCTCGATCACTTTCTCCACCCACACTAGTGAAACTTTGCAACGACCCTTAGAGCGTTGCAACGAACTTGTGCATAATATATTCACTTTGCAGAGGATTATGTGGTCCCTCCGTGGAGCCTTTAGTGTAATTGTCTGCAGTTTCTGGTGTTTTGCCTCCAGACACTTCATTGCAGAGGAACTTGGCAGGGCATCTCCCTGCCAAGTATTTCTCCTCCGTTTCACCATCCTCTCCTCTTTGTCTCACAGTCACGTACAGTAGAGCAGTGGTTCTCAACCGTTTCAGGCTGTGACCCCCAAAATAATCATATTTTAACTGGGGACCCCCAAAATAATCATATTTTAACTGGGGACCCCCTCACCCTACGAGCACTAAGAGTTAAGGCATTGCATTTTGTATACTACGGTTCTATTGTGAAAATAGCATGTAGATCGGCTATTTTCACAATTTCTGCCTCTAATATTTGACAATTTGGCCAATGTTTAATTTATCATTTTAGAGGTATTAAAAAGTCCTTAGATTGTTACTTTAGAAATGTGCACATACCCCATATACACTTAAACTATATGTTGGTTTGTTTACTTTTGAGGACGAAAACAATGTTGCATAATAAGTTAATCATCTAGGGACCCCCCAAAATAATTTGGGGACCCCCCTGGTGGTCCTGACCCCCAGGTTGAGAACCACTGCAGTAGAGCACCGTTCAAAGTTCACCTTTGTTAGTTCACCTTGCAAAGTAAAATCCAGAGTGTTCGTTTAACTCTTGAGAATGTGCAAATGTGACCAAATCCAAATGGATCCATCATCTCAGAGTTACAAAGGGATAGATTAACACTCTGTTAACAGACGGTCCTTGTCTCCGCCAGACCGAAGGCGTGGCCGAGACTGTTTTGTCCCCTGTCCGTCCGTGCATGCGTGCGTCCGTGTGCGTGCGTACGTGTGCGTGCGTACGTGCGTGCGTGAACAGCTTATCTCCAGCACCGTTGGACCCATAGACATAAACTCTACTACCCAAAATGTTTCAGATCAGCGTGTTATAGCACCACCAGGAGGCCGATTTTTGCACATTTCTTTTTACATTACTACTACAGATTTTGTCAAAACATCACGCAAATCGATACACATTATCTATAATGTGATCATGAAGAATCTGTCTGATTTTTCATATTCCACCCTGATTGGCTAAGATTGGCATCTCAAGTTTGCAGGAGTGGTTCGCTTTGACAAAATGTGTAAAGTCATGTGATAACTATATGAAACAATGTTTAATAGTTAAGCTCTTCAAGACATTTATTTGATCCTCATAACCGACTTTCTTCCTAGACGAATAGTCTAAAATGAAAATGGCCTCTAAATTACTGATAGAATAAACTTGGCACAATTAAAGAATAATGTTGGTAGCACAAGTCAGGAGTTGGCAATTTATTTTTACAGATATTGAGGTGTTTACGTAACCATTCGTTGTTTTTGCTGTAATCACAACATTGAATAAATAGTCTTCTATAATAGAGTTTAGTATACTGTAGTTTCCATCTATCATGTATAAAAATAGTCTTTCATTTTAAGCATCTGGTATTAATGACGACTGGTCGGTCACTTCTTGCGACCTCAACATGTTCTCTATTGGTCACTGGGCAGTAAGTCAAGCTCCCCTAAATATCTGTCTAAATTTATTATGAGTTACAGCCTGGCTTCCACTTAAAACTCCGTCACCAACTAACTATTACTGTGACCACATTTGCAGCGCACCTCAGGTTATAATTACGATTTTAAACAACACTTTAAAAGGATATAAAAAACATTTATACGAGCATGAATGAGAGGTCGCTGTAAATATAATGTATCACTAGCCTGGAGTTTCTGACTGCTGTTGAAGACTACTTTGTGCCACTACGTTGTTGTGGGATCAAAGCCTGACTCAGATTAAAAAGCTCCATTCTGCCACAGGCAGGAAAGTCTTTGAATTTGGAGTCTCTCCCTCACTCTTCTTATGCTCTTTGATCATTTTTGAATCACTTCTGAAGTTCGGGCCTCTCTCCCATGAGTTCGACAATCCCTACTCATGTTCCTATTGATTCATGTCTCTCTCTCTCTTTCTATCTCTCTGTGACATATACACTGTCAAATCTGGACCGCCAATTATCTCCGCCAGTCGCCAGATGAAGGCAGGGTGAGAGATTGCGTTTTCAACCCTGTGTGTGTCTGTTAGTGTGTTCATCTCGTAAACGGCTTTCCCAATCAGAACCAAACCGTCTGTGCACACTGGCACTAGGCCAAGATATATGCTCCCTCCTTGACAATGTTATTTAATATTTTTGTGAATGCATTACCACAGTCCTACTGTTCCGTCAAACCAGAAAGTTATAGGAAGGAGAGGCATGTGATGTCCCCGTTCATATGGAAGTGCTTCTGTCAGCCACACAGACAGTATGCCAGTGGTGACATCATTGACACTGGTAGGTAGGTAGGTAGGTAGGTAGGTAGGTAGGTAGGTAGGTAGGTTGCTCCTATAGCACTTATTTTCTCAACTTGGATATAACGTTCTGTTATTAAAGGAGCTCTTCTGCCCTGCCACAGTGTCATGTAGGGCGTGAGGGATTGTCCATGATGGCCAGGGCTGCGTCCGAAATCCACCCTATTCTCTAATGTAGTGTACTAAAAGGGGGCTCCGCCATTTTGAACTAGTGTCCGAATGTATAGTGAGCATTTTTGTACCCTAATATAGTGTACTGAAGTATCCCACAATGCATTTGGATTTGTAGTGAGCATTCGATGGTCACTATTCAAGCGCTATTCAAGCCCTGCCGCCCCACAATACACTGCGGCCGCTGTCTCGCGCTTTGAGCACGCACATGCGGTGTGCACGCGCACACGCACACGCACACTGCAGGCTCGTCTCTGCGTCTCTGGGCAGGAGGAGTAGCCACCTGTTACTGAGCAAACGCAACAGAGCCGTCCGTAGCAGAACCACCGGCTAAAGAAAACAACTCGTACAAATGTCCACCAGAGAACAAAATTAGTTTTTCATTATTTAATGATGAAAACAGCTCTAAAGTTGTTTATGAAGAGAATATACGAGAATAGACGCTGGAGGCTTTTGTTTTTCGATCTTTTCTTCCCAACCTTCCACAGCTGATAATAATCATGATAAAATAATGTTATTTAAATTAGCAAGAATAACCTATTTTATCACAAACATGGGTGTATGTCTGCATGTGAGACAAATGAATGTGGCATAAACATTATTCATTCATTGATTCACCAATGAATGAATACAATTTAAAAAAAATATATAGGCCTATATATTTTTTAACATTATTTTATTGAATTGTGATGAATAAAAACATTTATATTTGGCCTATTTCTCATAATAACACCGCAACATGTTGGTATGTTATTTACAATCCACAAGCATTGGGGAGTTGATGTACAAGCTCACAACGCGTCACTTCGCCCCCTGTTGAGAGCTTGTAGATCGGCTATTATTTATTGCTCCAAAAGCCAGCGCTAGAGCGTTTTAACTGTGCGACAGCGATGACGCAACCAGATGGCGACGGAGTAGTGTCCGAAATGCGCTGATTTGTTCACTACTGTAGTACACTACATCTGGATCCCTCATTTAGGGTTAGGGAGTAGGGAACGTGTTCCGCATTTCGGACACAGCCCAGGAGTTTAGTCTTCACCCTGCTATTGGCCACCTCCTCCACGGTATCCAAGGTAGTACCGAAGACAGAACCAGCTTTCTTGATAAGCCTAATAGTCAGGGAATATTATCAGAATACCTGTCAAAGCTGGGAATAAATTCCTTACCAAACGATTTCTTCACCAATGTGTTCGTAAAGGGTTCTAGTAACATACCTAACAAAGATTGAAATTCAACATCCCTTGGAGAATCTTTGACAGCTAGGGTAATTCTGGGTCTCATTCACTTACTATACACTATGCTATAAGGGAAATAATTACTCCCAAAGAATATGCTTTAAGTAGCATGTGAGGGGTCTAATAGGTGTTTTTGATTATTCTGAAAATCCATTGCAAGCATTTGTTTTGCACGAAAAACATTCCTTGGGCCAAAAATGGACCCCATACAACTGTGAAAAGTGATGACTCATCACTAACCATTTTTTGGGGCTGTTTTTAGCCCAATGAATGTTTTTCGTGCAAAACAAAAGCTTGCAATAATTAAAAACACCTAGTTAGACCCCTCACATTCCACATAAAGCATATTTTTGGGAGTAGTTTTTTCCCTTATAGTATAGTGTATAGTAAGTGAATGAGACCCAGAATTACCCTGGCTGTCAAAGATTCTCCAAGGGATGTTGAATTGCAAACTTTGTTAGATATGTCACTAGACACCTTTACGAACACATTGGTGAAGAAATTGTTTGGTAAGGAATTTATTCCCAGGTTTTATTAATATCTCCTGACTATAAGCCTCCTCAGGCCCTTCTTGTATAGGACATCTGTGTTCCCAGTCCAGTCCAGTTTATTGTCCAATTGCACACCCAGACACTTGGAGCTCTGGACCATCTCCACGTCCTCACCCTCAATGGAAACGGGATACAAGGGGTGGGGAGCCCCCTTCTTCCTAAAATCCACCACCATCTCCTTCGTGTTGGCAATGTTGATTAACAGGTGGTTCTGTTCACATCACTGAACAAAGCTGTTAACCAGTCCTCTATATTCCATCTGTTGACAATGTCAACAAAGTTATTTGAAGCACACAGTGCACCGGAATTGGACACCATACCTGCGGGGGTCATATTTATTGTAGTTGCGGATGTAAGGCTTACGGATTGTAGCTTTAGCTCTGAAAGAGTAAAAATGACCCAGTTTGTGTGTTTATCTTGGCCCACAAAAAGCTGTGAGTGGAACTCTCTCTGGTCTATTTTGATCCTGATTAATTATACCAGTGATGTGAAGAGAGGCTTTGTGAGGAGAGGCTTGCTTCAGAGGAATACATTAACAAACAAACTAAGACATTAATGGCTGTTTAATTTCACCTTTGGTACGGCACTGTAGGGTGGAAAACTTGTATGTTCAAAACAAAACCATTGCGTTTCAGGAAATGAAATAAGAACCTGATGTAGTGGCCAAGACAGATGGCCAAGACAGCCCATATCTGTGTGGCTGGTTCTACAGACAGAGAAATAGATAATCTTTCACTCAATAGGAGAAATGCTTGTCGCAAGTTGATGATGTAATAAAACCATGTGTGATCTCTCCCTATGGAATTTATGGCATGCATTTGAAAATAAAAACAAACGTAATACTTCCTATGGTTAATATGAGTATCAAATCAATATTTCAAATGTGCATGTGTTTTTGGGTTTTTTGCCCACGCATGCCATAAATTCCATAGGGATAGACAACACATGCTTTTATGACATCATCAATTTGCGACAGGCATTTCCCCTACTGAGTGAAAGATTAACTAGTTCTAGAAGAAATAAAATATTTAAGGTGTTTTTAATTTTACATTGTAGTTATGGAGGACAATTATAATGTATTAAGGCATATTTGTCGTATTAGCCAGGGATCCTTTTAAATTATTTATATATTTGTATTTATCTTTGACAGAGACGTTACGTTACACACTAATTATGTTTTGCAGCATTCATGCTTGGCTTGGGTACAAGGTTAAGATATAACTTTATTTATCCCTAAATTCAGCTGTTACAGCAGTTGGCAGAAAATACATTTACATTTAATACATTTAAAGCATGTTTAAAGTAAGTAAATTAATACAATTACCCAAGGATTAACATCACTATGTATTAAAGTACACAAAGAAGTTAAACTTAAATGCAAGACAACACTAATCAAATATAGATGGTATACACAGGGAGAGCTTTGGCTCGCTAAACTGCAGCATCAATTGTGCAGTGCTTTCTTTCCTGTTTACTACTCCTTAGGGGAATAGACAAACTCAATGCTACGTTTCTCATGTATTTGGTATTTAAAGGACCCCAGGCAGTCTGTCCTGTTTGGAGTATTTTTTCATTGATACTGATCAAACTTCTAAGGACCTTCTCTGATTTGAATGAAACTTCATACTGTCAAATCAAGTTTATTTGTACAGTAAAGCACATTTAAAACAAGTTGACAAAGGGCTGGTCAATGAATGACTTCAGCAAAAATGTAATCATAATTAAAAATATATATTTAAAATATAAAGGTATGAAATAGCAAACACAGAAAACGTAACACGTGCCAAGTATTAACACTCAAATGCCAGTGTAAAAAAGACGTGTCTTAATATGGGATTTAAAAACTCAGTTCAGGGTGAAGACCTAGAAAGTAGTGAACTATTCCAAAGCCTACGGGCAGAAATAAAGAAGCTAAGGTCACCCTTATTTCATAACCATAACCGAGGAACAGAGAGTAGTGGAGTAGGGACAAAGGAGGCCAGAATATTATTTTGGTGCCAGGCCATGTAGTGCTTTAAAAACAAATGATAAAACCTTAAACTGGATTCTGTATTTAACAGGCAGCCAGTGAAAAGAGGCCAGTGCAGGGGTGATGTGGTACAGTATATTCAGGAGACTAGCAGCTGCATTCTAAACGAACTGGAGCCCAGATAGAGAAGAGAGAATGACTCCCATGTAAAGGGAATTACAGTAATCCATACGGGAGGACATTAAGGCATGTATCACAGTCTCCAGATCTTTAGATGAGAGCAGCGCTGTTCAACCTGCGGCCCCTGCGGCATGTCTATGCGGCCTGTCACGGTCATACTAATACTTTTTTTTCTACTTCAATGTGGACAAATCATTTCTGATTTTCAGTTTCTCTCCAAAACCCCTAAGAAACTATTTATCTTGTGTTATATAAGACTGTTTTGCCTTTTTGTTTGTTCCAAAAGAAGAAACTTTGTCATTTCATCATTAATCATTCCATGACAATATTTTTGTTCAATGAGGTTTGGCCTTATAGATGGAAATGTGGCTGTTTCTGTGTGTTTCCCATTTTAATTTGACTGTATGTTGGTGGCTACCACGCCTCTGGTGGAGTCAGGAGGACCAGGGTTTCAGTTCCAAGCTAGTGTCCTACAGCACTGGTTCTCACTTCTCAGTGGGGTCTGGGGACACCCGGGGCTCTTTGAGGGGGTTCCAGGGGGTCCCAAGCTAGAACTATTGATAGTTAGGAACCAAATCGACCCTTACAGGTCTGTAAGTGTATGGGTGTCTAATGCATACCAATCTGAGAGTCCTTAAAATGAAAAATAAAATGTTTGAGAATCATTCCCTGCTGCACTCTCACAACCCTTCACGTTGCTTCATGTCTTCTCTGTTTCTTGACCAGCTGGAGGGTGCACGAGGAGATGTCCGAGGAGAGGTCCGAGGGGAGGTCCGAGGGGAGGCGCAGGGTGAGGCGGAGGAGGAAGGCGAGGAGGAGGAGGAGGAGGAGGAGAACCCAGAGGAGGTGCCCTTCAAGCAGCAGGCGCCGGCGCCCGGCGGCGAGGAGCCCTTCAAGCAGGAGCGCGAGGAGCACCGACGCCTCCTGGCCGACAGCCACAGCACCTCCCTGGACCTGCGCTGGAAGCTGCAGCACGGAGAGAGGAGGTGGAGCCGCGAGAGGATGGAGCTGCTGGAGCGCTTCGACCGCGAGAAGCAGGAGTGGGACGGCAGCATGAGGGAGCTCCACTGCAAGATGGAGAGAGTAAGAAGAAGCACTGGGAACGCATTATTACGCATTATTTTGTGCTTTAACTATTGAAAAATAGCAGGTGCTAAAACCCATGTTTCTATTTCATGTTTCTATTGACATTTTTGATACACTCGGACTGAACGACCTGCAAAAAACACTCTCCCAGGAGTGTACATGAATACAAGATAAATCATTCGCGCACACACATACACATTACACACACACACACACTCTCAGGCAGAGCCGTAATGACAGGGTGTTTTGATATCTGCTCTTGTTTTGTATCTTATTTCCGTGTGGTGACAACTACTACCAATTATACTACCAGGCACTGTCAAGCAGGTGAATGTAGGTTCCTGAATCCTGGGTGCAGCACAGAAATAATGAGAACTTTGAATAAATATCTGCTGTCATCTTTTCCCTGCTATTGAGCCTGTTACATTAGACCAATCACAGAAAACTCCACGGCTCAGCTGACGCCAGTCGCTGGCTAACCTCCCCCTGCTAAGCTCACTTCAGCACATTTGTAGAGACCGACAAAGTGAGAGAGAGAAGTGGTGGGAGGAAGAGGGAGCAATAGGAAAGGAGAGAAGGAGCAGGGATAGGAGACATAGGGGAGAGGAGGACACAGATGGAGAGTGAAGGTCAGATACCTTTTGAAAGCCCTCAGTGGAACCTTAATGCAGGGCCAAAACCTCCACACCCAGAGACACGTCCACGGTGGTAATCGAACATGTGGGCGCGTCAAAACGTTTTCACACTCTCTCAAGTTTAATCAACACTCTGTATTTGGCCGTGACACCTTCAATATAAATATTCTCACCTCACACGTGGTGGTGCACACCTGCACACCGGCCCCCAGGGACAAAGGAGGGAGAGAGGGGGGGGGGGGCGGAGTGAAAGCCAGATGGAGTAATTGGTCAAAGAGAAAGGGAGGAGGGGGGGGGGGGGGGGTGTCTTTGACAGGAAGTGAAAAGAAGATGAAGACGTGGGTCGACAGCCGATAAGAAAGGGAGGGTATTAATCAAGTCAAATGGTTTCATAAAGCACTTTCAACATAACAGGATTGTGACAAATCGCTTTACAGAGCAAAACACAATAGAGAACATTTGTATTCCAATATCGAGATGTGTGTGTGTGTGTGTGTGTGTGGTGTGTGTGTGTGTGGTGTGTGTGTGTGTGTGTGTGTGTGTGTGTGTGTGTGTGTGTGTGTGTGTGTGTGTGTGTGTGTGTGTGTGTGTGTGTGTGTGAGAGAGAGAGGGGGGTGCGGGGGGTTTCGTGTAATAATGATGTGAGAAGAACGTGAGTTTGCACGTTAGAATCCTCGTTTCCCTGCTGGCTTTTTAGCGGGAGAGTGTTTTCCTGGCGCTCTGCATAAGGAATGTGTTACAGGGAGGGAAGTAGTGCTCTAGGAGAGGAACTTGAACTTGTGTCAGAGTTCAAGTACCTCGGGGTCATGTTAGACTCAACCCTAACCTTTAAAAAACATGTAAAAAAGGTTACAAACACAATCAAGTTCAACCTTCAGAACTTCAATCACACCTTTTTTGGCAGTTAGTGCTGCTAAATCGTATCTCCAATGCATGATCCTATCACACATTGAGTACTGTTTCACAAACTGGTCTTGCGCAGGTATAACGACTCTCAAACCCATTGAACAGCTATATAAGAGTGCGCTTAAGGTATTCGATAGGAAACCCCACTCATATCACCATTGTAATATTCTTCAGAGGTACCGTTTTTTGAGTTTCGCTAATTTTAAGGTTTTTAAACAGGTCAGTATCATATATAAGACACTAAATGGTCTATGCCCACCTCCCCTAAAGGAATTCCTAAAAAGGAAGCCTTATAGAGGACTCAATACTAGAGCAATCACTAGAGGGGATTGCGAAGTACCGTACCGGGTAACCGCTTTTGGAAAAAACACCCTTTCAGTGCAGGGATGTTCAATCTGGAATGACCTACCTCTAACAATAAGAGACTGTTTGTCATTTCCATCCTTCAAGTTCAATCTAAAAAAATGGTTAGTTGACAATCAAACCTGTGACCATGTATAGTTCTAAGAGTACAGCTCATGCCATGTACGTATATTTTTAACTATCCTTTTTTAATGTAGGGTACTGTTAGTAATATGTGTTGTTTTTTTGTTTTTTTTCTTGGTTCAGGAAAAATAGTATTTGTATGTATGTTCTTAGGCGCCCTCTCCTAATGTAGGGTTACTGTTTGTTGGTATGTATTGTTTTGTCTTCATGTGGGGACTACGGATGAAATTTAGCATTCTTGCTAATTCCGGCTTATTTACATTGCATTCATGTATTGTTCATTAATATGCATTGTCCCGTCTAAATAAACAAATAAAGTAAAGTAAAGTAGTCGACATGGCCGACTGCTGTCGAGCCGACGTGTCCTTGAGCCTGGCGCTCCAGTGGCGCTGCTCAGAGGTCAGCAGCCAGCAGTAGAAGACGGAGGTTGAACGGGACAGCTCCCCGGTGGGGAAATGTGTAGCTGGATGAATATAAAGCAGGTCATCCTCAGCGCCGCCTTCCCTGAATAAGGACTTATGCCTCATTCACACTACAGATATATAGTTGAACGTTTTGCTTGGTAATTCAATGTAATCTCAAAGGAAACCAGCTTTAAAGATGCAGGAGATGCACAGAACAAAGCTTTGAAAGCTTTAAAGCTGGTTTCCATTGAGATTACATTGAATTACCAAGCTAAACGTTCAACTATATATCTGTAGTGTGAATGAGGCATTAGTGTTATTTTCTCATACAGTACGTACGTACATGTATGACTATGCTACGACTAGTTGGCTACTGATAATCATAGAAATAATATTTGCAAATTTTGTCCACGAGAGGGTGCTGAAGTACGGCCGTGTCCCTTACCAAAAAGAACAGATATCCAAGCTAACAACGCGCCTCATTGGTAGCTTGCATATCAGTTATTTACGGAAAGCGACACCACCGCGCAATGTAGATGAAGCTTAAGTTGCCTCAGTATTAGTAGTATAGTAATTAGTAACTCATTTCACAATCCTTTGACTCAGTTGCAGAGAGAGCTCGGTGCCCGGCGAGGCGAAGGCAGCGACGCCAAGGACGGCAACGGCCACCGGGGGGCAGTCTTCTCCCCGCAGGACAGCCCCTGTAATGCCCCGCGCTCCCCGCGGTCTCCCCGGTCGCCGCGGTCTCCCGTGCCCGCCCTGGTCCCCACCACGCGGTCCCACTCCGACTCGGAGGCCATGCTGGAAGACCAGGGGGCCGCGGCGGCGAGGCTGAAGCCCCCGACCGAGAGCCTGTTCCTGGACGCGCTGTCTCTGGACCCCATGAGTGGCCTGGAGGTGCCCCCGCCCTCCAGACTGGACAGCGAGAAGAGGTTCCCCTGCATGCAGGAGGTAGGAGAAACAAGTGATACCTAAGCGGCAGTGGCTTCCCAGAGCCACTGCCGCCCGGGATCCCACAGAGTTAGTGTTGAAGTGTCCTTGAACAAGACTCTGAACCCCTAATTGCTCCAGATGTGCAGGCTGGTGCCTCGTGTGGTTTCCTCTGCCATCGGTGTATGAATGTGGGAATGTAATGCACAATATATGTAAAGCGCTTCGGATAAAAGCCCTATATAAATGTACCATTTACCTAAGCAGCATACCTAGCATAATATCTACACTTTTTATGAGGAGGAAGTACACATAGTGGGCCAGACAGGGCAGACATTCATGTCAGCAATGTTAAAAGAAAGAAGTCGCCCAGCTCATAGTTACGATGCCAAACAATTTAAAACAAGTCATGAGCACAATCCAACGCTAACTTCTTCAGGGTTGGATTGAATTGTCTGTGTTTGTGCTTGCTTATTAATAATATTCTTTGCATCGCGGCTACGTGACTTCTTTCCTCTACCATTGATCTTACCGTGGTCAGCACCTCCTTGTGTGCTCCTCAAAAGCGGTTCCTGCACATATTTGAGCCGTTCATTAAAGTTTGAGATCACCACAATAGTCCCTACAGCCAAACTTTTCTAACCCTTGTACCAACAGCTAATGTAGCCTATGTGTCTCATCAAAGGCAATGAGCTGCTTGCCCCTTAAGCTCAATTTAAACGTCATCACACGACTGTGTCCTTCAGCGAAAACAATACCGAAAAACAACTGATGTTTCAGAGTTGAGAATTGGTTCTTTTCCGTGAGCTTATAGCCGTCCGATGAATGAGAACGTCTGCTTAACGCCTAAAATCGAAATGAAGACCTTTGTTCCAAAATCAAAAAAAAAAAAAAAAAATTGAAATGAAGATTGTAACACTGAGCACTCACTCTGGAATACAATGTGGTCCAGATGGTCATTATCGTCACTATTATAATTGTCATTTAATGACACCTCATCCAGTGCCAGGCTCTCATTCCAGCTAAGAAGACCCTCCTGAGCGGTCATTATGCACATGAAGAGGTTCATTCCACTATGAGATAACTGCCGTTGGGATATACCTGCGCTTCCCCAAACAGATCATGGGGTGAATGTTAAGCTTATTATTGGGGGGCCGGCAGGGCTGCTCTTCTGCAAGTCCCTGTTGTATTTGTGTTTCTTCTTCTTTCTGCCAGGCGATCTGGCTTCCCGTGCATGAAAATCACTTTTAAAATTTTAAAAAATCACATCTAGTGTGAAATGAGCTGTTCTATTTAATTTCACTAAATGTCCTGTGAAGCTTGGCCAATGTGACCCTGGGCGTACAACAAACTTTGAGCACTTTGTGCCAAGATGTAGGCGAGATGTAGGCCAAGCTTCGCGGGCGTACAACAAACTTTGGACAAACGGACAAAAATCATCAAAAAAGAAAGGATCCCTGGCTAATAAGCCAAATGTGGCTTAATACATTGTAATTGTCCTGTTAAAAACTTTTAATATTTTACTTATTCTAGAAATAGAGAATCTTTCACTCAACATTGGCAATGCCCATCGCGACTCGCAAGTTGATGATGTCATTTGTCCATGGGCGGTCTATCCCTATGGAATTTATGCAATGCATACATGTGCAAAAAAACACATTTAAAATGTGACGCTCATATTAACCTTAGGAAGTATTATGTTGTTCTTTATTTTCACAGGCATTGCATAGATTCCATAGGGATAGAATTTGAAAATAGCAGATCTAGAAGAACATGTTGCAATGTGACCCGTTGTGAGCTTGTAGATTGCCCTCTTCTTTTTCTCCCATCTGCACAGCAGCTATAATCGGGAAGCTATTTTATGACCACAGTGAGTGCGATAAGAACATCAGGGAGCAACTCAACAGCTCTAAAACACTTTATGTCCATTTTAGAGAGATTCTCATCCCAACATAAAAATAAATCCATTTATTTGAAAGGAAGCGCTAATAGCAGACAAAACTAACACATTTTAATGACTCACTCTGCTGTGAGTTGTGAACCAGATAATGTCACCGTTTGTTATTTGAAGTTTCCAACTGCCTACATGAACATCAGATCCACCCCCCCAAAATGAATACATTAGAACCAGTGGTCCGGGGCCCACCAGTGGTCCTTGAGGGGGTTTCAGGCGGTCCCCAGCTAAATGATGGAGAGTTGGTAACCAAATTGACCCCTGTAGATCTGTAACTCTTCAGTGTGTAAAATGAAACCAAATGGACCAATGTTACGTTCTCGGGAGGAGGCAGGGAACATAGCGATTTGTATTAATTAAATAATCCAAAACAAATGAACAAATAAAGGCTGAACAGACGAGGTGTGGAAATCAATCAGTCAGCGGGGTAAAGAGTGTATGCAAGAGTGGGTTGTGTAGTGTGGGTGAGAGTGTTGCATGTATTAACGTAAATGTTGGAAAGACTGCATAGTGGGTGAACTGCCAAATGGACTGGGGAGAAAGGCATTTAAGCCTGGGGGCGTGACTGAGCCCCCAGGCCCAGGTTCTCCCCAATGTCCGTCACACTGCTCCCCAAGTCCCAGGAAGCAATGTGAAAACATAACTGAGAAGGGCAAAGAAAACACACAACACATAACCACAGAACCTGAGAGCGAAAGACAAGAGGTGACATAACTAATAAGCAGGGAACCGTCACAGATTGCATTTTGCTACAGCACCTTTCACCATGATTGCTGTGTGGCCTTTCTATTTCAGGCCTTGAATGAGCTGTCGGAGAGAGACGAGCAACCCGCCTTCGGCGCAGAGGAAGACATGGGCCCTGGGAGTCTACACAGGTACAAAAGAAAAGAAATGCCTTTCAAAAGGTAGTTCAGAAGTTGTTCATCGTCCGATAAATCTGCTTTGACAATGAGGACTCGTTGGGGTCAACAGCAAACAAACCCATGCTTTCGACAGCAGGTTGCCTGGGATTTTTCTTCCGCTCATACATGCATGCAAACAAATCTGCTGGGAGAACGTCTGGTGCCTCTGTTTACACAGTAACCAGAAGTGACAGTGAAGTCACCCCCTGGTGATATTTTATTAAAACTGCTCTTTTGGAGGGCGTTTGATCCGTCTCTCACAGTGCTGCTGAATAATTCAGCCCACTTGAAAACACTGGGCGGGTGGGGGGACTGCTGGACAGAAGTTTAGACTTTCTTTTCCCTGCACTGAGAAAGCAAAGAAGATGAAATCTCAGAGAAAGGGTTTCTGATTTTATACACCAGTGTGGAGACATTATGATATGACACAGACACCTCCAGTCTTGTTGATCGTGTTGCTTTCTGTGCATGTGCGTGTGTGTGTGTGTGTGTGTGTGTGTGTGTGTGTGTGTGTGTGTGTGTGTGTGTGTGTGTGTGTGCGTCCCTCAGAGCCAAGTCGGTGTGCTCCATGAGCGACTTCCAGCGCCTGATGGACAGCTCGCCGTTCCTGCCCGACAAGGACCACCGCGGCGCCGGCGGCGCGGACGACGTGACCCCGCCCCTGTCCCCGGACGACCTCAAGTACATCGAGGAGTTCAACAACAAGGGCTGGGGCTTCCCCGGCTCCGCCCCCTCGGGCCTGCCGGGCCCTTCCCTGGAGGCCTGGTCAGAACGGCCCCCCGAGGACCCCGACGTCCCCCTCGAGTCATTCCAGCCCCCCGCCTGGCTCCTCACCACCAGCGCCACCCTGACCACCAGCACGCTGAGTGGCACCGAGCACTGCCACAGGTCCCCTGGGGAGCACTACGGGGTCCACCTGCTGCACAGCCCCACCAGGACGGGGGTCGCCGAGCGACCCTCTGCCGCCGAGTCGGACTTCCTGTACGTCAAAGGGACCAAAGGGCGAGGCGGGGGTGGGGGGGGAGAGGCCGGGGCCGGCGGGGGGGAAGAGGGGTTCGGCGGCGGGAGGTGGCCGTGCGGGCTGCTGGACGCCGGGGCGCTGAGGACTCCTCCCGCCCAGGCCCCCATCTGCACCACGGTGGGCTACGCCGCCTCCCTGGACCTGCAGCTGTCCCGCAACCTGAGCGACGACATGAAGGAGGTGGCCTTCTCCGTGAGGAACGCTATCCGCTCCCCGCCGGGGGCCCCCGCGGTGCGGGACACCGCCTGCCAGACCAACGGCTTCACCACGCGCAGCACGCAGACCCTGCAGACCATCAGCGTGGGCCTGCAGACGGAAGCCGCGCTGCGCAACCTGAGCAGCAGCCCGCACCGCTGCCTCACCCCGAAGGGCGGGGGCTCCACCCCCATCTCCTCCCCCTCGCGCAGCATGCGGAAGGTCCAGTACTCCCCCGTGGTGCAGAGCAAGTTCGAGCGGCCCTGCTGCTCTCCCAAGTACGGCTCGCCCAAGCTCCAGCGCAAGCTGTCCACCTCCAGCAAGGCCGACCTCCCCCCCGCTGCCGGCCGGTCGCCCACGCCCACCACCCCCCAGAAGGGCAACAGCGAGTCGGCCTGGGCGCGCTCCACCACCACGCGCGACAGCCCCGTCCACACCACCATCAACGACGGCCTCTCCAGCCTCTTCAACATCATCGACCACACGCCCGTGGCCTACGACCCCTCGCAGTTGTTCAACAAGTCCCCCAGCCGCACTCGCGCCAACCCCCCCGCCGCCGCCGCCGCCACCACCACCGCGCAGCCCAGCCCGGCTCACGTCCCCGCTGGCGCTGCGGACCCCAAGTGTGTGGCGCAGGAGCTCCTGAGGACCGCCCGCGGGCGCTCTCCCAGCCCCGTGCAGCTGATCGTGGAGATGCAGGGCGGGGAGAAGACGCCGGAGGTGGTGAGCGTGCGGCAGGACCTGTCGGCGCCTCCGGGCTACACGCTGGCGGAGAACGCGGCCCGCATCCTCAACAAGAGGCTGCTGGAGCAGAGCTTCAGGGAGGAGAGGAGGCTGCAGGCTGGGGGACGAGACGCCCGGACACAGGCCGACTCGGACAGAGGACAGTCCGGATGCATGGAGGTAAATATGTACACTCACTGGATTCAAAACTTCAAGCATATGATCTCTGGGTTTATGACGCGATGACTTTGGATTTTTTTTTTTACCCTTGGAATGGGTTGACGACAAACTATGTGTGTGTGTGTATATATATATATATATTTATTTGTATATATTTATATGATGAAGCATGTGATGAGGAATCTGCAATGATTGATAAAAACAAAAGCTAAAAAAAAAACAAGCCAAACGATAAATTAGGTACATACATGATAACGACAGTATTCATGTCTTTTTCTCAGATCGTAAGCACTGACTGATGCGATGGTAATGTTAAAAAAGAAAAAAAGGATTTCACATTGTTTCTATTTGGCAGTAATGCTGTACTCTTTGCTTCATTATAGAAACGTCAAGGCTTGTGCTGTATCTTCGTCTTAACTGTCTTGTAGTCAGGACTTCCATCTTTATGCTTGAACTGCTACCTGCTCGCCACTAGGGTCCGGCCGATACCTTGATTTCTGCACCCCGATAACTATAATGATTACTGATGATTACTCTAACCCTGTATAACTACCTGCCACATTATACTTGCCATTTACAAGTCCCACTAATTATTCTTAACCAGAGCCCTGTAGCACAGAATTTTGCTTGTACAGTAGTTTGTTTATTATTTGTTCTTGAAAGAGAAGTAAATACAATAATCTCAAGAAAACAACCCAAAGTTATCGTGCCAAAATGTCATTTCAAAACCAGCACATAACAAATCCAGTACATCCTCCTCATATACGACCGGGAGAGGCCAATATCGTCTGAGAAATCGGTCAGGCCCTACTCACCACCCCATCCAGCTGAAGTTGAGGAAAAATAAATGATAGATGATGTAAACCAAGTGGGAAATACTGCTGGTTATTTTGTAGATAATGATATTAAAGGGATATTTCACTTTCAAAAAAACTTTTGGTAATTTTATTGTTTAATCAGGCTTTTATGAACACCCTGAACAGATTTTAATTCGCTTGTTTCAATATTTAGATATTTAATGTAAATGTTACCAGGCCCTCCTCCTGCAGGAGGCCTCCACATACACACCCATTGTAACTTCAAACTCTATTTTAACCATGATGGATTCATTAAAAACACCTGTTATTTTTTCTGGTGACTCATGATACCCTCCTAATACGTGAGCAGGCCGTGTTTCTTCAATAACCTTTTTCATTTATAAAAACGTATTAAGGGGGTAGTATGAGTCACCAGAAAAAAGAATGGGTGTTTTTAATGAATCTATCATGGTTAAAAGGAAGTTTGAAGTTACAATGGGTGTGTGTGGGGAGAGGACCTGGAGCAGGAGGGCCTGGTAACATTTACATCAAATATCTAAATATTGAATCAAGTAAATTAAAAACTGTTCAGGGTGTTCATAAAAGCCTGATTAGACGATAAAATGACCAAACGTTTTTTTGAAAGTGGAATATCCCTTTAAGGGGCATAAGCCTTTAATATCTGAAATATATGCTGCTAACATGTCCAATGTTGTTTGAAGCTTTGATCTTCCCAGAAGGGTTTTTTGAAGGCCCTTAGTTGTTGATTCTGTGTCCATTTGGAGTCAATATCACAATGATTTGCAAGTCCAGAAGAAAGTAGACCATGTTAATCCGAATAATCCCTGATATGACGATTGTCTGATGCCTACATTAGCAGGAAAGATTTGCTAGCTGCTGTCTCGGTCTTTCCAACAGACAATACAGTACAGACAGACATACTGTGTATATTAGTGCGTGCGTGCGTCCGTGTGTGTGTGTGCGTGTGTGCGTGCGTGCGTGTGCACCATAGGTTTCATACAGTGTGTGTCAAATGCTGTTGTTGTTTGCATCGCCCTGAAAACATTGACACACAGGATATTTGCCAAATAGAATATGAACCTATTGTATTAATCCACTGCATTTTATGCACATGAATCTATTTTGTACTATTTATTTCTTTGCAACCACAATACTTTTGACATGTTTCCTGTATTTGTGTGAAGCCAGACAAATCGCAATGTGTTCAGTGGTGAAGTGGCAAAGCACCACTACTGTGCATATGAAAAATCCAGATGGCATCGTCTCAGCATTGATGCCATGCCACAGGCTGCTTGAGGGCATGTTGATCAGATGGTCTTTGGCCAAATGGAAATAAGCAGTAAACTGTAGCTATCTTTATCAATTCATTTCTACACGCATCATCAACTGCTATATGACATTCAAACTTCCAGAGTTTCACTTTGGGGTTTTCTGGTTGTTGGACTGTTCATGTTCAGGTCTTGAGGAAACATGCAGCCCACAAGCCCTGTTACAGTATAGATGGCTTGGCCATCATGTACACAGCGTACAAATAATAAAATATATATTGTATACAGTATTAGCCTTGCGTAGAAAGCCGACCATAGAGATCTCCGCCTATTCCGATCATCTGGGGAAATCTAAATTCAAAGCTGGGCCTTGAAACAGAAACAAAGCTACGGCCAGATTGTTTTCCCCCACTCAGTTCTACAATTTACAATTTAGGCATTTAGCAGACGCACTTTATCCAGAGCGACTTACAAGTAAGCAAAGTAAACGCATGCATGAAATGCATAGAGACAGTGTAGTCGCTCAGTAATCTAGGAGGATCATAGGTAAACCAAGAACTTAGCATCAGTCTAAACTCTAAACAGTATAAGATAAATAATAACAATAATCTGTACATTGAACGTTGAAACTCTTCAAACTATAGAATGCCATAATAGTCTGGGATCCAGACTGCTTGGCTATGTTCTGCAGATTTCTTTTTCTCACTTAATAGTGCTACTCAGTCTGACCAGGGTCCATTTTCTCCCGTTTGTGCACGGAGATAGGAGCCTTTCCAGACTAAGTAAGAAAAAGCGATAAGAAGAAATAAATCCGCCGAACGTAGCGAAGCTGTCTGGATCCCAGGCTAAGGATGCCAGGTCAACAAATTCGAACAACATCTGTCTAAAATAACATGCTAAATTACATTTTACCGTTGCATTAGGCTGCATCATGGTTCTAGACCCTACATGGCATTTTGATGTCACCAAACGTATCGGTAGGTGGAGGTCTCCGCTGCACAAGTCTGTGCTGCCTCTTAGACAGCATTCTAAGACACACTGGGTAGAAGGCCAATCAGAAGTTCCAACCAACGCATACTCAGATGGCCTGTGTCTCACGGCTGTCCTGCAGCGTGTTCTTACTGTATTGCCATCTGTGTAGTGTTGAAATCAGTTATACCCCACTGCCGGCAGTCAACCTTTGATATCGTCGCTGTCGGTTGAAAACCTTGTATGTCCAAAACCGTTCGTTTTGCATTTATCGTTTTAAAAATGATCTAAACTAGTGAAAACAGCCGATCTACAAGCACACAACGCCTCGCACCGCGAGGCGTTGTGTGGCGTTGTGTGCTTGTAGATCTGCTGTTTTCACTACTTTTGTGCGACGGCCTTGTATGATGAAGCAGGGCTTTACTTTGCGAAAGAACGTACAAATTTGAAACGTGGAGATACGAGGTTTCCACCCGACAACGACGATATGCTAGCTAGCCTTATCCTTATCCATACCCTTTCCTCTGTCCTCTGGCCCTGATTTCACTGATTAACATATCCCACTTTCCGTTTTCCTCTCCTCTCCTCCCCTCTCCCCTCCCTCCCTCCCTTCCTCCCCTCCCTCCCCTCTCCTCTGGTCTCCTCTTATCCTATGCCCCTATCCTCTCCTCCTCTGGTCCGGGGCTCTATCTCTCCCTCCCCGCTTATCTTCTGTGTTCCGATCTAGAACCACACTGTCATACTAACAGCTCCTTGGGGACTCTAACCGCTTGTCTCCGTGATGTAAGTTCCTACTCCTGCTTCTAGTCTGTGTCCTTTGAACCTTCCTCAACATGGGGGGGAGGGGGGTGGGTTTTCACAGGCCACGAGGACCCTCCCTCCCTCTCTCTCTCTCTCACCTCACCTCACCCTCCTCCTCATTGAGTGCATGCCTCACAGGACAACACGGCCCTGACAGTGTGTGAAGCCATCGGAGTGGTGCAGTGACGTCATGTGTCATGCATCTGTGTTGTTGTTGTTGATGTCGATGTTGTCTTTTTGTTTTTCGATGTCTGCATGCCTAGTTTCCTCTGTATAGATCATTGTTCTCTCAAAGTTCACAACCGCAGCTCACGTCACGTGACCCAAAGAGTCATCAAGAGGTTGTATCGGGAATCAATATCAACGGTTCTGTTGATCGGACTGATCGCGGGTGTGGGTGGGTGTGGATGAGCGGGGTCTACCAGGAAACGGCGACTTGCCACATAAATCTAAATGCGCGACAGCCGACAGGTGTTCATCATGATGACATGAAACGGTGACTCTTTTGGACACGTTTGACTCTTATAGCCTCACCCTCCTCGGCAGAAGTTGTTTGTTGTCCTTTTCCTGCAAATTGCGGCCACTTCTAGAACATTCTAACACAAACTAAACCCCCAACCCAACCCAACCCAACCCCTCTCCGTTGTGTTCCTAGCAGGTCCCTCTAACTGCCTACCAGTGGATGGAGTTTGTCCTCATAGCCTTCAGTTGTTGCTGCCATGCCTTCTCTCTCTCTCTCCTCTTTTTACAGTTTCGCCCCCGCCGTCTCTCCTCCCGCGCACTAACAAGCCCTCAAAACGACTCATTGACGAAGGCTGTCCTCTTAACACATCGGCCATTCCCCTGTTCCCTCTCTCACCTCTGTGGGTTTGTGTGTGTGTCTGTGCGCGTGTGTGACGAGGCCTCTGGTCTCTGCTGTGAGTTACGGAGGTTCATTGTTGCATGCTGGACCAATGGCCCCCACACAGCATCTACAGAGGAGTGGGTGAGACGAACAGCAATGGCGTTCGTTAGGTCACATTGCTGTTTTCGGTCGGCGCCCTGGTTGTTGACTTTGTGTAGGCGTCAGAGCCGCATGATTGGTGGAGTTCTGTGAGTTGGTGTTATTGTCAAGAACACATGACTTGTGTGTTATTACCCAGGCCACAGAATGTGTCATTTTAATACCCTGGTTAAACATGCTGTGCACATCATGCTTTAGTGCACCCATCACATCACCATATACTAGTATTCATTCATTCATTCATTCATTCATTCATTCATTCATTCATTCATTCATTCATTCATGTATTCTCTTTCTCACTCTCTCTCTCTCTGTCTCTCAGTCTCTTTTTCTTTCTACATCAGTTCATTTGATGGTAGTTCATTTAATGGTAGTTTCACATACCACTTATGATTACGTCCATTTGTCCTCTGTGCACTTTACCCGTCTGCCTTGGCTGATCCAGTCATCATATAAAGCACAGTGTTTGGCATATCATCTACTGCTGACCCAGTCCGTTCTGTGTGCACTCTGTTCATCTTTCTTGACCTGATTTCCCGTCAGTTCCTCTGGTTCGTCCAGTTCATCATCACTGCAGACTGTCTGACCAGTGTCTCATTTCCTTCGTCCCTCGGCCGAAATTTAACACCGGGGGAGGGGGGAAAAAAAGGACTAATTCTGAATCAGGCCATCGTGGTGTGATGTCCTGGCGAGGTCGTTCACCCAATAACTCCTTACTCGCATCATTCTGTGTTTGTAGTATGGCAGGAGTGACTAACGCAGTGGGTGGTTCTCAAACCTTTTTAATTTCAAGGACCCCCACAGCTTGGTGTTACAGACCTGCAAAGGCCAATACATGCTTCCTCCGAAATTGGTTCGGACCGGCATTCCGATGTATAGTTCGGAGAGTCTGGAGGACATCCGGGGCGAACAGGGTCCGGTAGCCGTTCTGAGACCGCCCATCAGAAGTTCAAAATGATGTAGTTATACTCTATCACCTCCTTTAAAAAAATAAGGTTCGTACGTCGGAGGGAGTAGGGATGGGACAATAAGCGATATCATTTATCGTGATAAAAAACACTCACGATAATCGTATCATGGAAATTAAATTTATCGTGATATCGTCCTCCATCATGCACTGGGATCAATTCACCTTTTATTTGCCGAGCTACATAACCGGTACCATTTTAAACCCTCTATTGGTAAAAGGTACCTACTTGATACAGTCTTTTTCTCACTATCTATCAAATGTCTTAGCCAAAGAATTACCGATCTAAAAGCTCACAACGCGTTGAGTTGCAACGCGTTGTGAGCTTGTAGATCTGCTATTTTTTGGCAAATCATGTTCCGCCCCTGGATGATGAATTTTGATTATCGCGATATCGTAAATCGTGATTTCTTTTGTCACAATAATCGTGATATGAAATGTTCATATCGTCCCATCCCTAGGAGGGAGTATGTATTGACTTTAAGGGTCCTTTTGGAAACCCCTCAAGGAACCCAGAGGAGTCCCTAGACCTTACTTTGAGAACCACTAGTCTAACGGCATAGCAACAGGCCTCAGACACACCACTCACAGTTTCTCTTTAATCATCATCTCATGAATCCCAATCAATCATGATGCTCATCCTTTTTGCCCATACGGTTCATTTCTCACGCCTCACGGTGAATTCTCACAGGATGGATTTCAACATCCATTTCTAGAATTCACGTCATTTCTGTTCAATTCATTTTTTTATTGCAAACGTCCTTTTTGCTCCCCGTGTCCCGTCCCGTCCCGTTCCCCTCCTCTCTGACGCCCCTCCTCTTGTCCTTCGCCTGCCAGGACCTGCCGCGCTCGCCGGTGGCCCCGCCCCTCGACTCCTGCTTCCTGCGGCCGGCGCGCCCCGCCAACCGCCGGCCCCCGTCGCGCTGGGCCGCCCACTCCCCCTCCTCCTCGCCCAAGTGGCAAGACAGCAGCGGCAGCAGCCGTGACGGCGGCGGCAGGGGGTCCAAAGGGCGACGGTTCACCTTCCCTCCGCCCGGACGCAGCAGCAGCAGCAGCACCACCACCACCATCATGCTGGAGACTGAGGAGCCAGGAGGAGGGCCTCCTCCCCTGGAGTGAAGGCCTTCAACCTCTTCCTCCTTCCCTCTAGGGCTGTCGCCATTATGACATGTCACCTGACGGTCGGTTAGTCGTCACTCGAATAATTGCGATTGTCGATTTGATTGTGTTGATATCGTTTTCAATTACAGAACATTATTAATTAAAACAACATTTCTGTTTGGCCTTTTAGGCTTCGTAAAAACTGAAGTTGTGCTGGGCAGATATGACAAAGTTAACATCCATTTTTTATCATAACTATCATGAAGTATCATAAGATCATAACGTCGCATCGTCGCATCGTGACACACTTTGAGCCTGTAGATCTGCTATTTCCACTCATTTTGAAAATGATTATCTCAAATAATTGAGACTATCTCAAATAATTGTGATAAGCGATTATGTAATAATCGTGACAGGCCTATCCTTCCTCCACCCTCGTGGTCCAATCATCATCATCATCATCATCAAAATCTTCCCAGCCCAGCTCCGCCTCTGCCTGGCTCCTCCTCTCAACAGAGCCTGTATCAGTACCTCATCAATCTCCAGCCCCAATTCTGCTCCTTCGTCACACAGCGATGTCACGCGCCGAAAATCGATATCATAAAAAAAGGAAGAAAAAAAAAACGTTGATCGGTTTTATTTTCGGCTTGCGACGCCATCGCACGAAGGGGCGTGAATTAGGCTTCACACGTCTCTGCTGAGACTCCCAAAGGTGGAGGAGGGGGGGGTTGTGGGGCAGAGCCATAAGAGGGGGAGGGGTTAAGCTCCACCCACAGTAGCACCAGCTGACCAATGAGGAGAAAGAACCCAGAAGTTCCTCTGAGAAGAACTTGGATTGTACTGTAACACCCACAAGTAAAATAAGAACAAAACAAGAAATATTTTCCATAAGAGGTGCCTGTAGACAGTTATTCACAGCCCTGTGTGTGTGTGTGTGTGTGTGTGTGTGTGTGTGTGTGTGTGTGTGTGTGTGTGTGTGTGTGTGTGTGTGTGTGTGTGTGTGTGTGTGTACACAGTACATACAGTATATATTATACATACACATGTGCATGTATGCGTACAGTATATATGTGTGTGTGTGTGTGTGTGTGTGTGTGTGTGTGTGTGTGTGTGTGTGTGTGTGTGTGTGTGTGTGTGTGTGTGTATACATACTATATATATGTACAGTATAGTATGTGTATATACAGTATATATATAAATCTCAATCACACTTCTGAATCCTTTTTTTAATGGAAAAACTGTAGATCAGCTGTTGTACTTGTCCAAATATGAAGTTTACACCGTCTATTGTCTTTTTAATTTTATTGTTTGTTTATTTATTTATTTTGACCTACTTTGTTTGGGGTGGATTGTTTTTTCTTCTCTTTTTTACATACGTGTATCTTATTTGTTATAATCGGTCCTGTGAAGAATTCACGTTCAAATTATTTTTTTATGTTAGGCGAAGAGGGCATACCTTAAAAATGTTGTTCCCAGCCTTTGAAACTTGAACTTGAAGAAATGCTCACGTTTTGTTTCAATGGGAATGAAAGACAAAAAAGAAAAAGAAAGAAACACAAGCCCTGCTTCACTGGGACTGAAGCAGGGAGCAGGGACACATGATGTCAACTACGATACGCTAATGTACTTTATTTATTTTCTATGTTCAGATGAATGTCTCCGCTCTGTACTTCGACAACGGGGGGGAGGGGTGGTTGGTAAAGGAACGACTGAATAACCGCGTATATGCATATTTGGAAGGCAGTTGTACAAATATCGGTCAAATATTTGCATGCCTTTTTTTGAACACTAGCACTTTAGTGCATGTACAAACAAGCTGTAGTCATTTGTGATCACACAGCGCTGCTGTAAAAGATGGAGAGAGAAAAAGAATAAGACAGGACTCATCATGAGGGTACGCTAATGGCTTATTATTACCTTGTCGACTCTACTATTTCGCCAACTGTCCCTCGACAAACAAACAAGCGGCGAAAGGGTTATGCCCACAAAGTACCAATATTAGCCATAAAGCTGCCCCTTTGTTGCCACATGATTTTCATTGACTTTAAGTAAGAACATTTTTAAGAACAATAATTGAATCTACAGAGCTGTCTTTGTACAGTTGTTACAACGGGATATGGATTACTTTTTCTTTTGAGAAGAAAAGGGGATTTTGGGATGGGTAAAAAGAAATATATGAATGTTTTAAATTAAAAGTCTATGTCCGAAGTGAGTCTAACAATCTACAGTATAGTCTGTTTAATTGTTAATAAACATGAATGTGTATTTACAAGACCTGCTCCTTTGTGTTCTGTGCCATCCATTGGGTTATTGTTGATGTGTGTGTGTGTGTGTGTGTGTGTGTGTGTGTGTGTGTGTGTGTGTGTGTGTGTGTGTGTGTGTGTGTGTGTGTGTGTGTGTGTGTGTGTGTGTGTGTGTGTGTGTGTGTGTGTGTGTGTGAAGCAACTTTGTAGGTCGTAGGATATCGTACGATATGTATAAATTATACAAGATCATCGTGGCTATTGACCATGGAGGTCAATAGACACATTTGTTTGCCATATACTGTAGGCCAACAATAATAATACTGTATAGATGGCTCACTGAAATAGTCGCGCTGTTCATTAAGTCCACAACTATTGATAATCGTACCTTTTCGATTAATCAAATCGTTTTTTGTGTATATTCGCGTAAAAATAAATAGTGAAAATAGCAGATCTAAATACAGTACAAGCTTACAATGCTTTTGCATTTTTCAAATGTCTTTTATTTATTATCTTTTATGATCAATAATTTTTCATTAGTTCGATTATCTTACATTATTCTGGATTGCATAATCTTGTTTGTCTGCAGAAAGTATCAAAACTGACATTGTACAAACCATGTCCTTTACACTTGCAAGCCAGCACTTTTATTGGTAAAACCCGATCCACTTATTTGTTTCTATGGGAAACAGAGTGGATGATGCCTCCGGAAAGATGCTGATGAAGACGTAGACAAGGGAGAGTAGGAGAGAGAGAGAGAGAGAGAGAGAGAGAGAGAGAGAGAGAGAGAGAGAGAGAGAGAGAGAGAGCATAGAGTTATAATGGTTAATAATTCATTTGGCCCCAGGCTCAGCTGGATGCTGGTGGCTGCTGATGGCCCAGCAT
Source organism: Nannobrachium achirus (assembly GCF_963921795.1). Classification (NCBI taxonomy): domain Eukaryota; kingdom Metazoa; phylum Chordata; class Actinopteri; order Myctophiformes; family Myctophidae; genus Nannobrachium; species Nannobrachium achirus. The sequence goes on from NC_137814.1 coordinate 10,005,233, forward strand.
GGATCAGAGGAGGTATGTGGTGGGCCGCAATGGTATGGCAAGTGCATGGGGCCCCCAAGTAATTGCCAAAACAAACAATTTTAATGATAACATAGCATTTAAATCACTTAACACTTAGCGGTGGTTAAGCGGTCAGATGGGTGGGCCGTGAATAACGCTAATAAAGATTTTCAAGTGGGCCCAGAAAAGGTTGAGAACCACTGGTGTAATTGCGACCATGGGTCGCAGTTTACTGTCAGAACCGGTACAGCTTGTCCGTATGTATGTATACGTGTAACACCTTAGGGGAACGACAGGTGACATTCACAGCAGGTGATGTCAGATACTCAGAGCAGAGATCTCCATAAAAGGGATTGTATCCCAGATGATGCCCTGTTAGGAGAACAACGCTATGATCTCCATATATGGGCATAAAAGAGATTGTATCCCAGATGATGCCCTGTTAGAGAGATCCATGTGATGCCAGGGGGAACAAATCCCTTTTATGCCCATATATGGAGATATGGAGATCCCTGTGATGCCAGGGGACCAAATCCCTTTTATGCCCATATGGAGATCCCTAATGTCCACATTACTGATCTCCATATATGGGCATAAAAGGGATTGTATCCCAGATGATGCCCTGTTAGAGAGATCCATGTGATGCCAGGGGGAACAAATCCCTTTTATGCCCATATATGGAGATATGGAGATCCCTGTGATGCCAGGGGAACAAATCCCTTTTATGCCCATATGGAGATCCCTAATGTCCACATTACTGATCTCCATATATGGGCATAAAAGGGATTGTATCCCAGATGATGCCCTGTTAGAGAGATCCCTGTGATGCCAGGGGGAACAAATCCCTTTTATGCCCATAATATGGAACAAAACACTTTCACCACCCATCTAGATATCCATAGAGCAGGCCTGATGGTAAATACTATGTCTGTTTGTCTGTGCCTTTCTGTCTGTCTCTGTGCGGTGCCACATTTGGAACCAATATGTGGAGGTGACTACCATTACCTGGATCTCCATACTGTATATGTAAAAGTCCATATATGGGTATTCCACAGAATCCCTTTTATGCCCATATATGGAGATCCCTGATGTCATCGATATACATCACTGGCCAGATGACCAAGACATGGCTTGTCGCCCTCAGGCGTCTTACTGGTATATACTGTATTCTAGGAATGCACCAATATGGACATTCTTGGCCGATTCCGATGTTTAAAATAACAATTTAGCCGATACTGATACCAATATTTGTTTATCTAGCTTTTGGTGTTATTATTTCCCCTTTTGGGCCAGGGAACCAATTAAATCAACACTATAAGAAATACTGTTCAGAATCTACTCTCTTGGTAGGCTGCAAATAATCAAAGGCCGATACAGATGTGTGGCCGATATGTGGGTGCATCCCTACCAGGGACGTGCTGGCCATTGGGAAAAGCGGGACAACTCCCGAACGGCTGGTTCCTTCCCGGCCGGTCCAGGCCGGCCATTAGGAAAAAAATACAAATAAAATGTCGGCCTTCGTTCCATTTTGAGGGCTGGGCGGCCAACAAAGTAAATCGTCACTGTCGGGCAGAAACCTTGTATCTCCAAGTTTCAAATTTGTAAAAAAATAATTCCCGCAAAGTAAAGCCCTGCTTCATCATACAAGGCCGTTGTACAAAAGTAGTGAAAACAGCAGATCTACAAGCACACAACGCCTCACACCGCGAGGCGTTGTGTGCTTGTAGATCGGCTGTTTTCACTAGTTCAAATCACTTTTTAAATGATAAATACAAAACAAACGGTTTTGGACAAACAAGGTTTCCACCCGACAACGACAAAATATAACTCATGTAATTGGCCCACTGGCTTGTCACTTATCATGATCTGAAATGGCAAATCTTTGAGTAGCAGCAGCGCTATAGCGCGCAATGAGGGCCTCTCCAACTCTTTTTCCCGGCTGAATCAGGGGCCCAGCACGTCCCTGATCCCTACTGTATTCTGCTCCCTGAGAACCAGGAGGAGTATAGAAACCAGACAGCAACCAGACAATTAATTATCCATGCAGAGCTTACTGGCCCCGGGCAGCAGTGTGACGGAAGTGTGACAGACAGTGACCTGGATGTAGTGATGAAAGAAGTACTCATATGTTTTACTTAAGCAAAAGTATCAATACTCTTCTCTAGGTCGTCCTCAGACGAGCCCTTCATCGTCGCTGCCAGTCATCCTGGCGGTTCTCCATACCGGTACATCTGGCCAGCTCCTTGGTACTTTGTGCTCCTGCATCATTGGGTACATACACATATGTTAGTGTAAAAGCCCTGTGTTCAACATGTACTTGAGTAAAAGTACAAAAGTATTTGCATCAAAATATACTTAACATACCGAAAGTAAAAGTACTCATTGTGCAGAAATGTCCCATTTCAAGTTGTTGAGCAGATGGCCTATTTTCAAATGCTCAAAGTATTTTTGGAGTGTAAAATCAAAATCCACAAAATAACTAATAACTAAAGTTTTCATATAATCGTAGAGGAGTAAAAGTACAATATTCGCATCTGAGATGCAGTGGAGTAGAAGTAAAAGAAGTAGTCTACTTAAAGGACAACTCCGCACTAAACAACATCTAGGCTCATTTTCCTACTTATATTGATCCCAAAAGACCGTCCATGGGTCTATTAGGCAGAAATGCTCATGTCGTCCAGTTTCCCCAGCAGAACCCAGCAGCCCTCATATGTGGAGCTCATAAGCCTATTGCAATTTTTTGTTGTTACTTGTGCATGCTTTGGTTGTCCCACACAAGCCACCACAGTCTCGTAAAATCATGTTTTGGGGTGAGCATTTGACACAACTGCCAAAGTGACTGCAATGGCCAATCACAGCACATCTTTTCCGTTACTTAAAACACATAACAGCATAACATCTGTTTAGCAGACTACGGCGGCTCGTGTGGGAAAAACAAGGAATGGATGTGTGTTTAATGACAACTAATGATAGATTCATGAAGAAAAAAAAACTTTTGACTACAGCAAATTGCTTTAGTAGAAATAGGCTTATGGGCTCCACTCTATGCTATGAGGACTGCTGGGGAAATTGGACAACAGGGGAATTTCTGCCTAATAGACCCCATTGACAGTCATATGGGATCAATATACTGTAAGTAGATAAAAATGAGCCTATATGTTATTTAGTGTGGAGTTGTCATTTAAGTACAGTACTTGAGTAGGCCTACATATGTACTGCACTAGTTATACTTTCCACCAATGCCTGGATGTGTCTCCAGACCAGACCAGATGTATAACAAGACTTTCTCCAGAAAAGATGAATGTCACTCCCCTAATAATGAATAGGGCGATTTAAATGAAAACTCTAATCTCATGTGTATCTGTCAAAGGCCACATTTTAACACCAGTGTGTGTTTTAGTCAGCCGCACCGATTTGAATTATTTTCGTATTTTCTGATGAGATAACAGCATCCTGTTTCATCAATATCAAATAATATCGTATAATATCACATGCATATTTACTGTCCATTGAAACTGCATTTAAATCTGCAAAGTGTGAGAGAAAAAAAAAGATTATGTTTCAATTTATTCCCAACAACAACAGCCAAATTCTCCCATCCCTGGAATTACATGGAAAATGACAACGCTAAGCCACTGCTAATACCATCCAATTAAATGATAAGACCTCGAAAACTGAATTAGGCCATCGGTCCTTTTTGATATAGAGGACTGGACGATGAAGAATAATGAATTGCGCTTGATCTAAAATGATTCTTGATAGACTCTTACGTTCTCTCGGCCGATACCGACAATAAGCCTCTAGGATCTTACTGTGACCTACTTAAAGTCACTTTGGTTGGAATTGTAAATAAGCTCATTGCTAGATCGCATGAACATGTGCATTCTAATAGGGTTGACTTGATAGGGAAATTATGTATGAAGTTATCAGCCCGCTGCTGCCCTTTGCTGGTTCTTGTCACCTTGTCATGAAACAGCCAGGAATCCAAATGTGGAACTACATGAATTATTTATAATCAGCAGGATGTGAGCAGCATTATCTGTTTTGTGGTGTAATTGTTTTAGTCCTTTAAGGATGGTCAGTCCACCCATCCTTCCATGCAACACTTTGCTCCCATAAACAAGATATCTAGAACAATTGGTTCTCACAATGCGGTCCAGGGACCCCCAGGGGTCCTTGGAGGCATCCTTGAGAGTGTACAAATTGAACCTTAATGGACCTTTATTTGGTTCCATTTGTACACTCTCAGAGTTATGGGGGCCCTTAAAATTAAAAAGAGTGAGTATATTATATACACAGTATTATTTTTTCCTTCTTTTTTAGAGTAGCCAATTATTATCCCCTCCCCAATTTAGTCGTTGTGCCATTGATTCTTCCCCACACACATTTCTATGTTGTTGTCACTGCTGTTATATCCTATTAACTGCCAGTGAGGAGCCCCCACCGGGAGGACGTCCCGCCCAACACTCCCTGCTCCCAGCCCATAGGATTACATGCAATGACCAATATCATCCTCCCCGCCCGGCTTCCCTCTCCCGAACACAGGCCACGCATGTTGTGTTCGCATACAGACGCCTAAGGCTTTCCACACACAGGCAGGCACTAAGTTGAGTGAGAGTTGTGTGGGGGAGGCGGGGGGCAGAGACAGCACAATGCATTCCGGATGGAAGTCTAGTGGTTTGAAGTCTAGTGAGAGTCCTGTGGTTGCACAGAGCACCATCCAACAAGCACACAACACGCACTAGACTTCAAACCACTAGACTTCCATCCGGAATGCATTGTGCTGTCTCTGCCCCCCGCCTCCCCCACACAACTCTCACACAACTTAGTGCGTTCCAGTGAGAGTGCAGCCTTACAATACCAGAATAGAACCCACAACCTCTGTGGTGGTGGTCAGGGACTTTACAACTGACCACTAACATTCTTGTTCCCTGCAGGAGGAAGCCTACATATTTTGGTGACCTCATGACCTGTTCTTTAGCGCCACCTAGAATACATTTGTAGAGCATTTGTAGTCGGGACTATTATGCAGAGAGCCTATAGCATGGGGGAATTGTGAAATGCTATTTGGTCCTTTTATTTTATTTATTTAATGTTTTAATCAGTGAAGCAATTTTAGCTGAATTTTCTATTTCAATCTCAGTCACATGGCTGTTTTTGACAAATGGCTCTAGATCAGGGGTCTTCAACATTTTCAGGCCAGGGACCCCTTAGTTGAGAGAGAGATGAAGCAGGGACCCCCAGATTCCATATAGTTTCATTGTTTGACAGCACAATCATCAGTGTATTTTGGATTCATGTCAATTTGTGTTTTCAGATATTTAACCACTTGAACCGTCAATACTTAATAAACTTGACCTTTCAACGCCTCGCGCGTTTGTCTGGCAGAGAATAAACAATGAATCACTGCTGAATTGTTTAGACGACTTGGACCCCTGCGTTCCCAAATCTCTCTCAGCTTAACAGAACAGATGAGACAACTATTGTCGTTCTCTGTGCCTCTGGTGTCTTGTGAAGACTTTGCAGCTGACATTTAAGGACCCGGCTGACATTTAAGCTGATCACAAGACATCATTGTACCGAGTTCAATCCCGATAATAATATCACACGACTACTGGTTTTTGAGTCACCTCAACCACGTGAACCTTAACGTCTACGTCTGCATGTTGGGCATGTCATAATAAGCGAACATTAGGTGAAAATAGGTTGACTCTTTTTGATGAAGAGATTTGGTGTAGACTGGAGGGAAAAAAGGAGGGGGCAATGTATAGACACCCTGGGGTCTATACATTGTACACTACACTATAATACATACAACATTAAGGTGATTAAGAGAAGGCAGATATGCTTCTGTGTCATGTATATTAGTATTACATGACATTAGCATGAAACCACTACGAGGCACTGTGTTGTTAAGAGGAACTTTTCAATAAAAGAAATAACTTTTCTTAAGAAAATAATCCCTTTAAATGATCCCTTAGAAATACTTCAGGCACCATTATAGGCTACATATATCGCCTACAAAAACATGTGGGGTCTGTCTAAATTTTATTATTTTATAGCATAATCTTTTGTGGATTAGACTAAGTTTATAGGCTTACTCCACACTGGGCATCTGTGACCTCCTGTAACTTAATGTTTCAGACCATGGGTCTTCAACAGGGGCCCCAGGACCCCTAGGGGGTCCTCAGAGCTTCTGCAGGGGGGCCGCCACATGTAGCATTGTAGCATCCCTATTCTGGGGGGACCAAAAATGGCAGATCTACAAGAGATATGTGAGCTTGTAGATCAGCTTTAAGTGGTTAGCTGTCTGAAAATACACATTAACATGAATCCAACACAACGCTACACAATGACAGTGCTGTCTATGAAGCTATCCATGACATCTATCTATGGAAAAGTTTAATCTCCAACACAATTTTTGTATACAATATGTAGGGGGAGGGGAGGCCCTGCTGCTTCATCTGTCTCTCAGCTGTTAAGGGGTCCTTGGCCTGAAAAACGTTGAAGACCCCTGCATTTAATGAGGTCTGATGACCCTGCCACTCCAGGGTCTCCTTCAGTCCTAAGAGGATCAAACCGCAAGCTACTGAAGTGAACACACTGGCCTGTTCAGCGTGTAATCGGTCAAAAACTGCTCTCTCTCTCTCTCTTAAAAAAAGAAAGAAAAAAAGACTAAACAACTGCAGCTGTGTGCAAAGGGGCTCAAGCAGACAATAAGCGACACAAACACACACAGCCCTGGCCGTGCGATTAGCGGAGATGTTGTCATGCCAACAATCAGGGGCGTCACACCAAATTCTGGGCCCTGGGTACAAGGATTCACTGCGGGCCCCCCATGAATGTTAACAATTGAAAAATAGCAGATATACAAGTTCACAGCGCGGCACCGAGTGCCGCGCTGCGAGCTTGTAGATCTGCTATTTTTGAAAAATCATGAAAATGTGTGCCAAGAAACCTATGTTTTCATGTCAGTGATGCTCAAACTTTTTCATGTGAAGGACCCCCCCATCTCAAAATATTTAGTTCCAGGGACCCCCCAGAAGCAAAATTTGAGTTACAAATGTTCACTTAAAAAATACATAATTCAAAGATTTGCGCACATTTTCACGACTTTTCAAAAAAAGATATACAAGCTCACAGCGCGGCACCGAGTGCCGCGCTGCGAGCTTGAAGATCTGCTATTTTTCAATAGATAAAGTTATTAGGGCCCCTCCACCTTGGGCCCTGGTAACTCAGTCCCACTTTCCTACCCCTTGTGACGCCCCTGCAAACACACACAGCCCTGGCCATGCGATTATTAGCAGAGAGGTCGTCATGCCAACAATACAAAAAGCCCCATGCTTCCATCCATCCGAGGCAAAAAGGTCTGTCCCCGCGGAGAATTCCTATTGAGCGAACAGATTTACCCATGAGGCCCTGCCTTCACTTCTGGCTTTCTGTTATGTCATTATTCACAGAGATGGGGGGGGGGGGGGGGGAAGCTGCATGTTCTCCAAGGTTGCTGTCAAGGTCTGCATACGGACATGCAAAGCTGTGGTCCAATGGGCAGGGGGTCTGCACTCTGCATACGGACATGCAAAGCTGTGGTCCAATGGGCAGGGGGATGCTGGCCTGGGGGCAGTGGTGACTCTAAGATGTTTTACTTTAGTAAAAGTAATATACCACAAAGTTTTCATTGCAGTGGTAGGAAGGAGTTACAACGGATACTACTTATTAACATTGAGCTTGATCCAAAACTCTTCTTATTAGGCCTCTACCCGATCGGCCATAAGATAAAAATCACACCCGTGTGAAGTGGAGCTGTGTGTGTGTGTGTGTGTGTGTGTGTGTGTGTGTGTGTGTGTGTGTGTGTGTGTGTGTGTGTGTGTGTGGATCATGTGTACCGATTTTTGTGACATGTGAAGAAAATATGTAGGAAAAGGAGCAAAAAGTGTGTTTTGGAGAAAATTCAAGATGGCGGAAAATCTATCATGGCGCAAATGGGCGTGGCCTATATGGGGAGATGCGTCATGACCCAAGGAATCCAGGGAAAAAATATTTTTAATTTTCCGACCTACGGTTCAAGAGTTACAGGCCAAAACGTAAAGTGGGGTGTTATGGCGCCACCATGCGGCCAAATGACACAATTATTTTTTATTTAATCCTTGAAAGCATTATGAACCTCCTCTCCAAGTCTTGAAACTCTAGCCCCTATGGTTTGCGAGAGACAAATAATTGAATGTGAGTTTTTGCAATTCCCATTATAAGTCAATGGGGAAAATTAATTCACTAATAAATTAATATCAATTAAACTATAGAACCTTTCTCTTAGAAAAGTAATAGCCCACGATTCCTGAGTAAGCCGGTCGATTTGACATATGGCGCGAGTGTGTGGTGGCAAAACTGTGGGACTAGTGGCGTGCCGAAGTTTAGGAAGTTCAGGCTACATACACACAGACAGACAGACAGACACACACACACACACACACACAGACCCACACGGCCACGTATAGGGAGCCTGTGTTTCACACAGCTCCAAAAAAACTGTGAGATAAAATTTCTGGACCTTGGGTTCCTACAAGCCAAAAGGGTCATCGCCCTTTCGTGGAAAAAGACAGGGAAACCTAGCATCGCTCAGTGGTTTAAGGAACTATCTTTGTGCCTTCCTTTAGAAAGAATTACATACACTCTCCAAAACAAACAAGAGCTATTTGAGAAAATATGGGGAAGTTTTATTCAGTATGTTAAGGGAAACGACCTTTCCTATCTGATGGAGGAACCAGGAGTGGGGTAGTTGTTTGTTGTTTCTTTGTTTTGTTTTCTCTCTACGTTCATTTAATGTCTGGCCTTGTGACTTATGAATCGTGATGTTCATGTGATGTGCGTGCTCTGTCATGATTATTTTGTATTTTTTGTGTTTTTGTTTTTTGTGTTTTTTTTTGTTTGTTTTGTCTGAGCTTTTCTTTTGTTGTTGCTTTGAATGTAAAAAAAAAAAAAAAAAAAACGAAAATAAACATATTGTTAAAAAACATTATTGCAGTGGAATAAAAGTGCAATATTTACTGAAAATGTAAAATACTCAAGTAAAGTAAAGGTTCCTCAATTTGTAAGTTGAGTACTTACTTGAGTACATACAGTATGTACTAAGTTACTTTACACCACTGGATAGGCTACATGCAGTGTGACAAAGGTTGGGGCGTACGTTTTGGGGTTTCCATTTGACAAAGAAGGACACCATTGTGAAAGCAAACAGACAGGCCCATTGTGCACTACAGTGGGACGACTGTTTGAACATTGAATTACACTGCTCTAGACGGCGGCCCAGGCTAATATCCTCCATACTAATAATTCTTAACGGCTGGCATGATATCAGACAGCAATCAGCAGTTCATCACAGCAAATGTTTGTAGAAAATGTGTAATCTCTGCACAAAGTGAGAAATGGCACAATGAGATATTGACCTATCATGTGGGGTTTGGGGGGAATTATATAATTTATGGTTTGACGATGGAAGTTCTATTATAGGCTATGCTGTAAAGGCTCCAAAGTGCAGACGACTTTATTTAGCCAAAGTACTGAGGCAAAGTTGATTTAGCTGGGTTATGGACTCCCACAACATGTTGTTATCTACGCCATGGGGTGACAGTCTGAAAATGACAAAATGACATGGGCCTCTTTTTCAGTTATGCCATCTGTCCAGCTTCTGAAGACAAAAACAAAAAGCTGTCATTCATCTGGTGGCTCCATGACGTGTCTTTTGTGCAAATAATTCGCCTTGGACGTGCCCAGGGTTGCTCAGGACTTAATCTGCTCGGCACAATGGCTGCAATGCATCGTGGGTATGATGCGGGTTCAACTAAACTTTACCATAATAACATACCGGTATTGCTTTTTCCACACGCACACATGCACACACATAGCTAAGCTCTCTCTGTCATGCACTTTGGGTCCTACCCCCCCTCCCCCCTCCCCTTCTGGGATCCAGAACAGAAGCCTAAAGCTGTTGCAGCAGCTGAGGGAGTGTGTGGAGGAGGATAAACAGAGTGTCTCTCTCCCTCTGAGCCTATATAGGAGGTGATGCTGTATCAAAGACAATTCAGAGTATCTGGGGTTTTAATCCTCCGGGGGCTGCAGGGAGAGGCTGCAGGGAGACCGCTTGTATAGCGCTTTCTACACGCAACAGAACTGAGCTTTTTCCTGAATCCGTGCTTGGAAGTTGGTCCCTTTTCAGGTTCTATTGCAGCCTATGCAATCGAGTTAGAACCTTTACGTACGTATGTGGCGATGCACTATAGTTGAACAATTAAAATGTAAATACCGGTAACGGTAATGGGATTTTTAATTCCATATAACACTTCAGTGAATTGGGCTCACGTGAGCTTGTGTGCACATGCATGCACGCACACACACACACGCACGCACGCACACACGCACGCACGCACGCACGCACGCACGCACGCACACAGGCCTACACAGGCCTACACAGGCCTTACTCAGCAAATGTTTGGGGACACTGCTTTACTCACATTTATAATACCTCCAAACTGCAACCCCTACTCTAAAGGGTCATTCTCACCAGGCAAGATAAAGATTTCCTGACATGGGGCACATTGGTGGACTATTTTGTATGAGACACATGCACACACACACACACACACACACACACACACACACACACACACACACACACACGCACACACACACATACGCGCGCACACACACATACGCGCGCACGCACACACACATGCACACACACGCACGCACACGCACACACACATACGCGCGCACACACACATACGCGCGCGCGCACACACACACACACACACACACACACACACACACACACACACACACACACACACACACACACACACACACACACACACACACACACACACACACACACACACACGTTCTGTAATTGAAGCATGGAGTTTTGAATTTCACAGGTAGTGACTTTAAAAGGGCTGGTGGCTGAAATGAAGATGTCCTCTCTCAGCTGACGATGCAGTGTTTGACCTGACACAGACAGTGTCACCAGAGGACACTGCATTACACACACTGTCCTAGTCACAGTTTTCACATGAGATGATATCTTCCTGTACCTTGGCTATGTGAAAACGTTGTAAATGTGTCATGAAGACCTATCCTTTTTTGTATTAGAATAATTTAAGTTATAGTCAGGGGACATCATACATATGGATATTGATGTGAAGATGTTAAATGTCATAAATATATATGCTTATGTTCCTGTGGATAAGTACGACTGACTGATCGACTGACTGACTGACTGACTGACTGACTGACTGACTGACTGACTGAATTAATATTTACTTATACTAGTCCTGCATGTGCCCGGGGGACGGGGGTGCACAGACAGGGGTGTGCACAATATCTGAGGGATTGAATGTAGGAGTCTCAGAAGTAATGTTGGAGTGCCCATTGGGCAGATCTTTTTACCCATACATGGTGTTCCATTTCCAGGCCAGTCTGTGTTGTCAGTACTTTGACGTCAGAGTATGACGTGATGTCAGCATGCAGACAGACGGTTACCATGATGGCGGCGAAACTGTGTAGTATCAGTGATGTCAGCATGCACATGGTCAGACGGACAGACATTCGCTAAATTAATAGTTCGATATTATACTAGTAAGACACCTCACATGCGACCTTGCCCTTGACCATCTGGCCAGAGATGTATATCAGACCAGTTACCCATATATGGAGACCAATGGTACCCATATATGGCGATATGCTGTGAGAGCCCAAACATGCTTACTCGGGTATTCGTTATGTGAAAGTCTATGACGTCTATGACATTCTGACATCATACATACAATCCCTTTTATGCCCATACATGGAGATCCCTGTCTGTAGAACCTGCCACACAGATATGGGCTGTCTTGGCCATATATGGATTCTATTAGTGTGGTATGTGTCCGATGTGGCCTCCATATATGGACATTCCCATATGAAGTCCTGTTAGATATGGGCTTAATATTGAAGACATCAGGGATCTCCATGTATGGGCATAAAAGGGATTCTGTTGATGTGGTTCCCCTGACATCACAGTGACGTCAGAGCATGATGTCAGAGTGGCTAACCACAGTGTCAGTCGTGACAGAGATATGGACAAGATGTGCCGGTTTTTACAGTAACTGCGACCTCTTAAGACACGCAGACACGCAGAGACTTCTCGCATTTATTGTAAGATTAAGAAGTCACATGTTTGGTTAAAATATAATTTCATGTCATTTTGTAGTCACGTTATTGTAATACTTTTATTTTGAAGGTCAAAGTCATGTTTGGTCTGCTCTCACTACACTTAGTTAAAAGGGTTCACACAGGACTTTTGCATTAGGCAATTAAGCACTTGACTCAAGCCTCAAGCAGCAAGAGAGAAGCAGCAAGGTGCAAAAGCTCTGTGCTCTGGTCTCAAGGTCAAAAGAGACTGTCTTAAAGTTTAAAGTTTACAAGCAAAGGGTCATAGGGTCCTGAAGACTGAGTTATGAGTTATAAGGACCTGAAGTGAAGACTTGTGTAGCATGCAGCCAACAAGGTATTTGTTTGTTTGTAATCTGTCAGTATTCTTACTTTGGTGAAATGTTTGTATTTACATGCGGTCCAATCCATGGTGTAATTTATGTAATTGTAACATGGCTATTTTATGATTGTTTGTTTAGTTTGTTTTCATTTGGAGGACCAAGCCTTCAAATAAATCAGTAACAAGGAAACCGTGTCTGTCCGGAGGGAGTTACACCATGTATTAATTATTTTCATGTTTTCTTTTGATGATTTCATTACCTTTTTTCTGTTATATATTATGCAGCTTATATGGGCTTGTTTCTAAACTGTAGTTGCTTTTTTGGCCTTGCTTTAAATTTTTTGAGCTGTGCAAGCACTCCCAAGCTTGACTGAGTGTGTAACTATGCAAGTATGTAGCATAATATGTAACTATATGAGTATACTGCAAACAACTGCAATACACACACACACACACACACACACACACACACACACACACACACACACACACACACACACACACACACACACACACACACACACACACTGGATATAGCTTAATGAAATGAACTGCTTAAATGTAACCTGACTTTCGTTGTTACGCACTGCTGCAACTATCTGGCGAAAGTCAGGTTAGCTTAAATGCACTGCTCACTTCAAACTTGGTTTGATTTTTTATTATTATTTAAACAGGTTGTTCTCAAATATTTTCATGTCATTGACCCACCAAATTAATATGTATTTGTCCCTAACATACACTGTTTTGTGCCAGGGAGCCCCGTACCAGATTTGTGTTCTTAGAATGTTCCAAAACTCTTCTCTATCAGTACACATTTTATTTCAAGATTTATTTTTAAATAGCTGATCTACAAGCTCACAATGCGGCACATCGCAACACGTTGTGAGATGGTAGATCGGCTAATTTCAAATAATAGCCAACGTATACAGTACAGCCTAGGTTTAAAGTGCTCATGTACTGAGGTAGGTAAAGAATAGTTGCTTCTTTAGAGCTTGTTTTCCTAAACCCGTTTGCTTATTTCTCTTACAAAATCTGGCAACACTGATGTTGTCTAATCCAACTTTGAAATATTGTGTGATCAGTTCAAACCTGTTTTTTTGTTTTGTTTTTTAGATTACCAGCTCCCTTGTTGATTGCTGCTGTCACTTCATTACCGATATGACTGAAGTCAAATTGCTAAATTGGTGAGTGAACTGCTGAAAATGTTTTCTTTGAAATGTTTCAAGATTTTATTGAAACTGTGAGGTTCAGTGGTTTTGTCAAGTTGTTTTGTTGTGACCGTAGGTCGCAGTTACTTTCACTCTCACTATCCAAACCTCCACCGGCAGTCCGTCTGTCCGTCTGTCCCTCCGTCACGTCACTCGTCACACGTCACACTTTCCCCCTACTCATATCTCCGCCACCGTTGCCCCGATCCATGCCAAAATTTCCACACAAACTCCTTGCCTGCCAAACTACAACCTCCAAGGACCCCCGGAGCTCCAGGGACTGGGGGACCCCCAGGTGTAAAAAACGACCAAATGTGCAAAAATGACCAAATGACCACCCCAACGGGGCTGCTCACGGGGAATTCCTGGGGACCACCGACTCCTGGTGCTCCAGAACGGATGCAAAAGTGGTGGCGCCCCCAGTGGAGGACCCCCTCCACTGCAGCTCACATAAAATGCCTTAACTCGGGCTAGGAGCGACCGGGAGAGCCGGGGCCGGTACCTATTCGTCCGCCTCGGACCCCACCCCTCATTTCTCACATGGCCCTCTTCTAGCGCCACCATGAGGCAGATTCTTGCAAAACACATTTTTGGACACTGCTCCTACAATTTTTGCCCTAAAATCACGCAAATCGGTACACAGTATGTCTACACTCATGTCATCAACTTGGATCTGTCCCATATAGCGCCACCTTCAGGCCGATTTTTTAAACACATTTTTGGACACTGCTCCTACAATCTTTGCCCTAAAATCACGCAAATCGCTACACAGTATGTCTACACTCATCTCATCAACATGGATCTGTCCCATATAGTGCCACCTTCAGGCCGATTTTTTAAAACACATTTTTGGACACTGCTCCTACAGATTTTGCCCTAAAATCATGCAAATCGCTACACAGTATGTCTACACTCATGTCATCAACATGGACCTGTCCCATATAGCGCCACCATCAGGCCGATTTTTTCCAACACATTTTTGGACACTGCTCCTACAGATTTTGCCCTAAAATCACGCAAATCGGTATACACAGTATGTCTACACTCATCTCATCAACATGGATCTGTCCCATTTAGCGCCACCTTCAGGCCGATTTTTTTAAACACATTTTTGGACACTGCTCCTACAGATTTTGCCCTAAAATCACACAAATCGCACAGTATCTCTACAGTCATGTAATCAAAACGCATCTGTCCCATCTAGCGCCACCATCAGGACGATTTTGGTAAAACAAACTTTTGGCCCGATTAGGGAGTCTTACTGGTGTTACAGGTCAGGTGTTTGAGAGACCATAAAGTGTTCTCTGAACCCACTGATTCTAACCTGATCTTCAACACTATTCTGAACAACAGCTCTCCTTTGTCCTGTCAGGGTAGCAGGACAACACCTGCAGCCTACACACCAAAATTACAGGCATGTACAAAGGGGGAAAAAAAGGAAAGCAGCAGCAGTGAATGACAACTCTTTTCTATGGGAATTAGCATTTATCTCCCTTTGTGGTCTGCTGATAGATGATTTTTTTCAGGCCAGTTTTGAAAGAAACCTGCCATTCACGTCTTTTAATCATGGATGGTGTCAGGGCATTCCACATTTGGTGGCAGAGTAGTAGAATGAGAATTTTCCCATATTTGTCATTCCCTCCTATTGTGGCTGTGGGTGACACTCACTGTGGAGTAGTTAGTTATGAGGTTAGGGGCACTGCCCCTTTGACTATCTTAAATACGATCCAATTTTTATTTCCCAGACTAGCAAAGTGTGTTGGCGAAATAGCTTTTATTTTTAGCTATACAAGAATAAAGCGTGATCCATTCATTCAGGGTAGCAGTTCAGACTTTTAGTCCATTTAGTCCCCAATGCAGGTCACATCTGGGAACCCATCGTCAAAGAAAAGGGAAAAACAGCGCCCTCTGTTCTTGAGAGATTAGTTACATAGGCATTGATGCAAACCTCTGCAGACTAATGCTGTGTGTGTGTGTGTGTGTGTGTGTGTGTGTGTGTGTGTGTGTGTGTGTGTGTGTGTGTGTGTGTGTGTGTGTGTGTGTGTGTGTGTGTGTGTGTGTGTGTGTGTGTGTGTGTGTGTGTGTGTGTGTGTGTGTGTGTGTGTGTGTGTGTGTGTGTGTGTGTGTGTGTGCGACACAATACCGCTGTTGTCAAGGCAACCACGTCTCTGCTGACCGGGGTGATGATGTAACAAGATTTCTAAGGTGTTTCTTGCACTTGACACTATGGTGAAGGTTCTCACCCACTGTACTGGTACAATACAAACACAAACATTTACAGAAGGATATCGTCTACATGTCTGGTGGAAACCTATAGGTTTCAAATTCAAAAAGCAGTAGATCTACAAGCTCAAAAACCTTGCAGATCTTTTTACAACTTTTGCTTTTGTATGACACTGTGGTATGATCAAGTAGGGCCTCAATTTACGAGGAAAAAACACAAACAGTTAGAAAATGGAGATAGGTAGCCTGGCACGGCATGCATGGCCAGATATCACTGATTGATTGATCCCTCACTACTTCTGAGGGAGTGAAATCCAATCACACCGAGCGGTGCCAGACCAAATCAGCTGAGGGCAAATGTATTTTTGCAATGGCAGATTCGTCAGGTAGGTTCCAGCCTAGGAGTTAAGAGGTTTCTGACCGACAGCAACATTATATGCTGGGGTCAGCAGGGGCGTCACACCAAATTCTGGGCCCTGAGTACAAGGATTCACTGCGGGCCCCCCATGAATGTTAGCTATTGAAAAATAGCAGATCTACAAACTCACAGCGCTGCACCGAGTGACGCACTGCAAGCTTGTAGATCTGCTATTTTTGAAAAATCATGAAAATGTGTGCAAGAAATCCATGTTTTCATGTCAAGGACCCCCAAAATGATATGTATTTGGGGGCGTCACACCAAATTCTGGGCCCTGGGTACAAGGATTCACTGCGGGCCCCCCATGAATGTTAACTAATAACTATTGAAAATAGCAGATATACAAGCTCGCAGCTGTGAGCTTGTAGATCTGCTATTTTTCAATAGCTAAATAATGAAGGCCCCTCCACCTTGGGCCCTAGTAACTCAGTCCCACTTCCCCCCCCCCCCCCCCCAGTGTGACGCCCCTGGGCGTCAGCCCTTCATGCTTTACAGTTTACACATCACATAACAACATTAAAGGGAAACTGGAGCAGTCATTAACCCGAAGTCTCTTTATCTTCAAAAACCAGGTGATTGTTTTCTTTTTGTTGTCCTTTTTGTCTTCTTAAAAGAAGAGCCACTGATGGTTGTAATTCAGCTCAAACTAATCCGAGGCACTTGGGATGAATAGAACTCTTCATCCCAAAGCATTTCCTTTCTCTTTTCGTCCCTAATCGCTGCCCCTCCACCCCCATTCATTGGAGCGATCAGATCATCAAAGTCCCCAGTTTCATTAGTGGCTCAATGGTAGACTGCTAGACAACAAAAGGAAGAAGGCTTTGGCAGATAATGGTCTGAATGGCTTGAGTTGTAGAGCAGAGCAGCTGTCAGTGAGCCATTTCTATCACAAGGGGGCAGTGTTGAGAAGCTGATCTATTTTCTAAAATCAGGCTTCAACTTTCAACAATTTTCAGTGCACTGTGTGGCCTGGGGGCCGTATGTGGCCCTTTGGTTCACTCTGAACGGCCCTTGTAGGGTTAATGGCAAATTTCAAAATAAACACATTTTCTCATTTTACCTCATGCATGGACTAAAGCTGTATTTATTTTATTTTGAAGTTTCTTATTCACGCTGTATATGGACGCAATGCGTACATCAGCACGTGTGCGTGATCATTGGATGTTGTCTCAATAACAAGCAGGTGGTCACTGGTCAGACTGGTGACACTTCAAGAGGACCTGCCTTACCTTACCCATAAAAAATGTCTAAAGTGGCTATAAAAAGAAAAGTCGATACCGAATGCCGGGTTTTCAACAAAAATAAATTGGACTATTAAGTATTTATTTACTGAAGTCGGAGGTAAAGCTGTGTGTTTAGTTTGCGGGGAGCACATCTTGTGGGGAGCGCTGCCTTTTGGCCCGGCCCTCCACAATATTTTCTGTTGTTCATGTGACCCCATGGAAAAAAGAATTGCCCACCCCTGCCTTAGAGAGAAGCAGCAGGGATCCCCACTACTTTTGTGTAAAATTGATTTCATAGACTTGTTTGAAAGCACTAATATCATTGTGTAGTGGTGATGGATTCATGTTGATTTGTATTTTCAGACCGTTAACCACCTAACTCAATATTTAGAAACCTTGTCTTCAAAGTTGTCTACAAATCTACAAGCTCGCATGTAGATCTGCCAATTTTTGGCTAGTGTTCCCCTAGGGATGCTAGGGTTCAAGTGGTTAATGTAAAACATAAAAACAGTTCCTATATCACACAAAGATTTGGAGGCCCCTCTGTAGTAACTCTGAGGACCTCCGAGGGGTCCCAGACCCCCTGTTGTTCTAAATCCATATTTCTGACTCTCTCAACCAACCAAGGATGATGAATTGGGGGAGCGGGTGCAAAGTAATAACAAATGGGCACTAAGCTGAACAGAGCCCTCATAGAAGCCATGAGTTACAGATTTATATTTATATTGGGTTCCAGCGTGCTGTCAGAATCCATGCTATTCAACCGCTGTAGAAAGAGTCGTCGATTGTCAAATATGTAGAATGGATCACAATGCACTTTATTTGCAGGTCATAGAAATACTGTATCACACATTGAAAAAATATACATCAGATCAACCTTCCAATCAATACAAGCCACTATGGAAACTGTGCAAAGCTGGCTTGTCTGTCATAACGACAGATCTTAAAAGGAGCTGAGAGCACCCAGACTTTAATTATCTACAAAATGACAAAATATAAATGGGGGTTATAGAACATTATGGAAAAACAAGTTCTAAGCAATGAAATAATTACTGTTATTTTTTTTAACACAGGAAAAAATAAGAAAAGGATCAACTTTTCAAAAGAAGCAAAAAGAGAGAAATATTACAAGATTCCATGTCAAGAATATCTGAAATACTGACCTACCCAGAAATCTCAATACCTCACCATTGAGAGTCATTTAAAAGTGACAGAGTCATGCCCATCTACTGTAAATGGTATAAAAAACCATTTAGGCTGTGGGTCCTTCACCAATGATACTTGGATTTATATTCCTATCCCTCTTAAGACCAGTGATTCTCAACCAGGGGTCCTTGAGGGAGTTCCAGGGGAGGGTCCCGGTCCCCTGCTAAATGATGGATGGATAAGAACCAAATGGACACTAGACACAATAGACACACCCAGAGTTAAATGAACCTGTAAAGACCTGAGTACCCGATTCTAAAAATGTCTTCTTAAATCCCAACAATGTTCTGAAAAACGTGTTGCTATATCAGTGAAAAAATAAGAGCAAGAAAATTGTCAAGGCCCCCCAAAACAATATAGTCTATATTTGGCTGCCAACCCCATCTCGAAATATTTGGTTCCAGCTGACCCACCCATAAGCAAAGAAGAAGCAAAGATTTGAGATATTGAAATTTCAAAAATGTGCACAAATCTTCACTATTTTTGAATAGCCAAAGTATAAAATAATAGTTAAAAGTGGTTAAAATCTAAAATGACACGGATACTGTGTCCACAGATGTAGATTGGGGTCCCAGAGATACTACTGTACATTCATTATCAAATCCATGGCCTAATGTGGGTTCAGTTGAGAATCACTGGTCTCCAGACAGCTGACAGAGGGCTTATTTATTATATATTCGTATGCGTCTAGACGACAGCGGGCTTATTTATTATATATTCTTATCCGTCTAGACCAGGGGTCTTCAACGTTTTCAGGCCAAGGACCCCTTAGCTGAACTAGAGATGAAGCAGGGACCCCCACTACACATGGTATAACATTGTGTTATGTTAATAGATTTCTTTGACAGCTTAGACTTGTTTGAGAGCACTGTCATGTTGGAGTAATGTATTTTTCAGACATTTAACCACTTGAACCGTCAAATTCTTAGTCTGCTCTTCTTTTCCCTCTACAAACCTCTTTGCCAAAAATAGCCGATCTATTAATAAATCTGCTATTTTTGGCTAATGTTCCACTCAGAATACGGATGCTATAGGGTTCAATTGGTTAATGTAAAAAACATGATCATGATATCACACAAAGTAACTCTGAGGACCCCCTAGGGCAGGGGTGGGCAACTTTGATGATGGCGAGGGCCACTATATTTCCACCTTCACTCCAGAGGGCCACATTGCATATTGCTACGTCCTATGTACTTTGTCATTCTAGTATCTCATACAAAAGAAACAAAAATAGCAGATCTACAAGCTCAAAACGCATCGCGCTGCGATGCGTTTTGAGCTTGTAGATCGGCTATTTTTGCTTCTTTTGAATTGGAATCCTGAATTATTTGTTTTATTTTTGAATTGGAATCCTGAAATGTAACATTTTGATTTAATTTCAAACAAATTTAGTTATATATACTCATGTTAACTGTTATGAACTAAATACAAATACGTTGGACATAAAATAAGACATTTTAATACTACTATACTAGTCATTAAGCTACTAATATAGACTGATGGAATTAAAGCAGGTCATGTTCGGAATTATAACAGCTGAAATCAATAATATATCAGTATTCCGGTATTAACCTGAGGGCCGCATTAGGTGAAGGTGGGGGCCGCATGTGGCCCCCGGGCCGCCAGTTGCCCATGTATGCCCTAGGGGTCCCGGACCCCCTGTTGAAGACCCCTGGTCTAGATGACAGAGGGCTCCTCAGGGGTCCTCAGAGGGCTCCTCAGGGGTCTCCTCAGGGGTCCTCAGAGGGCTCCTCAGGGGTCTCCTCAGGGCTCCTTAGGGGTCCCGGACCCCCTGTTGACGACAGAGGGCTCCTCAGGCTGCAGCTTCGCTCCTCTGGCTGATCAAGACCTCGACCACCTTGGGGTCAGCCAGAGTGGAGAGGTCGCCCAGGTCCTTCTCGTTGCGTGCGATCTGTCTCAGAACTCTCCTCATGATCTTACCTGTAGAACACACACCATCAGCAGTTAGTAGTTAACAGTGGTGGGAAAAGTACTCTCATTTCTTACATGAGTAAAATTGTAGAAATGCTGTTGTTGTTCGGTCAAGTCACACTTTTATTCTACCTATGATGGCGGGATTGCCGGATTCTGCCAGAGCATCTCAATGAATGGAGCGGTTTGCTGCCATTTGCAGATTTCTGTTAAAGATGCAGTGCCATGATTTTTTTTCCTCCCCAAAACATGGTTATCAGCTATTATGATTATACTAGGAGAAAGATCTTTTTCCAAAAAAGTGTACAGAAAGAGTTAAAATGAGTTTTTTATGTGGCCACACCCACCAGTTCATTAAGTATGCCTGGTTGTCATGGTGGAAGGTGACCCAGCTGAAGTTAGCCACACCCACAGTGTTGGGTGAATGAATGGTAAAAGGGGAGGGGATGATTAAATGTTGTCATTATATCACTGGTTTTGGATCAGCACTTTCGACCCACAAGGTGTCAGCCTCCAGGAAGAAACCCCAAATACAAATGGAATACATAATTGCTCATAACAACAATACCAGGGGGTCTAATGAAGTACTGTCAACCTCCTAGACACATGAAAACCAGAAAAAGTACAAAACTATGGCACTGCCTCTTCCCATTGGCATAATCCGCCCTCATAGGTAGAATAGAAGTGCGGTGTACCATACTCTAACAAGTAAAAGTACTAATGAATGTACCATTTCACAAGTTTTCAAATGTATATGTTTTAAAATGTTTTGAAATGAGCAGATCTACAAGCTCACAATGCGTTGCATCGTGACGCATTGTGGAGCTTGTAGATCGGCTATTTTCAAATGGCCGAAATATACTTAGGGCTGAAGTGGTTAATGTATGTATTTGTAATATTATCAAAATCTACAAAGTAACTGTAGTGGAGTAAAAGTATTATATTTGCCTCTGACATGAAGTGGGGTAAAAGCAAACGTACTGAAAATTGGAAATACTTCAGTAGAGTAAAAATAGGCCTACCTCAAAACTGTACTTAAGTACAGTACTTCAGTAAATGTACTTAGTTACTTTACACCACTGGTAGTTATCCCCAGCAATGCACCCCTATTCTGGGGTGGACATTCACCAAAGAATAGCAGATCTACATTTCTACAAGCTCACAAGAAAGCTTCACATGACACGTTGTGAGCTTGGCAGTGATGTCATTATTACATTGATAGTCATCAAGCAATGCACACAGTTACTAACTATTACAATTGATAAACAAATAGGTTGATATTGTATGACACAAGAGCAACATGGCCACTTTCTACCTGGCATCTATTTTGGCCACACATTTTAGGTAGGAGAAGATGACGCTGCACTCAATGTCAACGTTACCTGAGCGAGTTTTGGGGAGTGCTGGGGCGTTCTGAATGAAATCCGGAGTTGCGATTGGTCCAATTTTTTCCCTCACTAAAATAAAAGAGGAAAATGTAAAATATTTACTTGCATGTGGAATTTGCATAGAAAATGTTAACACAAATAGACAAAAGAGATGGGCGGAGACTGGAGAGTATAGGAACAACAAACGGTCAAACGAGCTAACATATTGGGTCACCAGAGGGAGCTCCACTGATCTCATTCCCCCCAGATTCGGTTCAAACATGGGGATCAATTAATTCTACCTTGATGCCACCAAAATGTGGAATGCCCTGGCTACCAACCTTCTTCCTTCAAAACCACCATAAAAGAGCACCTGTCTGCAATTTACAACTGGACCTAGACAGTCTTCTGGATTGCCAAAATAAATGATTCTGTTTCTGTAAATATACTTTTTATTGCTCCTAGTATTGATGATTTCTTGTATAGTATTGTATGTCTTCATATGTCTTGATGAATTGAACACACAGGACCACAATGGAAACAAGCCCCTCAGGGCTTTTTGTGTTATCCTGTAGCTCTGTACTTTTTTGCCAGACCCATGAAATGGGTAGGCCTACATAAGCAAATGTCGGTCTGTCCGGGTTTTCTATATAAAGGGTATATATGATGATGACATGATGATGACATGCCTACAAAAGGCATGATGTCATAAATGATGATGACAGACAGGGGGTAATGTACCATAAATGTACCATTAAATTTATAGGCCCAGAGGGTTGTCAGAACCGGGGTCTGGCACAACCAGGTTGACCTGGTCTAGTTTTGTAAACTGTTAATAAAGTATTCAACCATATTTGAACACGGGACCCCCCCCCCCCCCCCACACACACACACACCCTGATAAGCATTTGGAATGTAGGAGTTGAGGCATTATTAGATTCTAATTGAAGGTTTATGCACCACAATCACAACACCACTAATCACGTTCAACCAAAATATGGCACAAAGAAGGGGTTAAATTAGTTCTCCTGCTATGCCACAAAAATGTGGAATGCCCTATCAACGGCCTTAACAGAGAGTAAATTCCTACCCTCCTTTAAAACTGCTCAGAAAGAACACCTGCAGGTGGCTGCAACTCTAAACTGGCCCCTGTATAAAGTCCCGCCATGTCTTGCATAGTATTGTTGTATATTTGTCTGTCATTTAATGTCTCAATGAATTGGGTACAAAGGACCCCAATATAAACAGGCCATAGTGCTTTCTTGGGTTTCAATCCTATCAGTAGACCTTGTACTGTCATGTCTTTTCCTATCTGGACTGTTAATAAAGTATTCAATCAATCAATCAATTGCGCTCCTCTCTCACCCAGTCTCTTCAGCTCATCCACCAAAGTGCAGCTGAACTCCCTGCTGTGCTTCAGGGTGACGAAGCAGTACAGACACTCCCCCTTCACCTGGTGCGGCCGGCTGACCACGGCCGCCTCGGCCACCGCAGTGTGCTCCGTCAGGGCCGCCTCCACCTCCGCCGTGCTCATCAGGTGGCCTGGAGGACGCAGGGGAAGGCAAAGGCACTATAAGTACAGAGCAGTGTTCATTTACGTAGTCCACTGTGAAGTCAGTGGCGCCTTTATGAATTACTTTCAAGGCTGCTCAACAGTGCCACTTGGTCAACCCTGCGTTATTGGGAGCTGTTGACGCCGCCCTCATATATACACCATACTGTATATACCTACACATGTGGAGCGGCTGGCACCGCTCAATAAAAACTAAGATATGATGACTATGACTAAACTAGAACTGCACTCTGTTGAGGTGCCAACTTAGGCCCTTAATTACGCCAGCAGAGCGTGCCCTGCTGGCCTCATTGGCTGTTAATGAAGACATTACCAGAAATGCTCTGATATACCAAACTCTGCTGACATCACCAGTGGCATCACTAGAATGCTGGTCCCTCATTGGCTGTTAATGATGATGTCAGAGATGCTGGTCCCTGATTGGGCTACGGTCTTCAACAAGAGGAGACACCGACATACATACATACATACATACCCAGCCGATTACAGTACTTGTGCGCTCTGCTTGCGCAAGTAATAAGTAAATATTGACAATTTTGTCAACAAATAAAAAACTAGACTAAAATGTTGGGGGGGGGACCAGTGGAGAATAGATCCAGTAGAACAAAATTGTTGCTAGATCCCGGGTTTGAGTCCCGCTGGGGATGCTGCGGGCACTGGGGGCGTGCTTTAGATTTAGAAAAATAAATGAATAAAAAATTGAAAAACTGAATTTATTTGAAGACACTGGAAATGTTGCCATTAGAGAGATAACATCTTATCTACCAATCCGTCTGTCTTATCAAACTGTAACATCCAGTAGCACCTGAGACGTTTAGCATGTCATCTATCCTTCCGGTGATCCAGTAATAGCCGTCCTTATCCCGCCTGCAGCCTGACAAAGAACAAAAACAAGACACTAAATTAAAACACACATTTCTTTCATTTCAAAATGTTCTCGGGTTCCAGACATGATTTGCCCTGTGAGCTTCATAAAAGCTCAGAGAGGATAAGCTTGCGCTGATTGGTCAGCTGCTGTATCATCCCTATAGGCTAGCCAATCAGCACAATCTGAACTGCCACTACTAGTGAAATATGGAGATTATGTACTATACTGTATATATCAAGCACCAGAGTGTTGTCATTAGAAGGCTTTATTCACTGACGGCCGGGTTGACATTTGCTTACCATCACCAGTCACATAGAAGCCTGGGAATTTCTTGAAGTAAGTGTTCTCAAAGCGTTGGTGGTTTCTGTACACGGTACGCATAATGCCTGGCCAGGGTCTTCTGAATACCTGTCATACACCCACAACATATGTACCAATATTAGACAACATTAATATTACTTTATTTAAAACATTATTATTAATATTGTTCATATTGATGATGATACTACTACTGCTGTCCTACTATAACTACTAAAATAGCAGATGTACAAGCTCACAGTGCGGCACAAAGTAACGCGCTGTGAGCTTGAATAGCCAACGCTAATATTTTAATGGGATAAAAGGCACCCACACACACACACACACACCCCTGCCACAATACACAGGCTAAAATGTTACGTGCTAAGAAGGTAGGGTCAGGAAAGGTCTAGAAACACATTTAAATGTATAGCCTGTCAGCAATATACCATAACATCATGGCTACTAATGAGCTGCAGTTACCAGGTAGCCCTCTGCCTCTCCCTCCAGCTCCTCTCCGTGCTCGTTGAGGATGGTGGGCTCCACGCCGAAGAAAGGGAACGTCTGAAAGGATGAGACGGACGGCCTCACATTAGCTCACAGATGCAGAGTAGATGTCAGTGGTTCCCAAATGTTTCTCGACGAGACCCAAAAGTCTGTTGAAATCTGTCTGTGACCCATAAATGGGTCCCAACTGTTTTAGATAACTGTGTATTAGATCACTGCGTGTTTTCAATACCCCCAGCTGCTTATTCCAGATCACAATCCCCGGTATACACATGTCCTGTATTAAAACATTTTTATGAAGAAACGTTGCGTGTCACAGTTGATAAAAAAAATGTCTGGTTTTGTCTTACGGTATTTCCCAAATGGTAAACCATTTACAGACCTGTCTCACGAATATTTTGATCCTTATTATCAGCTAAATATGCTAACTACAGCATCCATAAAGTCTTGTCCCCCCCCCCCCCCCTGAGTTGAGGGTGTTCTGGGTGGTCCCCGGCTAAATGATGGACAGAAACAAACTGACCCTTTGGGTCTCTAACTCCGGAATGGAGGCCAAATGGAACAGTTGAGAATCATTGGTCTACAGTACCGTTCCCTCCCATGTTTTCTACTTCTTCTGGTTAACTGTACAGGAGTACGGCACTTTGAACAAAGACAGTACAAAGTGCCATACTGTAGTCCAGTGCAGTGCAGACTGTACAGTACAGGATGTAACAGGTGCGGTCACTTACAGCAGATCCAGGTTTCAGAGGTGTAGCAGCAGGCAGAGGAGTCAGGACGTGACCACCCTGTAGAGTCAACCAGGAGATCCCAAAAGACACAATTAGCTGTGAACTAGTTGACTGAACTTAATTCATAGTTAGGTAAAGTTAGCCGAAAGTTAAACCAATCTGGGAACTAAATCAAAATCAATATATTTCTTCACAAATGTGTTCATAAAGGTGTCAACTATCACCTCTGAACTTTCTCAATCACAACTCCCTTGGGGAACTTTGTGGGAGCCAATCAAAGTTGGGGGTATCCCATGGGCCTGGGATTAAAGGGGGAAAAAATAGAAAATGGCCAATATGAGCGTATGAGGTGTGTAATTAGGGTATTTGGGGGCTGCTGAATCCATTCCAACCATTAGTTACCAGTAAAAATGACTCCTTGGCCATAAAATAGGCCACAACAAACTACCTTTTTGTGTCCACGAGACATAATATTGTCAATAAAAAAATGGTTGGAGTAGGGTTTGAATTCATGAAAACTATTCAAGATCAGGTGGGTAAGTGCACATGATGACACACATGATAACATGATACAATCTGACAAGGAACACTCAAAAGGGTTTAAGCATAGGGACTAACAGGACACAGGTGAACTCGAATGACATGATTGGCTAAGCCTTAGCCAGTTAGGCCTATTTTATGGCCAAGGAGTCATTTAAACTGAAAACAAATGGTTGGAATGGATTCAGCAGCCCAAAAATACCCTAATTACACACCCCAGCTGCTCACATTGACATTTTTTTCATTTTATCCCCTTTAATCCCAGGCCCAGGTATCCTGATACCCCCAACTTTGATTGGTTCCCACACAGTTCCCCAAGGGAGTTGTGATTGAGAAAGTTCAGAGGTGATAGTTGACACCTTTATGAACACATTTGTGAAGAAAGATATTGATTTTGATTTAGTTCCCAGATTGGTTTAACTTTTGGCTAACTTTACCTAACTATCAACTGAACTGAACAACTGATTTGAGCTGTAAATGTCAAAGACAGAATTTTGCACATTTTACAGCTTAAAGGCGCAACTATAAATAAAGATATTCATATAGTTGATGCTTCATTCATATAAGATAAGTTGAAGCCTTTATTTGTGGTGCAGGGTCAGTGGTGCAAGCTCAGGAAATACAACATTGTTCCAAATACAAACTGGGTTGCTTTATTGCCACTTATTTCTCTTTTGTGTGAATGTACTTATGGCTTGAATAGCAGTTTGCAAATTAATCGTACAGTGTAGTGACCCACTGTATAACAAGACTAAATGTGAAGACACACTGTACGAGCTGGATTTACATTCGGCTTTTATTATTTATTATATTTTAATATTTATTATATTATTTATTGCAGGATTTTGCAAGACGAGTCCCGCCGGCCGCCGCTGGTTTTATTTTTTGCGGGGGTCCTGCGGTTACATTGTGAGTTGAAGGAGGCATTATTATGTTCTTCTACGCGATTCCTTGTTTCGGATGACAAAGTGCAGTCAGTGTGAGCGCAAACGTATCAATTAAATATGCAAGAATGTGGTAACTTAATCCCTCCCATTCGCACGACTAAACCGAATTATATTATGAGAATGTGGCCTAAACGTCACTCGGGTGCGTCAAAGAATTCTGCAACCGGAGCCCACAGTGTGCGTTCTCTTTTGGTTTTCACGTTAGTTTATGCTTACCGTCTCAGTCTGCCAGAATGTGTCGACCACAGGACACCTGCGCTGGCCCACCACCTCGTGGTACCACTGCCACGCCTCTGGGTTGATTGGCTCGCCTACACTACCCAGAATCCTCAGGCTGGAGAGGTCGTACCTCAAATGAAAATATTGATATGATATTTTAGTTATTGCAGTACAGAGCTTATATACTGATACTGTGACAACAGAGAGACTTGACAGACTTCACAACGGACATGTTGGCAGGTAAACGCAAGCAGCTGCAAGATGATAACATCCATTGTGTGTCATGGAGGTGTTACTGTACGTGTGCCAGCCCAGCAAGGATGTCTCCATTTGTATGCTGTATTTACCTTTGAAAAGACATCAAACAGTAAGTTACATAACTTGAAGTTTTACGTAGGGAAATGTGTAGTATGGATCTGGTTAGCAAGTACCCCGTTTACACATATTACACATGAATTAACCACTTTCAACCCAGGTGTCACTTTTTTGGGCATGCCATCGAAAATCTAAATTGACGGTCTAAACTGACCCATACGGTCTGTAACTCTGGCAGTGTACAAATGGAACCAAATGAACCCTAACAGGTCCATTTGGTTCCATTTGTACACTGTCAGAGTTAAGAGGAGACCCTGAAATGTGAAAGATTGAGAAACACTGCTCTAGAGTATAGTTCAGGATCAGAGCTGCTTTCTCCTTTTGGCCAAAAGATGGCAGCTTGTAGTGAATGTGTGCTCCTGAACACAGTTTCCCACGTTGTTCTTGGCAGGTGACCCTGGACTGAAGGCTGGCTGTTCCTGTGGCCCTCGCATTGGGAAATAAAAAACATGAAAATTGCATGTTTATACTCCTCTGATTGCAAATTGCCTGGAGAGCATAAACAATATCCCCCTTCTCTCCGGGAGGCAGAAATTATTTTTTTTATTTTTTTGACAGTGCCAAGATGGCAGTTTCTCAGAATTATAGGCTTACAATTAGAATCAGGTTGTGGTTAGGTTTAGTATTAGACATTTAGAGGTTAGATTTAGGATTAGATAGACATTCAGAGGTTGGGTTTAGGAGTTATCCCTGACTTTATACTTAGTTGCGCACCGGTGTCGTGCACTGGTATATATTCTTCGCACAATAAAATTCAGCTATTTTCAATGCTATCCTACGATTTTTATGTCCTCACAAGTGTGTGTGTGTGTGTGTGTGTGTGTGTGTGTGTGTGTGTGTGTGTGTGTGTGTGTGTGTGTGTGTGTGTGTGTGTGTGTGTGTGTGTGTGTAATATAATCAAAATCTACAAAGTAACTAGTAACTAAAGTTTTCAAATAATTGTAGTGTATTTGCCTCTGAGGTAATTATTATTGGAATAGAAGTAAAAGTACTGACAACTGGAAATACTCCAATAAAGTAAAAGTACCTCAAAATGTTACTTAAGTAAGTACAGTACTTGAATTAAATGTACTAAGTTACTTTGCTTCCTGTAATAAGGTGTGAACTGCTCCTCAAACCATGAGTACTGGTCTCCTCCTAGGACCTGCAGCACTGTACTGTTGCCTCTTATTACTATTGGATTTTGATGATTTATGTCTCTAATCGTAATCCAATAAATGAATTCAAATGTGTGTGTGTGTGTGTGTGTGTGTGTGTGTGTGTGTGTGTGTGTGTGTGTGTGTGTGTGTGTGTGTGTGTGTGTGTGTGTGTGTGTGTGTGTGTGTGTGTGTGTGTGTGTGTGTGTGCGCGCTCTTACTTCTGCAGTGGCTCTCTTCCATACTTCATCAGCAGTCGGATGGCAGTGGGCGCTGTGTAGAACTTGGTCACTTTGTACTTCTCTATGATCTCCCAGAAACGACCCACGTGAGGATGAACTGGAATACCTTCAAACTGTGAGACACACACACACACACACACACACACACACACACACACACACACACACACACACACACACACACGTTAGTATTACGTTTAACCTTAGAAAACAACCATTTCTCTTGTGAGGAGTGAGGACCGTTTCTAATATACTTGTGGGGACATTTGGTCATTACATTACATTAGTAATACAAGCACACACACACACACACACACACACACACACACACACACACACACACACACACACACACACACACACACACAGGTTTGTATACATCACTTTTAAGGACATCACATAGACATCCATTCATTTTCTGTGGCCTTACCCTAACCTCTATCCCTAAACCTAACCCCTAATCCTAACCCTAAACCTAACCCTAACCCTAACCCTAACCGTTGTGGGGACCTACACACACACAACCAACGAAATAAGACACAAAATATGCATTTGCTCTCACTTAAATGGCACAAACATTTCCAGGTTTAGAGAAAACACATCCACCCGTTGGTACTGTAGAGGGCTTTACTGTATAATAAGGTACAGTAGACAGCAAAGCCCACGTGTAATGAGCACCATTTCTCAGCATAATGAGCAGGTAATCAAAAGCTCTCACACGCCTGACTGAGGTTTGGCAGTGACAGGTGCGTTAGTTGGTGGAGCATAAGCGTACACTGAATAGAAATAAAAGAACTCCCACACCATCTGCTCTTGCTCAATAAAGATACCTTGTTTATTAGATGCATTTAATAAACAAGTCTCTTTATTGAGCACAAGGGTGAACTGTGCGCGGGTGCTTTTATTTCTATTCAGTGGCGGCATCATAATGCACAAGAGTACAAAAATGGCAGATCTACAAGCTCAGAGAGGTGCATCTGCTATTTTAGCTGTATAAATAAGATGAAAACATGTCTGAACATTTGCCCAAAATAGGGGGGGGGGGGGGGGGTGGAGGCGCCTTAAATATGTTATACTTTAGGTATTGAAAAATAGCATATATACAAGATATACAAGCTCACAGTGCGGCACCGAGTGCCGCGCTGCGAGCTTGTAGATCTGCTATTTTTGAAAAGTCGTGAAAATGTTTCAAATCTACGAATATATGTATTTTTTAAGCGAACTTTTGTAACTCAAATTTTTCTTCTGGGGGGTCCCTGGAACTAAATATTTTGAGATGGGGGTCCGTGGCCAAATACAGATCACTTTGGGGGTCCTTCACATTAAAAGGTTTGAGCACCACTGACATAGAAACACAGGTTTTTCAAAAAACCTTAGAAGGATTTGAACACATTTTCACGAATAAAAAAATATATAGCAGATCTACAAGCTTGCAGCGCAGATCTACAAGCTCGCATTTTTTATACATTTTGAAAACGTGTGATTCTGTATAATGAGCACTTTTACATTTTGTCACTTCAAGTATATTCTGACAGCAATACGTTTGTACTTTTACACAAGTAACTTTTGAATACGGGACCTTTGACTTGACTTGACAGCGGATTTCTACAGTGTGGCTTTCACTGATACTTTTACTCAAGTAATACATGTGAGTGTACTTCTTCTCTCTCCTCTGCCTGTGATGTGACAATAACAAAGATGACAGACAGGTATCGTCGTCACCCACCAGGACGCTGGTGGCTCCGTTGGCCAGCGGGCCGTAGGCGATGTAGGAGTGTCCCGTGATCCAGCCGATGTCAGCAGTGCACCAGTACACGTCGCCATGGTGATGGTCAAACACATACTTAAAGGTCAGCGATGCGTAGAGCAGGTACCCGGCCACAGTGTGGAGAACACCCTGTGTACAGTACACACACACGCGCACACAAAGAAACTGGTGGAAAAAGTACTACATCTTTTTACGTATCAATAATGCTGCAATGCAGAAATACTCTGTAGTAGTCCGGGATTCAAAATGTACTTGAGCAAAAGTACAAAAGTATTGGCATCAAAATGTACTTAAAGTGCAAAAGTAGAAAGTACTAATCGTGCAGGATGTCCCATTTCACAGGTGTTCAAATGTATTTGAAAACAGTAGATCTACAAGCTCGCAATGCCTCGCATCGCAACGCATTGTGAGCTTGTAGATCTGCTATTGTCAAATGTCTGAAATGTATATAGGGCTGAATGTGGCGAATGCATGTTTTGTAATATAATCAAAATCTACAAAGTAACTAGTAACTAAAGTTTTCAAATAATTGTAGTGTATTTGCCTCTGAGGTAATTATTATTGGAATAGAAGTAAAAGTACTGACAACTGGAAATACTCCAATAAAGTAAAAGTACCTCAAAATGTTACTTAAGTACAGTACTTGAATAAATGTACTAAGTTACTTTGCTTCCTGTAATAAGGTGTGAACTGCTCCTCAAACCATGAGTACTGGTCTCCTCCTAGGACCTGCAGTACCTTAGGCTTGCCAGTGGAGCCGCTGGTGTAGAGGATGAACAGGGGGTCTTCTGAGTCCAGCCACTCTGGCTCACACTCCTCAGAAACCCCTGTGATGGCTTCATCCCACCACACGTCACACGCTGAGTCCCATGGGGTCTGAACACATACGCACACCCACACATGCACGCACACGCAAACACAGACACACACGCAAACCACCACAACACAGGGTCACTCACTATCGTCCATTCGTTTTCATATTTTGTTTTTGTTTTCATGTTTCTTGAGTCATGACCAGTTGATGATTTAGACTAGAGTAGGCTCTACAAACAGGAAGCCCTTTCAACCTTGAACACAGATTATTCAGGTTTCGAAGTGATTTTATTTTCAGCGAACAAAACGGCCATAGGCCTATGACAAAGTTCAACCACTTAAACCCCAGAATTCATACAGTATTGTAAGGGGAAAACCTTCGCTGAAAATGGCAGAGCTCTCTGTCAACCAAGTATAAGGTTTACATAGGGCAGGGGTGCCCACACTAAATTACCAGCTCAACAAGATCTACCCAGCAAATACTTTGAAAATATACATGAGGGTGCTTTGGAATGGCGGCGCCGGTGTTGCATATAAGACAAATGCACTTATAAAACCTACCACTTCCATTCTCTATGGATAATGGTTGGTAAGTGATATATATTTGTGATCTACTGGTAGATTACAAGCTAACATTTGGCCGCCCATGAAATAGTGGTTATGATAATTAGGTTGTAACTCCCAACAGAATGAAGGGGCACTGAGCCCAGTCCCCACCTGTAGTTTGTTACAAGCAGCTCCACTCTTGGTCCTGAGTGCCTGGTGCTTGACGACCAGGCATCTGGTGACACTGACTGGGCCTCTGTACCGACAACATGGAGAGGCTTGTAAAAGAAAGAAGAAGCACAAGACAAAAATCCTCCCCAAAAGCATTTCATGCCCACGTTAAGCTTTACCTAAATTTCTTCATTATAATCAAATGGTGATTTCAAGCATGGCGGATTGACGGAAAAGACATTTCAAATAGCGAATTATTTTTGAATGAATTAACCTATAGCCGTTAACTTCTCGATGGTTTCCCTCCTCGTGTTTTATTGCAGATAACCATTAGCAGCACAGCCTTTTATTGTTGCACGTCAACCACTTAAGGGCCGACATATACTTTGTCATACAATGAACTGCAAACAACTGCCTGTCTACAAGCAGGAGCGTTGTGAAAATAGGGGTCGCTGAGCCGAAAGTGCTTCAAACCTGCTGTGTTAATACTTATTAACCACATGACCCTCTCATGCAGAGCGTTGTACAATAAACGAGATAAACACATACATCAAATGCAGAGAGACAGTATTGTGCCTGAGTGAACTAGGATCGCAGGTGAGGCAGGAACCTACTGTAGCATCAGTCTGAAAACGATGTACTGTCAAAATAATAACAAACTCTAGGCCGGTGACGGTTGGTGTAACAGTTTTAGTTAGGGATCCACAGGCCCAAAAGCTCAAGGAATAGGGTTGAACCTGTGATGTCATGCCGTACTTTTTATTTCTGTTTTATCTATTAGTTTGGTCATTAAGGTCCACAGAATGAGAGGCCTGCTCTGCCGGAAACATTGTGAAAAAGGTTATGGCTATTTGTATATTCACTGTCTCATTGACTTAACTATACAGGAAAAGAAAAATATATAAAAAGAATAAATCTGCTTTAAGTAGCATGCGAGGGGTCTTGTCGTGATTCTGAATCCATTGCAACCATTTGTTTTGCACAAAAAACATTCCTTGGGATTAAAATGGCCCCATAAAACAGTGAAAAGTGATACTCATCACTTGCAATGGATTCAGAATCATGAAAAACCCCTAGTTTGACCCCTCCCATGCTACTTAAAGTAGTGTTTTTCTATGTTGTGTGTAGAAAAACAATGACTGGTCTGCAAGTAAAGTAGCGCATCTCAGCTTCCCACTTACGTAGCCATACATGCTGTTCTACGCAGTCACCTTCCCCGATGAATCACGCTATGCTCCATGTTGCCCGGCAACCGGGCACTATGTTTCCCCAACAACCCCCAATAACAGCTGATAGGGGTCTGAGGTGTGTGCATGTGTGTGTCTGTGCGTCTGTGCTTGCGTGTCTGCAACCACTACACAGCTTGGGTTTTCTCCCATTACCAGTGGCTAATGTCAATATAGGAGCTTCTGTTTGAGCTGTAAACAGGAGGGACCCACCTTTCACTGCACTTTTCAAGAGCCTCGTCCGCAATCTGTTTAAGATTAATCAGCTTCTCTCCTCTGTATACACCGTCTGTAAAATGAGAAAAATGAGAGAGAGAGAGAGAGAGAGAGAGAGAGAGAGAGAGAGAGAGAGAGAGAGAGAGAGAGAGAGAGAGAGAGAGAGAGAGAGAGAGAGAGAGAGGATAAAAACAGAAAGTCAGTTCTGATGATTCCCTGATGAGGCATGATTAGTGTGTTTACTCTCTGACACACTGGCGGTGGTCATTATTTACAACCAGAACAAAGTAGCCCCCGCAATGACCACGCACCATTAGACCCGGAGGCCGTCATGCTTGGATGCTCAATGGTTAACCACTTAAACCCTCTCCACCAGGGGTCTTCAACAGGGGGTCCAGGACCCCTAGGGGGTCCTCAGAGTTATGACAGGGGGGGGGGGGGGCGCGCCACAACTTTGTGTGATCGTAACTTCTCTTTGTACCACTTGAACCCTGGCATCACTATTCTGAGGGGAACATTAGCCGAAAATAGCAGATGATGATGATCTACTACTGTGAGCTTGTAGATCAGCTATTTTCGGGGGTTTCTAGGCATTGAGGCTTTAAATAGTTAACTGTCTGAATCCAACCCAACGCTACACAACGATAGCGCCATGAAGCTATAGATGAAATCTAACACAATTGTTGGGAGGATCGCTACCTCATCTCTCTCTCACCTAAGGGGTCCTTGGACTGAAAAACATTAAAGACCCTTGCTCTAGACATAATAGTAAACTAAACTGGACCTGAATTGGCTCTGTACTTGGACCACTTTTCCCCCCGTCTACAACACTAAATCTCTTTGCCAAAAACAGAGCTTGTAGATCGTTTATTTCTGGGGAATGCCCAGAAGGGGTTGTTGTTGTTGGGGTTCATTAAGCAATCTGGGAACCCATTCTGTAGATTAGGGTTCAAGTGGTTCAAAAAGGCCACTTTCCTCATTAGGGGAGCCACGTTATGTAATGTTGCATTAGCCATAATGTTGCATTGTACTGAACCTGCTGTCACCAGTAGGCTGCACTGAGCGTCTACAATCCTCTCACACAGAGACTCTGAAGAGAAGCCTGCAAACTGGAGGGAGGGAGGGAGGGAGGGAGGGAGAGAGAGAGAGAGAGAGAGAGAGAGAGAGAGAGAGAGAGAGAGAGAGAGAGAGAGAGAGAGAGAGAGAGAGAGAGAGAGAGAGAGAGAGAGCGCATGTTTGGATCTTTATAGAATGTTGAAAGGAAGGATTAGCCAAACCGTATGGGAAAATAATTTTATCAGCGGTTATGTAACATTTTTTGCATAGAGGCAGCCAGTTGGATGGCCTTATTATTTGATTGCCAGTTGGCAACCTTTCCTGAAACACACTTGTGTCCTGGCTAAAGTTAATAGTTCACCAAGTTGATGACAGCACTACAAATCGAAATCGGTTCACCAGGGGACTCTGGACTCAAATGTCACCGCAATTTAAGGTGCTTTTTATTTCGATTATAATCGTATGCCAAAACCCCTTTCTATCAGAAGCAATAAGGACACCTTAGAAATGAAATAGGGGAGGCTGGCCTCATGTCAACGATCCCTGCAAGTCTAGCTGACATTTGTATACTAAAACACTGGAGGATAGAATATCCCACAACAATCACCAAGGCGAGATGAGGTCGCTTATATTTAATCCTGTAAAAAAATATCCCGGCGCAAGAAATCCCAAGAGCAGCCAGGGAGTATTTTTAACAGCAACACTAACCTCTACATGGATATGAAAGGTTGACTGGCTAAATGGCTAAAATAGCTTTGGCAGGGTGGCAGAATTATTCTTACTGTGTGATCCCTTCACAAGCTGACGGTACACGTTTGACCCATATTTCAACCCTTGGCGAGATGAGGCCAACGAGACCAATCTACTGGTGTGCAGGTGTTGCGAATGCTGCTGTTCACAGCCTGAGCAGCTGATCACAGGACCGGAGCAGACTAGACTAACATGGAATAACACACCTTTAAACAAATGTTTTCTTTTTCCTGGGGAAATGGGGTCACATCAACAAACCCTGCTGATTAGGGATGTAACAGTTAATCAAACAAGTCGACTAAATTATAAAGAATAATCAATAATAATACAATTCTCAGTCCTTTTATACAGGCTTGCGCCTTGTGGACTAGCTAGGGATTTTTTTTTGGTACAGTTAATCAAACAAGTTGACAAACAAGATTTTTTGTAAAATAATTACTTTTTCTGTCATTATGGGTGACAGACTAGAGGAAGTTCC
Source organism: Nannobrachium achirus (assembly GCF_963921795.1). Lineage (NCBI taxonomy): Eukaryota > Metazoa > Chordata > Actinopteri > Myctophiformes > Myctophidae > Nannobrachium > Nannobrachium achirus. The sequence continues at coordinate 10,041,795 of NC_137814.1, forward strand.
CTGACGACATGTAGCCTTGTAATTCTGGTTAGACACTTTAGCCAGTAGTTCCTCGTGAGATGGAGATAAAACTGGGAACAAGATTAACTGTCACTTAAATGAATAAGGTTGAATGATGATCCATGTTTTCCTTCACGCTGAAGGCCAAATAATCTTTCGGAGGAGTTGTGCCTGTGTGGCATTTGCCACTGTGTGCCACACAGTCTGAAGTGAAGGCCGTTTGAAAGTCAATGTCACATAACGTATCACTGCGACTCTGATAGATCTGATGGGGTCTGCCTCGTAACCCGTAAACTCGTTTTTATACTTCAATGGTTTCCTGTGTAAAAAAGCCAATCTCCTTTTAGTTGACCTCGTACTAGTGAACTGTACCGTCATGAAACTGTACCTTTTCCTATGCAAACTTCCAATAAAGTCTTCAATCAATCAATCAATCAACCACGCAGCTTTTTAAAAAAACAAATTAATTCTTAATCCAGGGCTGAATAATTTCCTCTTAATTAACCCTGACATCCCTATTTTGGGCATGTCACTCATTATAGGCAAAAAGCTGTACAGCTTTTAAGTGGTTATACTCCTTTTAAAATGAGCTGTAGAGAAGGGACCACTCAACTTACCACAATGGAGTGAACAGCTCCTATCCGTGCACAGGCCAGCATTGTGTAAACAAGCTCTGGAATCATGGGAAGGTAGATGGCCACTCGGTCCCCCTTTTTCACACCTTTAGTCGAAGAAAGAGGGTGTGCAAGGATCTGAGTAATGACTAATAATAATAATAACATTCACTCTGTATTAGTCCAGTGGTTCTCAAGCTTTTAAGGCTGTGGCCTCCCATAATCATATTTGAACTGGGGACCCTCCACCCTGAAGCACTTGGAATTGTAGGAGTTGAGGCATTGCATTTAGTTTGACTCAGTTCCACATGTATATTTTGTGAAAATAGCAGATCTACAAGCTCACAATGCCTCACATTGCGAGGTGTTGTGAGCCTGTAGATCGCCTATTTTCACAGTGTTTGTCTCTTTCTTATGTTTGACAATTTGGCAAATGTTTGACCAGTTGGCGACCCCCCTCTGGCAACCCCCTAAAATCATGTGGAGACTAGACCCCTCCTGACCCAAAGGAGGGGGTCAGGAGGGCACAGGGGCTCGCGAGACACACTGATACTTCATGTGTTTCAGTCATTGCAGCTACATTAACGATACCATGATAATGTCACTGAAAATTTAAACAAGGTCTGTGGCAGTTGTAGAGTTAGGTTTCAATTCTTACCCATCTTTTTGAGAACATTGGCACACCTGCACACCTGGCTGAGCAGCTGATTGTATGTGATAGACATGTGGTGATCAGGTGTGTTTCCCTCCCTGGGAAAACAACATACCAGCAATATTAGAAATGTACCTTAATTAACTACCTTTAGCAAACAGTTCTCACATTGTATAATACTTCACTGCAATACAATGTCCTTGATTGTCAACCAGCTGGAGAGTTTTTTTAACATGCTCATATCACATTAAAGCTGCAATCCTTACGTTTTATGTGGGAGGTAAATCCACCTAGGATTCAAACCCTATTTTTTGTGTTGCTTTATAGTCCCCCTCCCCAATTATATTGCCTGGAAATATAACTACGACTTTCTAAGCAAGCTAAATAGATCAATATCGGTCGATCACCTTTGAATTGGAGAGAAACCATGTAATCGTTTCACAGAATGCACCTCTAGACTGAGTACAGTGAGCTCATACAGGAGATAACATGTAACCATTGCTGAATGGTCAAATATTGGGTTTGGATGTGTGTCAGGCTTGAACAATTAAAGTAGCACACAGAGCCAGCAGGCACCGGCCTGGCCAGGCCAGGGTAGCAGCATGCCTGCACATCGCTCCGCTCAGGGACGTGCTGGGCCCCTGATTCAGCCCGGGAAAAAGAGTTGGAGAGGCCCTCATTGCGCGCTATAGCGCTGCTGCTACTCAAAGATTTGCCATTTCAGATTATGACAAGTGACAAGCCAGTGGGCCAATTACATGAGTTATATTTCGTCGTTGTCGGGTGGAAACCTTGTATGTCCAAAACCGTTTGTTTTGTATTTATCATTTAAAAAATCAAACCTCGGTTCGAAGTGGAGCGGTGAATCTGTGTGTGTGTGTGTGTGTGTGTGTGTGTGTGTGTGTGTGTGTGTGTGTGTGTGTGTGTGTGTGTGTGTGTGTGTGTGTGTGTGTGTTTGTGCCTGCACAACAGCGCCCCTCTTTTAACTTGTGTGGCCACTCAAGGTATTGCCAGGCTACAGACATACCCAGCCAGCCAGCCAGCCAGCCACATAGCCAGCCAGCCACAGACATACCTGTCTATTGGGAGCGCTTTCACCGCTCCAAAAATAATTTAAACTAGTGAAAACAGCCAATCTACAAGCACACAACGCCTCGCACCCCGCGAGGCGTTGTGTGCTTGTAGATCTGCTGTTTTCACTACTTTTGTGCAACGGCCTTGTATGATGAAGCAGGGCTTTGCTTTGCGAAAATTGGAGATACGAGGAGATAAAAGGTTTCTGCTCGACAGTGATGATTTACTTTCTTGGCCGTCCAGCCCCCAAAATGGAACGAAGGCCGACATTTTATTTGTATTTTTTCCCTAATGGCCGGCCTGGAACGGCCGGGAATGAACCAGCCGTTCGGGAGTTGTCCCGCTTTTCCCAATGGCCAGCACGTCCCTGGCTCCGCTCACCTGTTGTGGGACAGCCGCCAGAGAACCGCAACAACTTAACATTGACCTTATCGACTAGAACAGAAGTGGTGAAACAAAGTGATACTGATAACAGTGATAAAACTGTTGTTGAGTGACTCTAGGAAATTCTGCAAATGGGCAGAAAAGAGATTGGGAATAATCTTGGCCTAAATCCAGCAGACATATGACGCAAACCGCCAAACGGCAAGCCAGGTACAATATAAAAGTCTTATCTAATGCTTGCGCCATTAAAGATACAGTATAACTTTGAGGCATACAATTCTGTTACTATTTAAAAATGTAACCTAGGAGTGATTTCAAACAAATACAATGTTTCCTCTATCACAGTATCAAACCACTGTTCCTTTGAGTAATGCACCACTTAATTTAAGTTAATATTCTACCTCTACGAGCACAGCCAGGTAGTCTCATGGCAACCACCAAAGAGCACCGCACTTTCGGACTAAATCACCTCACTCACGAGACACACAATAAGTGTCTCGAAGTGGGCAGGCACCATTCTCTCCAGTGAATGGTTAAAATTGTTATAATTGTGCATTATTAACTACAGGCTACTGAAAGCATATTATGTTTTATATACCTAGTTTTTAATCCATTTATATTTCTAAGTTTACTTCACAACGAAAGGGTTGATTTAATTAGTTTTTAATCCATTTATATTTCTAAGTTTACTTCACAACGAAAGGGTTGATTTAATTCTCAGTCAGCCAAAGGTATCCTGTGGGCTAGACCAGTGGTTCTCAACCTGTGGGTCGGGACCCCCAGAGGAACCTACAATTTAAATTGCTTGTCAGCGTGGGGGGTCCCAAGTTCAAATATGATTATTTTGGGGGGTCTGATAGAAAGGATTCTATTTTAATCCTTTGTATGTTGGTAAAGTTGATGATTTATATGTTGAAAACTACATGTTAACTTAAACCTAACATATAGTCCAAACCCTTCATTGTGTGGCCACTGCATGACTGGTATTTACGATGTGTGTGTGTGTTTAGATAGGTCTGACAGTATGTTATCCCCTCTAGGGGAGGGACCGTAAAAACCCCCAACAAGTTGTTGCTTGTTGGGGGTGCAGGAGAAGCTTCTTGATTAAACCAAAGGAAGGAACACCTTTTACCCTCCTGATATCTGGCCTTGCGTCTTTTACTTTTCAAATAATGTTTCTATTTTAAAGGTTAAAAACCTAGGTATCAGGGTTCCCAGTTATTATTTTGGGGGGTCCCCAGTTCATGGTTATTTTGGGGGGTCACAGCCTGAAAAGGTTGAGAACCACTGGTCTGGAAAGACTCAGAGCAGAAGAATTCCCATGACTTGTGAAGTAGAACAGGACGTTGATAAGACGTGGGCTTCGTTGAAGAGGTGTGACCAGATGTTAGCCCTCCATCAGATCAGATTATAACGTGAATGGCATGTAGTGGCATGAAACCAACATGACAGACAGTTCACAAGGCCATTACATAAGTGCCTGAGTGGAATTCAAACAGCGTAATGGAACTTATGTGGATAGTGGCCAGTCAAAGTGCCTGCTGTATCACTGAACTTCTGGAACAACAATTCCTTGTTTGCTGAGTCGTCAGGTTTACAGGGTAAATATTTGCACCTATGTGATATGAAACCCTATAACAAGTACAGCCTTATATCGTGGCTGGCTTAGGATGTGTGGCTTTATTGTCACAACCTTGGTCAAAAAAGTCTGTAAAGGAATAGGAATTCAGTGAATCCATCCAAGGATAAAAGTATTTTTAAACTAATAAACTCCTTTAAGGTCCTTTAAGGTCCTCGTGTTCCTGTAAATAGACACAGGGACACCATAAGACTTTATTTGGGTCATTGGATCAGACTCTAATTATTCTATTAATAATAGTACAATATTATATTCAAAATATGACATTATTGTGTTATGTTTATTATATAATATCTACTAATTGAATATCCGTGTCTGGCGCCTGAATTTCCCCTGCTGAATCAATAAAGCCAAGATCTTAGCCAAGATTCTAATATATTCTAAGAATTTTGGAAACAGTCCTGGGCTGGCGGAGTTCTCCTTTTGGATTCCAACACGACTTTTGGACTAAGTGTGGGTTCACGTTTCAACCACACACTGTCAAAGCTTGTTATCACGCACTGTCACTGAGGGGACAAGCCATTGTCATTGACACACATTTCCCCGGCTCTAGTCTTTCAGAGGAGGATGTTCTTTTTTTTACCCTGTGTAAATGTTGTTGCTTACTTACCAGTAATAGGCAACCTGGTCACCAAGATTCTTCTCCCTCACATTTCTATCAAGGACGTTGTAGCACATGTTGGTTTTGGCGCCCTCCATGCATTTCACGAACACGTCCCCTTTCGTCATGTCAAAGTTGTACTGCAGCATTGGTCCTGTTGCGGGCTTCTTCCAAAAGAAGTCATCTGCAACCTCTTTCCAGAAAGCTGAAAGAAAGTGACGTTATTGCATTTTTTGCATATTATATTCTAGCATTGCAGAGAGCAGGGTGCTTTGAGGCAGATATTGGAAGCATGCACACTGTAGAGGCAGTCAGAGAGAGAGAGAGAGAGAGAGAGAGAGAGAGAGAGAGAGAGAAAGAGAGAAGAAGAAAGGGGGAGATGATGATGACAGAGATGATGCACTGCAGGTAAATGAAGTACAACAACTCAAAACTCTTTTTGACCTACCTTCTGGATCGTCCAGAGACTTCCTGTAAAGTGCTAAATAGGAGCTGAAATCAGGCACATGAGCATCCCTCTTCAAATCAGGAGGAGGGTAGTACAGTGTGTCCTGTATATGCTGGGATCCAGGAACAACCATTGTTGTGGATAATATAGATGCAGGCCCTGCCTATAATAGCATTGGAGGATGAAAGAGAGGGAGAGACAGAGAGAGCGAGCGAGAGAGAGAGAGAGAAAATGGGTTAATCCGCAGCCACTGCAGCTGATCAGACTATTCTCCTGGGGCCCAGCAGGCATAAGAACACCACAAGGCCTCTGGTGTTGAAGCAAAACAGTTCAGCACCAGAACAGGACCCGCCCCTAAGCCCTCTCTTCCACCAGTCTGCTCGTAGCCTTGTGTCGGCTTAGTGCCAGGCCAGCCAATCTCATCACGCGGTTCGGCACTCCCACTTTTTCATTGGCTGCCCTGTCGCTGGTCTGTTGATGGCATTATGCCATGGGGGAGGACCATGGATGTAGGGGAGGACTCGCTCTGACTGACTGACAGACAGACTGACTGACTGGCTGCTGCAGGATGAATGCTGGAATTCAGACACACAGTGTGTTTGTGTGTGTGTGTGTGTGTGTGTGTGTGTGTGTGTGTGTGTGTGTGTGTGTGTGTGTGTGTGTGTGTGTGTGTGTGTGTGTGTGTGTGTGTGTGTGTGTGTGTGTGTGTGTGTGTATGGGGGGGTCTTCCTGAAAAAAGGTGAGAGAGAAAAAGTGGAGCAACACTCCTGCTCACTGCAGTACACAAATAAGATCACTGTATCTCATAGGGCACTGGGGACATCTGAGCACCTCGATGTAAAATTAGCTATTTTGTCAAATGTAAAAAAATATATATATGAAAATGCTCTTAAGTATACATGATTAGAATGGCTAAAACCTCATTTGGGGGCATAGAAATGTCTGATAATGATGTACTGTTCATGTTCACATTAAGTAGGCTATAGATTACCCAAGACACATTTTTAAACAATTAATTTTTTAACATTTTGGACAAAATAGACAATTCTACATCGAGGTGCCCAGATGTCCCACCTGACCTATCATGAATCCTCTCATAGTTTACAAATGGACCCGGATTCTCAGGATTTAGATTCATAGTTTTTTGAAAAGAGATAGAGACTAGGCTGTCCTTATTTTGAGTCATTCAGTTGTATCATAATAATGATAATTATTATATGCTTGCTTATATATTTGCCTGAAAGTAGGCCTACATATTTTTCTAATTGTTCCTTATAAATATTTACTAAATATCTAAATTAATATGTTTTTCTTCTCACATACAATGCATCAATTCAATGCAGCAACATGATTTCCACAGTCTTGGAATCTATAACATCATAGTATCACACTCAACTAATAGGGACTGGGCTTAGTGACACCAGAAAAAATATAAATGTTTAAATGAATGTTTTCTTTCTTTCTTTCTTTCTTTCTTTCTTTCTTTCTTTCTACCACTGCACTGTATTTGCTGTTAACTGTTAATTAATAAAGTATTCAATCAATCAATCAATCAATCAATCAATCAATCAATCAATCAATCAATTAAATGCAAGTAAACAGCAGCATGATTCATTACCGGGGGTCATATGAACTAACTTCCCAGTTAATTAATTAACAGATCTTCATTCTTCAAGCTGTGAGCTTGTAGATCGGCTATTTTCAAATAGCCGGGCTGAATGTGATTTCGCATCCACTGGATCAATATGTTTTGTAATCAAAATCTACTCGATCGATGCCATAGTGTAATCTGTGATCGATTGAGTTGAGAGCCAGACATCTTGCGTCAGACTCTCTCAATCGAGCAATCGAGAGAAATAACACTGGATGTGGTCGGCCATTGCGGTGCCAGCCTGGTGAAAAGATATCGGGAATAAACTCGCTTCAAGATGTTTCTATCCTCCGTTGTACGGGCTGCTGTGTCGCGAACGGTATGAATGTGATGTTCTGCTTCATATAAACACCGTGGATATAAAAATTATACACGCGAGTTGTTGTTAACGTACGGTCTAATGTTATGACACCTTCACAAGGGCAAGCTGTGTGAAGGCCGCGGCTGTCAGCTACAGCTAATATTACTGAGTGTTTTAACTGCTCTAAACATATAAGCTGAATGGACATTAATATCAATAACTTCAACAATGATAGCTAGGCGAGCACGAAATATTAAAAATGAACGTTACCACGTCCTATTGGCTTTATAGGACAAATACTTGAGCAGATTCACTGTCTGACATTAGCTGGCTAGCTAATAACGGGACGATGTAAACAGTGTGTTTCTCTCTTTCGTGAGTGCAGCTTTTGATTGATTGATTGAAGAGTATACTTTATTAGAAGTTTGCATAGAAAAAAGTACAGTTTCATGACGGTACAGACTACAGACAGTCAACTAAAGGTCAACTAAAATGAGATCATAGGAAAGCACTTGGCTTATTTACACAGGAAACCATTGAAGTATCTCATATAACATTGAATGACACAGACGGATAGAAGTAGAACACAGTACTATGCAGTAGATACATATGGATAAGATAAGCTTAATGTCTGTTAAATAATGAAGTTGGTTTTACACCGTGTTGTAAAACTAGGTTCTTGTGGCTAAACTAACAAAACATATTTAGATCACCTCATTCACATGTACTGAAGCCATTTTAGGGTATTCTTAACTTATTCTAATTAAATAATTAACTGCAAACTATTCACATGATATTACTTTATTTGTATTACTTTTATTCGTGATTCACTTGTAATATGAGCTAACCTACTTTTTCCACGTAGCCTAATATGTTGTGGGAATATCTTTTGTGATTTCCCACCAATTGAATTTGACCAATGCTGTGGTTATATTTACAGTTTATTGTTCTGGGGCAATGTGTGTCAAATACACTCTAATAATAATAATATATAATACTGTTCCTCCCATAGTTGGAAAACAGTATAGTTTTAGTGTTATCTTTAAATTAACATTTAGGCAAACTAAATGCCTGCAGCTTTTGCAATAATAAAGATGTACAGCTCTACTTCTTTCCCATTTAGATGAGACAACATTTTGAAATATTGTCCGTCCCAGATGCAGCGGTGGGATCATTTGATGATAATTAGGATTATTAGGCATGGATGGTATGAATTCTCTTTAAACATTTAAAACCATAAAATGTCATATTGTCCATCTCCATATTAATAGCTGCAGTTTGATACAGATAGACGGTAGACGATGTCAGGAAGTAATTGTAATTATTCGTAATTGTATATGTATGTATTATTGTTGGAATAATTCATTTTCTATAGAATGGAATAATGTTTTGTCTTCTATGTCCACAGGCCAGACAAGTCAGGAGTTTGCATCAATCTGCAGCACGTGCTGGAGCTGGAGGCATCTTTGTGGTAAGTTTGAATCTCAGTCATGATTGATTGATTGAATATTTTATTAGACAGAATGTTAAACAGCACAAGTACAGTCAAACACTTGGTCTAAAAGGATAACACCAAAAAAGTCCTTTTGGTTTCCATTTGGGGTCCTAGCCAGGTATTCAATTCATCGATATATACAAAATAACCATCCTGTCAATGTGTATTAGCCGCAAACCGCAACGGGGAGCCATTCCGACACATCCCCATTCCGATCACCAGGTTGGCATTCACAAGCGTCGGCAGGTCAGCTACTCACCAGGTTAGCATTCACCAGCGTCGGCAGGTTAGCTACTCACCGGTTAGCATTCACCAGCGTTAGTTTTACTGAGGTTAGGTTTAGGTGGTCAGAATAGCGATGCATCAGAGTGCAGACTAACCAAATTGCAACACTAGATTTTTTTTCTAGGGTTGCAATACCTCCCCTGAACAGAATTTCTTGACAGAAAGTAGCTCATAACTTGTCTACGGTGGGTTTTTATGAAACAAACACTTTGCTGATAGAAAGAGGATAATTCAAGCTTTCCATTCCTTTGATTGATTGAAGACTTTATTAGAAGTTTGCATAGGAAAAGGCACAGTTTCATGACGGTACAGTTCACTGGTACAAGGTCTACTAAAAGGAGATCCATGAAAAGACTAAGCTTATTTCCACTGGAAACCATTGAAGTATCTCATATAACATTGAATGACAGACAAATAGAACACAGTACTATGCAGTAGATATGTAAATGTATGTAGATCCTGCGCTATGTTGGTGAGTTTGACATCGTTTAATACGGTCACCAGCACTTTCGCCTGTGATTTCTTCGCCTACATGGATTTGGTCTTTTCGCGTGGCACTTTCACTGTGGTGGAGTGTTTTCACCTATCCTCTCTGGCCGATTTACCGCCGTGCATTTAAATATTATAGTGACAGTAACTATGCCTAAACCTAACCCTAACCTCAGTAAAACTATGCCCAAACCTAACCTCAGTAAAACTATGCCTAAACCTAATCCAAACCCTAACCTCAGTAAAACTATGCCTAAACCTAACCCTAACCTCAGTAAAACTATGCCTAAGGGCTCGAATACACTGTACGATTTTGCATGGTCGGCGAGTCATCAGATCATTCGAGTATTTCACACAATCACACTGCACAAGTGGCTTTCTTGAAATCGTCTCGTTGTGGTTTTCGCCGACAAGATTGATCACCGACAGATCACCAACAAGGGTTCACACACTGCCAGATATTTCACCAGGATGCATCCCCGATACATAACCAATATTACATTTGTTTTTATTCTAATTGTGCACGAGAGTGGGCGTAAATGATTTTCCTCTCACTGTGCGTGCGTGCCTGCGTGTCCCACACACGCATGCACCCACGCACGCACGCACACACACACACACACACACACACACACACACACACACACACACACACACACACAGCGCACTCCGCACCTGTTTAATGTTTTCATAATAACACTAGCCATGCTGCTGCGGTTTTATCAACATATTGCGTTGATGCGTTGGTTTTATATTGCAATGAAAATGCATCTACAGTATATTATTATGATGAAACAGCGATATTACTAGTGATCGGATGGTCCGCTGCGTAATAATGCGCTCTCCAGTCTCCAGCTCTCCTTGTGTTAAATTCTTAATCTTCACCCCGCCGGTAGGCTATTTAAATACATGGCTGCAGTACGGGCGGCCAAACTAATTAAAACAGCGGCAATAAACATACGGCTTATATATTTATATGTACTGTATATACTTATAGGCCTATCCTATATATTATGCATATCTGTCTGTCTACTGTCTCTACCCCTCTCTCTCTCTCTCCCTCTCCCTTTCTTTCTCTCTTGTGCGTCGCTCTGTGCGTCTCCATTTGAGAGAGAGAGAGAGAGAGAGAGAGAGAGAGAGAGAGAGAGAGAGAGAGAGAGAGCGCGTGCACTCGGGTGGGGTGCGCTGTGACAGTGACAATCAAAGCTCCTATTAAAACGCTCGGGAAGCTGTCGGCGAGCGCTGGAATCGCGCACGGAGCTGCTCGCAGAGTCTTTCATATACAGCGAGCAAAACGATCGGCGAGCAACGCCCGATCTCGAGTCAGATCACCGTTTTTGTCGGCGAACGCCAGAAATGGTCGGCGACAGCACAATCGTCTCAAAAAGTCGGGCAGTGTGTTCGAGCCTTAAACCAGTATGCCTAAACTCAGTAACCTTGACGCGGGTGATTATCTAACCTGCCGACACTCGTGAGTGTTTAACATGCCGACGCGGGTGATTATAACCCATTTAATTATTTGGATGCACCTGATTCCAATAGCTCTAATCTGTATTAATGTAATTTCTATGGAGTGCATAGGATAGCCGTGTGTAATGGTCACCGTTTGACAGGTGAGGTAACACCTGCAAACATGGACAGTTTGAGGGTAGGCAAAATTACTCTTCAACTGCGGTGAATCGGCCAGACAGGCTTGGTGAAAAGGCTCTCCTCCACGGCGAAAGTGCCACGCGAAAAGACCAAATCCATGTAGGCGAAAAAATCATAGGCGAATGTGCCTGACACCGTTTAATACAATCAGTATGTTTGTATTGTATGCATTGGCTGCCAATGGGTGGTATTGCAACCCTAGATTCAACATATTAAAACAAATCTAGTGTTGCAATTTGCGGCTACCTGTGTATGACCTCAAATGAGCTATTATTATGCAATTGAAGACAGGCTTCATAAGAAGGATCAACTTCAGCAATAATTATGTCATGATAATATTTAATACACATACAAATCCTGCGAACAATCTAAAATGTAGTGGACATTGGACAAAGATGTGCATGCCAGATGTTTGTCTTCTAAGCCAGCTGTGACGTTGCCCTTCTAAAATATATTTTCAGACTACAAAACAAAAACATCACATGTGGAAAGCCTTTGTAATGGGAAGATGTCATGGTTACTGTCCCTTGTGATACTGTACTAGTGATGATTTGTTAATTCCCTGCTGGGGGGGGGGGGGGGGGGGGGGATAAAAGCATTGTAAGGCAGTGCTGTCATCAATCTACATTTGCAGTAGTGGTGGAATGGAAAGTGACCTTTTTCTTGTAATTTCTTTTCATCCTGAATGCCATGCATTTTAAGGTTATATATTATTGAAGAGGACACAAGTGATCTTTTCTGCTCACAAGGGGGCAGTATGTACAGAGACACAAACAACCTCAGTATGTGTGTATCTGGTGAGGTTGCTGTTTATGGTTGGGTAGCGGTACATGTCTCCCCTGTGGTCTTACATATGGGAGTTATTCCATAGTTAACTAGAGGTCTCTCATAACCCTGGTGCACTCTTGAACATCGTTGTAACATAAAAATACGAAACCTATTAATCATTCTGAGTGTAGACATTTGTAAACAAATGGGTAGGGGTCCAGGGCAGTATATCCTGATGGAATGTCTTCGGTTATCTACACAAAATAGGATCATATGATCAAGGTACATTAACTATGTTTAGTTTGTGGATAATTAGAACAAAAATAATATATATATAATCATTAGCAATATCATACGTGTTCTGTTCTTCCAAAAAAATAAAGTTAATGGATAACACTGCCCCACAGTGCTACTCCATGCCGGCATTATCCACACAGAAATTATAATCTTTTTGGTTATGGTGATTGATGATTTGATATATATATTCCTAATTTCTTTCCTTTATTTGTACCATTTATCGCCCGGTGTGGAGGTATGATATGTATATATCATAGGCTTACAGCCCGCAAACAAACTCAACTGTTGACAAACACAATGCTCTTTTCTTTTTATTTTTTTATTTAGCATAGGGACACACCTGACAACAATGCAGACACTCCTTTTGAATTCACAGAGGAAAACATAAAGGTAGGCATTAGAGGCATTACAATATCTTTATTATTTACATAATAAATATAAATTGGCATAAATTGTTTGAAATGCAAAGGTGAAATGTCATTTCTCAGTCAGTACTAATTTGACATCCTCTCTGTTAGCGCATCGATGCAATCATTGCAAATTACCCAGACGGACACAAGCAAGCAGCCACCCTCCCTGTGTTGGATTTGGCCCAGAGGCAGCATGGATGGCTCCCTGTCTCGGCCATGAACAAGGTACAGTACATAAGGCCTAACAAAATAATATGTTGGTTTCCGGTTGGCGACCAACCCTATTAAATACGTGCGACCCAGATGATTTTATTGGCATTTGGAGTGAAAATAAAAAGAAATAAAAAAAATTAAGTCAAAATCCGACCGAGTCGATCAAAAACGTCTTACAAAAAATATATTAATCAAAGTTTTCTTTCGTCTAAAATATCATGTGCGCAAATGTTTTGTTTTACTATTCAGCGTCATCGCGAGGAGACGCGTTGGTCAGGGACCGCGTTGGTCAGGGACGTGCAGAGAATGTTAAGAGAGGCAGGGGCTGACATTTCTAAAAGGGCCCTTTGGTGGACAATTCTCTCTTAAAAGGGCAGGGGCTCAAGCCCCGTTTGATGTCTGTGTGCACGTGCCTCGGTGCCTGGCGACTGGCGTTGGTAAAAGCAAGAGCAGCAGCATCGCATCGTCTATGCGAAGCGTCACAGCAGCTGTGATGGAAGTTGGAAGTGGAACAACCACGACGTGAAACGAGCAATTATAATCACACCAATGGATTATGTTTTCGTTTGAACCAAATTAGGTAGTCTACACAGAGGGACGGAGGGAGTTTTACCGTGAACGTGGCTGCGTGCAGGCAGACTCGTGAGAGAAGAAATCCATGCTTTACATAGTGTTTTCGGTGGAGAAGTCTCGTAAACAGTCTGCCTTCCCGTCACTACCAAATGAGTCGCCCGTTTCAGCTTGACTCGTTATCATTCTGAATCAATTAAAGTTACATTGTGTGATTAAACGTGAGCACGTTTATCTCAAGAGGCAAAGCACTGTGTCTGCTAGGCGGAGGACGGACGGACGGACGGACGGTCAGTGTGAAGGGAAAGTTAAGTAGCTGGAGGTTTATTCTTCGCTGTATGTCAGTGTCGCTAAACATGCACCCTTAATCTACAAGCCCACAACGTATTGGATTAGCGACGCATTGTGGACTTGTAGATCAGCCCACTTTTGCAGCGGCGAATGGAGACTTCTGCCTCGCGAGACCAGCCACATTTTAACGTTACATGCGCCCAGAATCTCGCGAGAAGTGCGGCAGATTTGTTTTAATTAAATATAAATTAATTCGAAGCTCAATTTTTACTTTCGAATGTTCTTATTTTATTTTTGGTATGTGAGTGATACAGCACTTTACTTTGTTAATTTACTTAGAGTTGAATTAAAACTCAAAAGTATTCAACCAGTGTGTGGACATTCTATTCAAAGTTTTCAATTGTTTATTGTTTGTTGTTTTCAGACACTATTTTGTAAGTGCAGTGTACATGAACCATTTAATGATTTAGAAATTGGTAACTCAGGAAAACAGAATATATTAAAAAAGAAGCACATCGATTATTGCCATAGGAAAAAGAAAAAACTACCTACCCATCCTTCCCATGAGGAAATAAAATAAAATTCCTTGCTACCCATCATGCCCACAAAAAAATAAAAATAAAAAATAAAATAAATTCCCTACCTACTCAGCCCTTAGTTAAGTTTTATTTTGTTAGGCCTAAGGCCCCTTATTTCACTGTTTGATAATACATTTATTTTGTATTCTGCGACTAGCTTCACTTTGATTCTTCACTTTCAACGTGGCATCCCTATTTTGGGCATATTATAGGCATTTTATAACCAGTGATGGCTTTTATATGTTTTGTAGTTTCTTAACTAAATAATTTGCACAAACTAAATTATTGTGTAATGTTGTATGCATTGTATTTTCAAATAATGCTTTGTGATAAATCCTATAAATATTTATTATAGAAAGCACCTCTTGAATACAAACATTATGTCCACTGTCCAGAGCTTATCTATGTGTCTGTATGAGTCATCTTTACGGTTTCTTCTTTCCCTACATTCTTACTATATTGCACTGTGTATTCCTCAGGTTGCAGAGGTGCTGGAAATTGCCCCAATGAGAGTGTATGAGGTAGCAACATTCTATACCATGTACTTGCGTCAGCCGGTGGGAAAATACTTCATTCAAATTTGCACAACCACACCGTGCATGCTCTGCGACTCGGACAGCATACTGGAGGCCATCCAAAACAAACTGGGTAAGAGAGTGACGAACCAGTTCACCCCAGTAATAGAGAGAAAAACATTCATGAAAACAGAGACTTTGTAGTATGTATATTCAATGTAAACAGAGGTTGGTGGAACAAACATGTAAATATACAGTTGTCACTGCTAGTCAAACAACAGTGAGCACTCCGGTCCAGTTAGGCCTAAGCAAACAAGCTGAAGTGCAAATCTGGATGAAAGCCAGGAGAATGTTACTGGCGGGATGAGTGACGCTGCCTCAATCTGTGTAACATCTATGAAGCCAACCAATACTGCATGCACTTTTAATCAGCTGAACTCAGTGAGGTTATACTTTTGTTATGATTCAGGTGTTGTATTACAGCTGTGTAATGTCAACCCGCACTGCCTGTGTCACCAATATTGTTTGTTTCAGTAACCCAATCTGCCAGGTAGTCGGGAATAGATCTGGCTAAACGCACGGTTAATTGTTTTTCCACAGGTATCAAGGTTGGAGAGACCACACCAGACAAGATGTTCACACTAATAGAAGTGGAATGCCTGGGTGCTTGTGTGAACGCTCCAATGGTTCAGATCAATGATAACTATTATGTGAGTACACGGTGCTTGACTACTCCCCACAGCCAGCCTTCTTAACTGAACATGATAAATCAACTAAATTAATTTAGTTAAAAATTATTTCTGAGACACTGCAGAGTTTGCCCCTCTAATGTATAAACAGGTGATGTGAAGTCCATCCAATCACCATTTCCATTTTTAGATATGTTAGCTCATAGTTAGCAAGCTAATTCACAATGAATGGAAACATTTTTTTTCTTCTTTTTTTTTTTTTTTAGAAAGAATTTAGAAAAAATATTCAACTTCCAAATTGGCAGTCTTGCTTTGTGTACCCATAAATCCCAGAGCACGGATCCAGTGATCCTAATGATGATGAGAAAGTCAGAGAGATGCAAAGACCAACATTTCCATGCACAAATGTTTCGAGTTTACCTGGCTCTAGTTTGACTAAAGAAAACTCGCATAGTGTTACATTTGCACAATGGCAGACAACACAAAATATTATGCACAACATCCACATAATAATCTCTGTCTTGGCACTGATTTCCAATATGATGAGAATGCCAGTTAATAAGATGTTCAGTGGTAATTAGGAATACAACTAAACTAAAAGATCCTACTACTTGTTTTCAGGAGGATCTTACTCCTAAGGACATGGACGATATCATTGATGACCTCAAAGCAGGCAGGATGCCACTACCAGGCCCCAGGTGCGTAACATACAGATTTCACTTTATCCTACCTAGCATTCCTCATCTTGATGTTTCTTTCTTTTTCATTGAGAATGTTCTAAAACGGCAGATTAATTTTAGTTAATGGATGGAGTTATCAGTCTGACTCTCTTGCATGCTCTATTTGCCACTTGTTGTAATTCACTACTATGGATAGGAACATCAGATGCATTACTCAAATATAATGTAGAACAAATCTCTGTCCAGATTTAGACAAGTATATTTACTGGTTTTGTTAAAGCAATTATTAAATGTTAAGCTATACTGCCAAGTTACGTTTTTGTAATTAGAGTTAGCAAAGAATACTTCCAAATACTTGACACTTTGTTTGTTTCTTTTAGGAATGGCCGTTTCTCCTGTGAGCCTGCAGGTGGCTTGACTAGTCTGATAGAACCTCCAACGGGACCAGGTTTTGGTGTGAGAGCAGACTTATAGACTCATGCAGAGTATTTAAGAAGCAAACCCTTCCCATAAATGTCTGAAAGTCAAGCAAAATGTGTAAATAAAATGTTAATTTACCTGTGCTCTAGGTGTCAGTGTGTCATTTTATAAATAAGACCGTGGTGGTGAGGCCATGATGGAAGATATATCATTACAAAGATGTTCCGTATATTACACAGTAATGCACATTGTGTCTATAAAAATGTGGGGGGAAAAAATATAAGATTAGATTAAGACCTTTATTGATCCCACTGGGGAAATTCAGGAGCAAAAGAATGTACAGAAGTTAAAAACACATTACAGGACAAGGAAAAAGTACAGCGATGTTTTTTTTTTAGGTTTTAGTATACACACACACACACACACACACACACACACACACACACACACACACAAATGAAAAACCTTCAAAAGAACACTGACTGACTGACCAGAGGCGTGTGCGGTCCCTCCTTTTGAAGGTTTTTCATTTGTATTTTTATAAACAGTTCTTGTGTTGACCTGCACCTCCAGTTGGGGTCTAATAGATGTGCACTAGTCTTTATATTTATATATATATAACTGGAATAGACTAGACTACACAGTTGTCTGGAATCTGGAATGCAGAAGTCATGAACCACCTACATAGCGTATGCACCTACCTTATTTATATAATTATACTGCAGAGAAACAGAGGCTGAGTCTCAGCCATTTAAATTCTCAATACCATTTCAATGACAGCCCTTTACAACAACAACAACTGCTCCTGTCATTTCCAAGTCCACCCTGGTGGCTCATTCATGTCTAGCCGGTTGCCCCTCCCCCACGTCCATTTACAACTGTGATTTCAAGCTTGTTCTGCAACAGAATATCATGCACCACTGCGCATGTGCGTCAAGCCCTCCTCCATGATGTAAATGTCACTGCGCAACAATTCAAAACTGGCCTACGCAATGAATTCACAAAACGCTGGTGTTTTTTTTTTTTTACCTGTGCAGTTTATATATAGGTAATAAAATGATATATGTAGACCAAGAAGGAGCCCGTCGTCTCCACTATTATGACCCCTCCAGAGTGATGATGTTCCAGAACGTTCCCATATACCCAGACATAGGGGTGGGCGATACTGGAAAAAAACATTATCACGATACTCTTCATGCTGTATCACGATACACGATATTATCACGATACTGTTTTATGCGAGTTTTTAGGTTTATTATGCTTATTAGACCCACACAGATATTCTATTGATAATCCATTAATTTTTATGCTGCAGATAGAAAGATAGATTGCCTAATCTATGATTTTTTTTAATGATAACATATTTTGATTTTTGATTAAACAATTAACATTTTTTACCTCAAAATATTTACTAGTTGGTGTGATGATGGTTCAGGTCATTCATATGGGTCCCAGAAATGTTTTATGGGTTCCCTTAAAATGTTTTTGAGTGTTGTGAGCTTGTAGATTGGCTATTTTCAAAACATTTTGGCTAAATCATTTCGGGACCTCTCTGGGGGTCTCGACCCACAGGTTGACAACAACCAATGCCATACGACCAACCAAAGTCTTTTTACAGAATTACTCCGTATTTTACAATACAGTTACAGGGGTTGACACTAAGGTCTCAGAGGCACTTGTCTTGCCCGTTGGGCAAGTACAGGTCATGTTCTACTTGCCCCCAGGTCTTGGCCACTTGCCCCCCGCAGCGGTGGAAAGTAACTAAGTACATTTACTTAAACACTGTACTTGAGTACAATTTGGAGGCATTTGTACTTTACTTGTGTATTTCCAATATGTTTACTTCTACTCCACTACATCTCGGATCCCAATATTGTACTTTTACTCTTCTACAATTATTTGAAAACTTTAGTTACTAATTACTTTGCAGATATAAATTATATTATAAAACATACAGAAACCACTGAAAATAGATGGTCTGCAAGCTAGCATGTAGATCTGCTATTTTCAAACATTTTGTATGATTCCTTTTGGTACTTTAAGAACTTATTGATAAGAACTTATTGATGACAATATTTTTATACTTTTACTCAAGTAAATCTTGAATTCCGTACTTTTACTTGTAACAGTATTTCTATATCACAGTAACCTATTGATACTTTTAGTTTTACTTAATCATATAATAATCTATAATCATAGACTTGGTTGCTTGTTTCTCTCTCACAAACAACACCTGGCAACGCTGGACACCACAGCAGATGATCTGAGTCGGAGATGTGTTTATTTTAGTTAGCACAATGCTAACAAGCAGGCTGCCCAGCAGACTGTGCATACGCATGCTGCTCATGATTAAATGCATTATGTAGAGCAATACAGGGAGTGAAAGATCGGAAAAGCTCTGTTGATAACATGGGAAATAGACGCTTTGCAAAAAAAGAAAGAAAAAAAAAAAAGACGCTTCGCAAGGGGGAAAAAATAGACGCTTCGCGAACATGTTTCACTGTTTTAGCGCAGCAGCCTAACCCTGCACGTAAAGCGTGTAGATTAATCTGGCCATGCTGTAGCATAATGTGAGTTTGTGTTTTCGACTGAGCTTACTAGCTGCTCGTTCGTTCAGTGCTGGTTCAGTGTGTGTGTTTGTGGAGGGAGGGAGAGAGAGAGAGAGAGAGATGATTTTCTGTATGACTGTTTGTATCACGAGAGAAACGATAATCTGAAATGGCATATCGTGGCAAAGCTGTATCGTCGAGACGATAATTATCGCCATATCGCCCACCCCTAGACTTCCCACTGACCGCAGCAAGCGGACGGAGCAGCGGAAAAGATGACGTCAAGTGCCCATTACTGCCCTGCTGCTTCATAACGTCTCTTCCAGCCACAAACTGGTTTAAATACTCACCATCAGATGATTACTAGACACCATCCTGTGTCGGCTATTATAGAACCGTGTGAGTTTTCGAGTCGACGACGGGGGTTAAGTTGCACCACTCTACGCCCAGAACCTAAAGGAGAATTAACATAGTTTTTCGACACATACACAACATGTCCATCCTGGAGACGTAGACCTTATAAGCTCGGTCGGTGACGTGTGTGGGGGCTAAAAACCTCGCGTCACGGAAAGCCTCGGGTTTCTGTTTGCCATTCGGTGCTCGGATCCGGTCTAGAGCCCGCCCTACTGTATCCGGCAATCCCCTGGCCTACACAGTGGTTCCCAAACTTTTGTTTCTCATTAGTTTTAACTTCTTATTTTTTTGTATTATTATATTATAGTAGTGTCCCACACAAATTGGTCTGTGACCCACAAATGGGTCCCGTCCCAGTCTTTTGGAACCCAGTGCCCGACGCACATGTGGCACCTACACCAGCCGTTTCCGCATCCGCTCCAGAGCGGATACGCAAACGTGCAAAATGTGAATCGGTCCCCCAGCTCATCGTCGGGTCCGCATCAGAGTTCCGACGGTCCGGTATTCCGACACTAAAACTATAACCCTAACTCTACCCCCAACCCTAAACCTAACCTCAGTAAACCTTACCTCAGTAACTAACCTGCCGACGCTAAGTAACTAACCTGCCTTACGCTAAGTAACTAACCTGCCTTACGCTAAGTAACTAACCTGCCGACGCTAAGTAACTAACCTGCCGACCATGTCGGAACAGCGGATAGTCGGGATAGTGAGCGCTTCCCCTCATGGGTACAGGCAAGGACCGCGTGACCCGCGGCCGGCCAATGGGAGCACGGCTGGCGTGTTGTTGCTGCTGGGGCTTTTCTTGGAGGAGAGACGAGAGCGGAGCTCAACGACGGAACGATGTTTTCAAAGCAGCAGCGAACAGACGTCACACAGCCGTAGGCTACGGTTATAAACCTCCAACATTTTAGCAACACACAAACCCCTAAAACCGCTCCATATTAATATTGCGCAATATTCACTACTTAACAGCCGCGTCCGAATGACTTGGCGGGAACCTCATATAGGTCAAATTAAAGGTAAGCCTTTTTAAAAACACATTTAAAGGGTTTTGTTATATATGTGTATATCATAGACGAGCTAGCGTTAGCTTAGTAGGGGGGAGAGAAGAAGAAAAATCCCAGTTAGCATCCGGCTAGCTAGTGAGGCAGGAGGAAGCTAGCGAATGTGCTAGCCTGCCTGGTTTACTATGTGTGTGTGTGTGTGCTAACTTTGACGTAAATGGAATGTTATGTGTTATGTTGTTGCGTGGGGTTGTGGTACAGTTATGTGTGCCACGTGCGTTATACACACTTTTTTAGTTGCTAATGAATGCGCGTATAACTGCGAGAGGGTGCAAATGTGACCAGATGGACTCCCCGGGTCCATTTGGTCACATTAGTACCTTCTGGGAGTTAAATGAACAGTCTGGTCCGGTCCGACGGTTCTCCTGCTAGCTTATGAAGCTAGCTGTACTATAGCTGCTGGGGAGGAGGGGGAACGTTGTAAGGGCAGTGGGAGAGAAGGGGGCTGCATTGGGGCTTTTGTTTGAACGGGGGTCTGTTGTTCTCCTTTCAAATTTGGGGAATGGAAACGATTCAACTCGTTTCCATTTGACGTTATGCCCGTCAACACGAGACACTCTTGTCTGCCAGAAATCCTGCGTTTTTTTTAACGTCATTTACATGTGCTGGTGGTGGGTGTTTTCTTAAAACAAAATATTACCGTTTATTTATATGCCTCAAAATGTATTCCGTCACGGACAATAACCCGTTCAGATTCGGATGGAAAAAATATGCAAAGTCCTCCTGCAATAAACCAGTTTTGGCTTGAATAAATGGGATCTCGTGCGCCTGCGAACCGTAGCTCGTGTGACACCATAGCGCGAGGGTTTAGGGGGGTGTGTTGCTTGCTGCTCGATACAAAAGCAGTCTGTTTTACATGGCCGTTCTCTGCACAACCATGCAACAGAACCTGCAACACCTCCTCGCTTCATGCACTGTTGTTCACATAGGAAGCTTTCAATTTTACACCAACATTATATTTTCTGGTATATATTACAGCTTATATATATATATATATATATATATATATATATATATATATATATATATATATATATATATATATACACACACACACACACACACATAGTACACACGCACACACACATAGTACACATGCACACACACATGTACATCTACATGCAGCACACTCTGGGATTTTAGTAATGGTATCTGAAATGTGGCACATGCAGAGAACTGTTGTCTGTCGCATTAAAATTATGAATCTGGCTTCTGACCGAGGATATATTAAAATACAAGAATGTGCATGAAGTACCCTAAGTCATTGTGCATTTAGTTGAATACAGGAAGAGAAATGTGACAGTGATTAGCTAAATGTAACAAATTGACTAAAATTCTCACTAACCAGCCACTGACCAGCATAAAACTGATGCCATTGGTTAATTGGGTGTGCAAAAGAATCTACCTAGAACTCAGTCCTGCTATCACAAGACACCGAAAGCTTAATCTTTAAGATTTTGCACAAACGTATTTCTTTTAACAAACTCTGTTAGAAAGGCCATACTTTTAGTGAATGGCTAGGATTGTTACCAAGACAAATGTAGTAATATAACATTCTCTCTTTCTGCTGCTGTATTGTCACACAAAGACACCTAGATATGTATATTAGTGTATAAAGAGTGTATATACAGTATGTATAAAGTCAATCTGCCTTCTTGACATCTTGGTATAGCATACAGCCCATACACAATGTACGTCATTTGAGATACATGGCCTTTAGTATTAAAGCCATACATTGAGTTAAACCCAGTAACCCTGTGTGATACAGCTGTCTTGATGTTTGTCTAATGTCATATGTATGCTTTACAACAGTCGAAGTTACATGCAGGTCAGCGGTGAAGCTAGGGACCAAGGGTTATTTCCAAACAAGTGTCAGTCGGATGGACAAAGAGAATGTAATATTTCTGTTGTCATGTTTAATAGTATTTGTTTGCTTTTCCAATTCTGTCGCTCCTTGTGATTCTATGGTCACCACTCACCAGGCAATACTTCTAATGTGCCGCCCTTTTTAAGATATGGCTTTTCTGGATTACTACTGTTTTGCAGCATAAAATGCCAATATTTGCCAGAAAACCGGCAGTCATAATTTGTTAGCCGACTAGCCGTGACTTAAAAAATTATACTATGTAATGAAGAACTCTGACATCAATATCAAATGTCAAGCTAGCCTCAAGCAATTTGAATATGAACCTTATATTTAATTATAAAATGTGTTCTGCCTTATAAGATAGATAATGGAGGGAAGTCAGCTACCCCCAGAAATGGATATTGACAAGAACAACCAGTCAAATGCTAGCACATCGTTCAACTCTAGCATTCTTGTCTTCTTTTTCACACAGCCAGGGTTTGGTGGTTCTACTGTACCAAATCTAGTTTGCTAGGGAAACTGTGAAAGTGACAAACTCAAAATGCAACTTGCGAATCACTGCGCTGTAGACGAGGTATCTTCCTGTTTTTCATGATTGCCACCAGCTGTTTGTGTTCTTGACTATCGAGGTGATGCAGAGATTTCCCTCTGATGTTCTGAAGGCATGCCATCATCAAGCCAGGCGCAAGACGTTGTTTATAGACATTTAATTTCCATTGACCATAATCTGACTATTCTCTTAGGCTGCTGTGGTTATTGTACTCTGAACACCTGGCATTAATGTGATCCGAGCAAATTGATTCCATTTATGTGCCATATATAGGTGTAAGTGCTGTGCTACTAACTGAGAGAATTGGGGGGATTTCAGGAACGTGTACCTTCTCCACTCACTGCAGATATTAAATCGACAGGTGGGATGGTTGGTTAAATTACCTTAGAATATTCCTTTTAAAACACCACGTAGATTCAATCCATTCAAACCTATCGAAGTTCTACTATATTTTATTCTTAATATAAAATATTGAAGGCAGTAAACACATCTTTCTCTATAGCCTATGCTCCGGCCGCGGTTGCTGAGAAATGCACTCTCTTGCGAGCTCAAATTAATGGTTCATACTTATTTTATTCTATAGCCTAATTTTAATAAAGCTGTATGTTTAGATACAAGCCTGGACTGGAGAACGGGCACCTTCATTTGTTTTTATAGTCGAATGTTCT
This sequence comes from Nannobrachium achirus, assembly GCF_963921795.1. NCBI lineage: Eukaryota > Metazoa > Chordata > Actinopteri > Myctophiformes > Myctophidae > Nannobrachium > Nannobrachium achirus. The sequence continues at coordinate 10,065,624 of NC_137814.1, forward strand.
TTTATTTTTAACTCATTGACTGACAACATTGTTTTCCCACTTATGTCGTTCCCTGCCACGCTTTCAGAGATTTTCACTAATCTTTGAAAATAATAGAATATTACACAATGGTCCAATTACCTCATGGGAGGGCTCAAAAGATGCACACAGATGTCCTGGAGTTGGAGAATAATCCCTGTCCACTCGCGACGATCCACTAAAAAGATATCCGTTTTCGTTTGCACCTCGTTTCCACCACTCCTCCCATAGACTTAACACAATGAGGCTTTTCCTTTATTTTTCCCCATAAAAAAACAGAAACGCTAATAGTCCAGGATGTTAGCTCCAGAATATGAAGGAATCGTTCAGTTTGTGATAAAAGCATGAAATTTGGTACACTTATAGCCAAAGGCATTCCGAAAAGATTTGGATATGGAGGCATCATGAATTTTCAACATGGCGCCCATGGCAGCCATTTTTCAAAATGGCTACCAGCAACGACTGTTTTATTATGAGTAATGGATATAATTTGATATTTTAGACATATGTATCATACATAGTACTTGGTAAATGTATTTTGAATAATTTAAAAGTTGTCATTGAATATTCAAGATGGCCGCCATTTCTCAAGATGGCAGCCGTCACTTGTATGACTGTCTGATATGGGTGATCTCTGTGTCAAATCAGTAATTTTTTATGACGCAGAATTCAAATTTGGAACTTTGGAATTGGCCAAAAGCTTCCTTCTATCTCACTGCACAGGCTACTGTATATACAGTACAGTATATTATCACTGTTTCTTTAAAGATGGCAGCCATATGGCCAAAATCAAAATTATAATTGCAAGAAAATAGAGCTATTATCTATTTTATTGGAATTACATTTTGATCCAATAAACTTAACAATCCCTATATCAGCAACAAATGAACCATTTGATGAATGGAAATGTAATAAAACTAGAAGTTTGCGGCCCTTCGTGCCCCTCACCTCTAGAGTTTGCGTCCGCTTCCTTACTATACTGTAGTGTACTGTACCTTACTTTACTGTACTGACCTAACTGTACTGTACTGTACTGTACTGTACTGTACTGTACTGTACTGTACTGTACCTTACTGTACTGTACTGTACCGTACCGTACCGTACCGTACCGTACCGTACCGCACCGCACCGCACTGTACTGTACTGTACTGTGCTGTACTGTACTGTACTGTATGGTATTCTACCGTACCTTACTGTACTGTACTGTACTGTACTGTACTGTACTCTACTCTACTCTACTCTACTGTATGGTATTCTACTGTACCTTACTGTACTGTACTGTAGTGTACATTACTGTACTGTAGTATAGTGTACTGTACCTTACTGTACTGTACTGTACTGTACTGTACTTCTGTATAGTACACTACTGTACCTTACTGTACTGTAGTGTACTGTACTGTAGTATAGTGTATGGTACCTTACTGTACTGTACTGTATTGACCTTACTGTACTGTACTGTCTGGTACTGGACTGTACCTTACTGTGCTGTACTGTAGTGTAAAAGCGCTATATACTGTACTGTTGTGTACCTTACTGTGCTGTATTGTAGTGTAAAAGCACTATATACAGTACAATCCAGATAGTATTATTGTTATTATTATGACTATTGTTATTGCAATTGCAACTGATATGGAGATCTCTATCTTTATCCATCCATCCATCCATCCATCTGTCTGTCTGTGTCTGTCTCTTTCTCTCTATTGATAGATGTTTCTATCTATCTGATATGGAGAATTTCTTGTACATTTTCTCATCAAACAAAAAACAATGTTTGCAGTAGGCAGAGGGACTATCCTTTACCAGCTTTACTACAGGGAAACACATTCAAGTATGGGATATGGGAACTAGGTTCGGATAAGACACCTAGCCCTACACCTAGACCGATCGTTCATCCAGTACCATTCCTATGCGATCTGTACACCATCTGGGTAGCTATGTGAAAGTCATACAAAGCCCGTTACCAGTGGCTTAGCTCTTCCACACTGGCACACCCTGTCCATTCAGGTGCAGCTATCTAACTACATCTAATGTAAACTAGATGTGGGACTAAAATTAGATAGCATTTAGGAAACTAAACTACACTACCACTCAGGGCAGGAATTTCATGGAGGCCATGAAGGCCATGGACTCCGTTGCCCCTCAGTTTGGCCTTGTGCCCCTCAAAACAAGACCTGAGGCCACAGTGGCCTAAATGCCCCAGACTGTACCACTTTCTTCTCTATCTCCTACTTGTCAATATGTAGACAGTAGACACTGGTGTCTCTTTCTTGTCATGTAGACACCAGTGTTTTTTCTGAAATCTTAACTCCCCAGAGTCTGCATCTTAACCAATCCAGTGACTTTGATTGGTGCATGGCTGAGCATGGATCAGAGTGTAAATACCATCATTTATCTATTTCACTGCAGATTAGGTTATCATCCCTAACACTTAAATTCAACAATTTCTTTCAATGGACTAAAATTGTGTTTTATTTGATGGCCTTCCTGTCCTGACATTTGGCCTGTGTGCCCTAAAAAAAAGACCAAACACCAAAGGCCAAGTGGCCTTGCCCCTAAAATGATGAAATTCCAGGCCTGCTACCACTAAACTATCACCACAACCAGCACAATGACAGAAACTATGGCATTATTAAGCGAAGTCTATTTAGCTGGCACTGAACCCCATGCTGAGTTTCACAGCAGTGGTGTCGCCAGTGTGCCCTGGCTGTGTTTCAACATCCACTATACATTTCGAAGGGTTCAGTTTTTTGCTGATATAGGGATTGTTAGGTTTATTGGATCATTGGATGTAATTCCAATGAAATAGATAATAACTTGCAATTATAATTTTGATTTTGGGCATATGGCTGCCATCTTGAAAGATAGAAGGAAGCTCCGAGATCACCCATAACAGACAGTCATACAAGTGAAGGCTGCCATCTTGAAAAATGGCGGCCATCTTGAATATTCAATGACAACTTATTCAAAATACATTTACCAAGTACTATGTATGATACATATGTCTAAAATATCATATTATATCCATTACTCATTAGGGGTGTGCGATATTATCGATATGCCAATACATCGCGATCATGTATTTGGCGATACTGTATCGATCATTCAGGCCGCCCTATCGCGATACTTTTGGAGGAAAAAAAAAGAACATAACATGCGGTAATCAATGGGCTCTAATCCTCGCTCTGTGTGTGTGTGTGTGTGTGTGTGAGAGAGAGAGAGAGACAGAGAGAGAGAGAGAGAGTGGAATCAGTGGAGGGAGGTGTGTGTGTGTGTGTGTGTGTGTGTGCGTGTGCGTGTGCGTGCATGCGTGCGTGACTCACGTTGAACAAGAACAACAAACGATAATTCCAAATAAAGTCCATGGCCATGGATGGGAGTAGTAGATATGGACAGCACTTGTTGAACCTGGCACTTGTTGTCCAGGTTAGCATTTTTAGTTCCCTTAAAACGACAAGTTCTACCGGAGCTAGCTTACGCTTAGCATTAGCCTGACTGACTTCTTCTTCTTTTGAGTTTATTGGCGGTTGGCAACCCTTTGAGGGTGCATTACCGCCACCAACTGGACTGTATAGTGTGGAACCAGAGCTTGTACAGCAAACCAATAAACAAAAAGGAAAAAACAGGTATATAAAACATCTTTGGCAGGCACTAACACATTTCTTGACTCTCTTTTCTCCTCCAAATAAATTTGCCTAAATTAAATAGGCCTATTATTGATTCTGCTTTTAAAGAAATATGCTATTAACCAAGTAAGCAGAAATGTTATTGAATATAATTGAAAGAGAGTGACATGGTGTGTTTTTTGCCTTGAAAATAATCAATGGCAATATTGCCTGTCTGAATGGGAAACTTTTTTTTCATTAGGAGGAATTTCCAATGTTCAGTTAATTCAATTTATGTATTTTAAGCTCGACAATTTTTTTTAAATTCTTTTGAATTTTGCAATATATCGCAATAGTATCGCAATAGTATCGTATCGCAATAGTATCGCAATGTATCGTGATGTATTGTATCGTGAACCAAGTATCGTGATGAGTATCGCATCGCGAGATTCTTGCCAATATCCACCCCTATTACTCATAATAAAACAGTCGTTGCTGGTGGCCATTTAGAAAAATGGCTGCCATGGGCGCCATGTTGAAAATTCACGATGCCTCCATATCCAAATCTTTTCGGAATGCCTTTGGCTATAAGTGTACCAAATTTCATGCTTTTATCACAAACTGAACGATTGTTTTGGTTACTTGCTGCACTATAAAGCGGTGCGCACTTCTCATGGTATCAAACACGACAAACGTGCATATCTCCTTGCATGGGCCGTTCTGTCCGTGACGTCAGTCATGAGGATCCGTGCTCATACACACTCCATACTTGGAGATCCGTGCTCAAACACACAAATCCATGCTCATACACGGTTACACCCGCCACTCCGACATGTCTCCATTCCGACACTAACCCTATCTCTAACCCTTACCCTAAACGTAACCTCTATGAAAGTGTCGCCACTCCGACAATAAGAAGTCAATTTCGGAGTGGCGACTATGTCGGAATGGAGAGCGACACCCCTCATACACACTCAAAGCCATCTCCATACATGAAGACCTGCTCTACACACTAATTCTGAGTATAACATGGTGACATCCTCAGTGTTAATTGAACACGGACGGTGTACAAATGAATGTACCCATTGCCAAAGGACGTGTGAAAACCTTGTGGTACCACTGTCACTCGGTGAAAATAGCAGCTCTACAAGCTCACAACTTGTCACATCATTAAGCATTGTAGATGTGTAATGATTTAGTAGATCTGCAATTTTCATCGTTGTGGTTTCAGGGACATCTGAATATGTCCCCCAGCCCAAATTGGAATTGAATGGGTCCCCAAAACCATGTGATATCAAGCAAAAATCGTTATCAAGCAAAAAAGTAAAATCTTTTATGAAATGGATACAATTAATTGTAATTAGCGATTGCTCAGAATAATTGAATATTTGAATAATAGTTTTTGAGGATCGAAATCGAATATAAAAAAATCTATCTCTCTATAGATATATACATTATACATATACATAATTTATTTCTGTTGCAAAGATTTCTATTGTCCAAACCCTGCCCAGAGTAACTGCATTTTAGAGGATGCTTAGTATTGGTGTATTATTTATTATTACTTGCGCCAGCAGAGCGCGCAAGTACTGTGTTCGGTGACGTGTCTGTGATTACGCCCGTAGCCAATCAGGGACCAGCATTCTTGGTGACGTCACCATCAACAGCCAATGAGGGACCAGCATTCTTGGTGATGTCAACAACAAGTGCAACCTGATATAAAATAACAAGGTGTGCTCTGCTGGCACACAAGTAGACCATATATTGACCATGGGTGCGCAAGTTGGCACCTCAACAGAGTGCAGTCTAGTTCTCTCCTCTCTCTCTCTTCTGCATTAGCATTGTCATTGTTGTTTAACCATGTGCAAGAACAGCACAACAACTGTTATAGTAAATGAAACCTTAATTAACAAAACTGTTAAGAGTAATCATGGAATTGTTTACACAATATTCCTGATGAGTTCTACAGTTTCTTTAAATTATGAATTGTTATTCATCAAAACATATTGCACCAAGTAAAGTAATTTACATAGCATGATGATGGGAGACTGTTAAACAAGAGGTGAGCAGCCAGGTAGTGAGATGGGAACCACAGTTTGTCCGTGCCCGTCTCTTGCACGCACACACACACCCTTGTGCAGCTTGTAGATCGACACATTTTATTTCGTTTCATGACACCTTTGTACATCAGCATAAAGTTGTGTTCAAACCTGAAGATAAATTATTTTGTTTGAGCGGCGCAAAGTGAATGCAAATACGCGCAGCTTTCTTGGAAAGTGTACACATAGACCGCGGTTAGTCTCGCGTAGCCAGACAACTATTCCACAATCTCCGAATGCTATATAGAGTCCGGAACTACAGCTCCTGAACGGCGAGTAATGGAAGCTGGCATTTCTGTTCATGAATATATATTTGTCATTTCTGATAAGCAGCAAGCTCAATATGCTTAGATGATTTTTATTTATATAATGATAAATGTGCGCGATGTGAGACAGAAACGGAAGTGAGGAGGAGTCTTCACTTACGCTTTAACCAGTTACTCATCGTTCTTCTCCCAGAACTGTATGACGGGAGCATTGGCAGGCAACTCGCGTAGTCAACAGTCTGGCCTCGCGAGACTACTCTGTGGTTAAACATGGAGTGCGTATATTTATAAATGATAATTAATATATTATAAATGCACGAAATTTGTGTGTGTCGGACTCTCGCACATAACTCGAGGACCATCCAACTGAACTTAAAATTTGGCGTGTGCTTCAGAGTACGTGGGGGTGTGTTATGTTTGTTTTGCTTATTGGGAACTTAATGAGAAGTTGGTTGTATAAGCGGTTGTCAAGAACCGAAAATTCACAAATCGTTCCCAACAGGCATTGACATATTTTATACCATTTTTTATGGCAGCGCATATTACAAACTTTGAACACTGCAACGGTATCATACTGTAGTGTAGACTATACTGTATGTAGCACAGGTGATGTCTTTAGCTTACTTGAAGCAAACAATCAGCCTATAAGGTGAAGCGCATCCAAATAAAGTTAAAACAGTTCTGTCTTTCTGAAAATGTTTTCCACTGCTGTGTTGTTTCTGTCGATATCAGCTACTGTTTCAGATCAGTGCCTTTTGTTTAAAAACAATCAACGATAATTTCAACTTAATGTGCCACTCTAATATCAATGTTATAGATATTGTGGCGACCAGCAGTCCTGAATATTAGATGCATTGGATGAATTTAACTTGGAGACAAGTCATCAAGCTTTAGATTAATCCAACAGGATCGTGTCTCTGGATAGAGAAGGCACTTCAGCTGTCACTAGCACACGTGTTGGCACATCAAAGTTCAATGAATGCATCTAACATTGGAATGAAAAGCTTGTAGAACTAATTAATTAATGTGTTAAATCTAGTCTGAGAACTACTGATGATGACTTTGAAATGTGTTACTGTAGTTATATACAATATAACATTACATGCATAATGTGCAGCATTTTCTTGCCAAAATATATTAACAATTATAACATATTTACAATAAATTATAATTACATTTCTGAGTTCAGATGATAGCCCTTATATAGCCTGGTCTTCTTTTACGTTTTCAGATTTGGGGATTTAATTTGTAAACATGTCGGATACATTTTTAACATACATGAATATAACCATACCATATAAGATCAAACATTACAATTTGTATAAAAAACACAAGTTCTATTGGGGACCCTTTTGAATGTGTGACCCACCTGGATGACCACCCCATGGGTCCTAGCTGGGACTCACTACATAAAAAAATGCTTCAACATAACTGAATGAAAAACCATATCATGCTGTGTCGTAGCCAGCCTGGCAAGCTGTAAGCTTCTTAGCGGTCAAGAGTACAGTATGGACTACATACTATGCTGTAAAGTGCGGTAGAGCTGGAACATGGATACCAAACCGTATTATGAGTAATCTGCTGTTCTTAGTTGTTATTATCATTTTTTATTTTATTTCTTAGTGTCTGTTGAGAGACCTCAGGTGCTGAAAGACACGTACGTGCCTTTGAAAGATTGCTTTTCTCTCTTAAGGGAGCAGCGAGTATAAATGACAATGCTTCTATTTTTGTGTTCTGGTTTCAACATGACTTGACATTTTACAGTTTCGACATTCATCAGGTGCATGTCCAAAGAGAGACCTTTCATAAATTCATGTTACATTTGTACATTTATTAAGTAAAAACTAACTACACTCATTGCTGGAGATTAGGAGTAAGAGGGCATTTATATATATTTACATTGCAAGGTTGGGATTTGTTCATGTTGAAAAGGGTACGAGGGTAGTGTGGAACAAAAATAGACTAATGGAAATTATGGCCAACTTACTTCCATTTACAATCTGGACAACATGATGGCCCCTTGTTAAGAGAAATTGGTCTAGAATACCTCATATTATGGTGGCCTCTGTTGCAGGGTTGACAGAGTAAATTCCCTCCTGTGTGAGACTGAGCCCCGTCTCACTCAGTGTTGGGTCTTTCTTTCACGTGAATCACGATAAGAATGAGTCATAGTGTTTCTCTAATGGTCGGTGCCCTTTGTGCTCGAGACTTTTTCCCATGAGAGGCCCTGCCTACCCAGCTATGATGTGTTTGGGCAGATTTGGTTGTTGTAGCTAGTTAGGCCAAGTCTTAGCCTGATCTTGGTGTGTAGGCGTTGGAATAGTTTTTCTAGTTTTCTTTTTTTTTAAATCGAAAGTATTTTCTGCTTCATATGCGTAGTACTGTAATCTTTGCATTTACATTTTTGCTAAGATGCTGGTAAGAGACTCGCAGAGAGACATGCAGTGATTGAGCAGGTGGGGTTCAGTGTCTTGATTCAGCATTAGACTGTTGTGGGTATATTGAACCTTTGACCTTAGCCAACCAGTAGGCAACTCTTGTTTCACAATTGCATCATTATTGTTGAAGTGTAAGCCAGTTGTTGTAAGGCGGCTTATGTGGTTGTAAGACGGCATGATGTTACAACCAAGTTCTGCTTTTCTTTGTTTTGAGTATGATATCTGTTCTTTATCTTTTAGGGAAAGCCCCATCAACGGTTAGTTGTAGTTTGACTCGCAGCCAACAAGGCCAATACCGGGACCACTTCTTCAACACTTTGAAATGTAAAACTCCTGCCAGTGATTATTTTGAACCATAACACAGCATTTTTGTCATTTTGCAGCTGCTGGAACAGGATTATGTGGGAGAAAGGAACTGGAAACTCTTATAGGAAATTATATATTAAAAAAAAGAAATCCCTGACAAAAGCAACCTTAAAGCAAAAAGAAAAAAATCTTCTTACTCTCCTAATTCCAGGCAGGGCTGTAGCTTGGAAAATCCCCCCCCCCCCCCTGAATTATAGAGGATTGGCCACCTTTTCTAGTGCGTTGCAGTTCAAATGAGATTGGGGAAGCACAAGTGCTGTTCATGATATGAAGTGCCTCTAGCAAGGCCCAGGCATATCTGCAGTTCAGTTTGGCAGGGGAGTATGTATCTGCGTCTCTGAGAGGCCCAGCAAGTGTGTCTGTGTGTGTGCGTGGAGGGTAGAGGGTGGAGCCTGCTGATTACACAACATATGAGAGCGTTGCCAGCAGTGGAGTCTGCGCGGAAAGCGTTGTTTTGTTTTGTACGTTGACAGTCGGCGAGAGCACCATGTCTGAGTGTGTAACGGCTGCGGGTCATACTGATGTTGACTCGATAACCAATCATGTGCTTTCTGAGGGCTTGACGATTCATTAAGCCTGCAAGCTCCTATGGCCGTTTGAATGCAGGGTGCACATTCCAAGGAAACACGAGTGAGAGAGGGGGGGAAAGCCAGACTGCTTACTACATGTTAAGTGGTTGATTATTAAGGCCCAGGAGTGTGTTTTTCGGAATGAGAAGAGATAGCTGCATTGATAGTTGTAAGAGGATTTTTGACAATGGGTCTGAGGTTTGCATTCTTAATTGCCTGGGAATGGGATGCTCTCATTTTACCAGTGGCAAAGACGGAGGTCATATCCTGTTTACTTTTGCTGTTTTAGTGACCATGCTTTCATGCAGACCTGAGGATGACCATCCTGTTCCTAAATAGGTTCAATGGAATTTGCTCATGAAGGAAGTGGGCAAATGACTCTTTGTTTAATCCCTGTTTATGATACGACTACTGTAATATATGGAACACCATGTGCTGTTACTGTATCCTTGTATTTTTGGAGCAGATTTCCAGAAAGGGGTCAAGTTTGGTTAATGTTTACAATGTTGTTGTTTTTTGCTATTCTTAACTAGACCAGGGGTCTTCAATGCTTTTCAGACCAAGGACCCCTTTGTTGAGAGAGGGCTGAAACAGATTCCATTTAGTTGCATTGTTTGACAGCATAATCAGTGTATTTTGGATTAATCTTTGTGTATTTTCAGACATTTAACCTCTGAAACCTTCAATACTTAATACACTTCACCTTTCATTTAACTTTGTACTTATTCTGCTCTTTTTCCCTCTACACCAAACCTCTTTGCTGAATATAGCTGATCTAAAGCGTCAGGTTTCTTCCGTGCTGTACAATGCAATAATATTGTTATAGTCCCAGCTCAGATTGCATCACCAAGTAAACATGTCAGCTCACATCATTAAGGTCAAATTTAGCATGCACAGATTGGCTTAATGAAAATCCCTGCATGCTGGAATTCACAAGACATTTTGAGTGTTCTACAATGTAAACATTAACTACGACGTTAAGTTTACGACGTGCATGCATCAGTATGTCTGGTTAATGTCTGCTCGTCCAAGCTTATCATATCTGGGTTAGTAATAATCAGGACATGGGCTTACATCGGCTGCTGCAATAGCGGGGACAGTAGTAGGACATAGTGTTTACATGTACGGGAGTATGCCAAGCAATATTGTAAAATGCATGGGCAAGCAATGCAACACACTCATTGTAATGGAGAGTGCTAAGCGGCGCTACTGCCACATGATGCATCACTTTAACTGTGAAAGATTGATTGACTGGAAATGGTTGTTGTGAATGAGCTGCAGCCTCCAATCAGCAGTCCTCGGCTTATAGCGTGATTACATTAGTCCCAGGCCTACTAGTTGATGCTCTGTTTCTATTCAGGAAAGAGATGGTAACGGAATTAAGAAGGTCATGGCATCATTGATAAATACAATTTCTTCCAAGAAGCTATTTTGGAAAATGTGCAATGCTACAGTATGTATTGAGAAGGCAAGCAGCACATTTTATCTGTATATTTATTCAGTTACCAACTGTGTACGATTATACTAATTAGCCTAATAAGGCTATTGTTAATTATATGTAATAGTCAATGTGACCCTGGTTCTCATAATATCAAAAGCGCTGTAGCTTACATCTGGTTCCATTCATCTCATTGTGTAATACTGAGTTGATTATCTTATATTTAAAAATATGAAGACTATTCTTTAAGGTTGAGAATAAGCATGTCAACCACTCTGAGTTGGCCTTATGTTATTCTGACATGCAGTGGGACTTGAAAATAAATCTTAAAGATTTACATTGGCTATTGATAATATTTTGATTTTAAAATATAATCCCATTCTTCCAAACGGACATCAGCACACACCAGCAGGCAGTGGGCCTTTAGCAAAGTGGCTGATACAGGCCTAAGCTATGTCCATGTGGGGCTTTAGGTCACTGCATGGAGGGCCATGTGCAGAGCAGAGCCTATGATCGGCTCGATGCCTCATCATGGCTGATAGAATGTGACAGGTGCACACTGCGTCATGTCTTGAATGCCATAATGAAAAGTGACACAACATTTCCCTGTAGTTTACTCTGCACTTCAGACCAAGGCCTGCTAGTTTGATCCAATGGAACCTAATAGCCGGGGATCCCCCTGTGGTTGTAACACCCTCATAGCCACCAACGCATTTCTACTTTATGGTCGTGTGGCTTCTTCTCAGACTGCACAGCCTCAAAGCATTTGCCTTCATCTTTTACTTGGCCGTGTTAAGAGGCTAAGGGCTGAAACTAAGGCAATTTACTTTAATTTACCAGGCATAGAATGGGAAAATATTATAACCTTGACATGATGTTTGATTTAATTTTACGAGTTCATAGATGAGATTTATATTCCTATGGTATAAACACGTCCAGCTCAATGCTATTCCCAGCTGCTTAGCATTGGGAATTTTCAGTAGTGTAAATCCTATCATGGTCTATTTTGGAAGACTTTTACCTTAACTCATTTACGGTCTTTTAAACATCGACTGAAGGGGTTAACTGGACTATCGGGGGAGGCAGTAGATTTAGTTAAACTGTCTTTTACCTTAATTAATATAAAACGAACAAAATGTTTTTCACATAAGCTCTCTCGATCAAAATGTCTTCCTCAAGTACATGTAAATAAATCCACAAACATATCACAAGTCTTTGAAACAAGCGGAGTCTTGACGATTCTGACAAACGATCCCTTCAAGATACTTTTTCTATCACTTCATCATCATTTTTCTATACCAAAGCCTACAGTGAAATCTGCAATGTTATTCTACACCTTTGTAACTCTTCAGAGTTTAACCAAATGAACCCTTTGGTTACATTTGTACTCTTGAGTTAATTTAACGCTCAGGATTTCACAGTGTAGCATTGCTGTTGCTTGTCTAGCCTTATCTAGCCTTCAAATCCTCAACGCTTTGTCTGTCACGCTGCTCATGTGAGTCTGGCGCTGCGGTTGAAATCTGAGGACCGTCTGTGCAGAGCTAGACCCACGCCTAGGTCTTAACCTTTGGCCTGACCCCCCCCCCCCCCCCCCACCTCTGTTTAAACCCATATTCAACAGTAAAGGCTTCATTGTTCTCGTCCACTGCTTGGGTATCTGATCATTAACCTACATTCATAATGGTGGTGGTGAACTGGTGATAGGGTTCTAAATGCTCTCACTGACTCCCCTGTCCCTCCCCATTTTCTTTCTCTCGCTCTCTGGCTCTCTCTCAACATCTCTCTCCCCGTTCTCTTATTTCTTCCTCTCTGCCTCTTCACATGCTGTCTCTATATCTTGCTATTTCTCTCCCTCTCTTCCTGGCCAACATAATGGGTGTGTGTGTCGGTGTCGACTCAAGGACTGTGCAGAGACTTTGTTTCCAGTTCGTAAATGTAACCCTATTTATTTCTCTCACACTGACTCAAAAGGTTGGATCTGAGCATCTCTTCTTCTTAGTAAAATGGCTGTCTGGGATATATGCAGCCCTAACAAATGAGTGTAACGAAGGCCAGACATGGTGGTTAGAGCCTGCGTGTTTAGTCTGTCAAGGGGTTAGGCTAGTGAGAGGTGAACAGACGCCCCAGGGGCATAAAATGTCACTTTTTGTTTGTCCATGTCAAAAATGAGTCCAAAACCAGTTGACCAAATGGACATTTCTACGGTGACAGACAAAAAAAAAAAATATATTATTACAAAAATAAAATAATGTTTTGGAGAGAAGCTGTGTCCTTTTGACACTACAGTGTCAGCCAAAGCTCCAATGTCAAGTGCAATACAATTTATGTTATGATATTGTTTTGATTTTCCTTTTGTACAATTGTGTTTTGTTGGTATTTATTGTTTTATATATATTTGATTTCCTTCTCTGGTCACATGATGTTCGGCCAGGCATTGAGGTCATGATACATATGGTGTAATGCCACTGCAGGGCCAGGCACAAGTCCATTTGATTTCCCTCTCTGTCACCTCCATGTTGCTACACAGACATCGGGATTACTGTCTTGACCACATGTTAAAGCATAGGATCCCCCCCCCCCCCCCAACAGCGTTTTCCCTGCAGCAAAAATAATTTGAGTAGACAGTTCTAGGGCATGGTGCAGAGTCAGATTTGGTGTACATACGTGTGGGGGGGTGGGGGGGTGGACATTGTTGTGTATATGCTGAAGTGTGCAGTGTATGCATGGATGTCTGCAGCCTGTGTTTGTCATGTATGTGTGCGCGCCAGTGCGTTTATGATGCTAGGTTATTGTTGTCTCTCCGAGTCTCCGCCTCTCTCTCCTCCTCCAGTCTCGATAATCAGGATTTGCCTCCTGGCTTTGTCCTGCTGCTCATTAGGGGGTCTGAGGAGGCGGGGGCGGCTGAGGGGTGGGTGGGAGTACATCTGAGAGACCTCCCCCATCATTTCTATCCTGATGGCACACAGCACCGTGGCCACGTGACCTGCTGTTTACTGTCGCAGGCAACGTAGTGAGTCTCCTTGATACAGCTCCACTCCCCTTCCCTTTGTAAGAGGGGAGGGGAGAACGTGGCGTAGCTTACGCTGGATTCAAAACCTCGACAGGCATTATTTTACAGCTGTTCCTTCTCCTTGTGTAATATTGAGGTGCAATCGATTTATTTGACTTGGATTCTTTGTGAACGCCATTATATATACGGTACATGTGTCAAGCCTCACGGGAGGCCAGCAGGAAAGAATCACATGTATTTTCCACATGGTGTGTGTATGTACGTGTATGTATATGCACAGCAGGCGGTACAGTGGTAAAGCCATAGTGCGGCCACACTGGTGGCGCTGGAAGTGCTGGTGTTCTCTGTGCCGTGTGTCAGGCTGACTGCTATTCTTAGCCTTACTCCCTCCCTGTTCCATCCTGCAGTCAGTGGATCAGGTTACTGCGTGCGTTTGTGTGCGTACTTCCATCTCTCCCAGCTTCGCTACCCCCCTCACTGTGCATGCACCCCACCACTGCCACCATAACCCACCCCGCCCACATCTCTCTGCCACAACTGTGGCGCGCACGCAAGGACGTGTGCCCAATAACGTGTATCCGCACTGGGTCTCAGGGACAACATACACCATCAACAAACCAGCTACTACTACAGACAAATATCTGTTATTGTCTGTCAGACTCGGGAACCAGCAGACCTAAAACACAGGAACACAATCAGGGTGTTCCACAAGTGCTGACCGCCGGGCTAGATAGCCAGGCATTGAAACATTTTCAGCTGTCTAGATTTGTACTGCCTTTTTCGTGAGCTGCTCTTGAGCCTAAAATCCAGTCTAGTTCTGGAAAATTAAAGATCCACTGTTTCTCAGTTGTTGTTACGTGCACACCCCAGTCACATCTTTTTGCAATTTGCCAAATGTTGTCTGCTTCGTGTCACGTTAAAGATCAGCTAGGAAATGGATCTCCCTGCAATACGCAACCTATCCTATAGACATTAGTTAATCATGCTACACACAGACACTGTATGTTGGGATACCCGACCGAAAACCTGCGGGACCCTGGTCGGACGTAGATTCGGGTCTGACATATTGTTGATATAGCTTACCTATGACATGCATCATGCACTCTCTCTGATGATGCGCGCAGCGCACAACTCCTGGAGTGTGTGGCACTGTGTGTGCTCGCACTAATGCTGCAGGCACGGAGACCTAACTCTAAGCACGGAGCATGTCCAATACGCTGAGGTAAATGTGTTGTTGTGGTTTGATTGGACGTGGTGTTCAGCTGGAGGGAGCCTGTAGCTTGTTGGCGCCATGTTCCCCACCACTGTCCCTTGCATTGGATGTTTCTTTTGCGGCGCTGCTGTGTGCACTGTGCAAGCCTCGTCCGTCCAACACGCGGCGTGTTGCGTGCCAAAAGTGGCACGGTCACGGTCATAAATTCCAGTTGTGTCAAATTGATACTGCATGAGCACTGCACAGTTTGTTGCGACTCAGTAAACATTAGCAAGTAGCCTATTGACAGCCTAAGGTGCTTATTACCTTTGAAATGTAAGGATACATTGAATATATATATTATTATGGAATACATTATATTCTATAATCCTGCGCCCAACTTTATAGCCTACTCAATTGCCATGACTGTTGGTCCATCAATCGGGAGAAATTAAAGGCTGTGCGTCACCAGGCTTTCCACAATTTCAATTCCATTGACAGAATGTAACAGCAGCATTACAAAAGCTACAGAAAAAGCCAGCATGTAATCATCCCTTTATTTTAGCCAGTTTCTAAGGAATTTTGCAACTGGTGCATCTCTGGCACATTCCTCCTTTGTCCCTTTTTAATAATTCTGCTGTTTTGATAACTGATGATGCACTTTATGCTATCACTCAGTTTTACGGCACAATATCAAAAACGTGTTGGAGCCTATTAATCTGATATAACTCAAAACCATGTGTTTTGACACTGGATTGCAGGAATTGTGCATCATTTCATTGATTGTTGCAAATTTGGCACTTTGAATGCAGAGGATTCCTGCACAGATTTATAGTGATGTTATAACCGGCCAACATAAATGCGTAAGGACCGACTGGAACCAAGCCGTGCAGTGCACTCTCTCTCCTCAGACAGAGCCACTGTGGTCTGTGCCTCTACATGATGGACGAGCCACCCTTCTCCCCTCTAGGTTATGCTTATTTGTGCTATCCGCTCACTGAAAATAACATAGCTTGCAACGCATTGTGAGCTTGCAGATCAGTTATGTTTGGCATGCGACAACGATACCAATACAATACTGCCGCAAATGTCTCTCCCCCTCCATTTACTTGGCGCACCCACATCAGATAGTGAAAGTAGCCTTAAAACGTATGGTAGGCCACTACTGGGGTTTTATCGGAAGGCTCTTTACAATGTGCATTACATTCACCCATTCACACACACGTTCACACAGCGACGGTCAGAGGAAACGTGCAAGGCACCAACCTGCTCATCGGGTGAAATTAGGGTTTCTGTGTCTTGCTCAAGGACTCTTCGACACCAACTGATGGGAGCCCGGGTTTGAACTGAGAACCTTCTGTTTCCTAAGCGGCCATTCTACCTCCTGAGCCACTGCAGCCCTCCTATCTTAATAAGCTACATATTTATTCTGAATATTTAAATCTCATTTGCTGAAATATATCAGTCTGCGTTGTCCTATGCCTGTCTCTACTTATATCCGGGCACGCACGCACAAACACGGCTTGGAGCAAGATTTTGACATTTTCTAATATCTCTAAAAAACATTGAAGCTAATTCATTTGGCACTTTTTAGTAGTATAGTTTGAGTTTGAAATATAGTCATAGATTAGAACTTATGGCCTATGAGCAGTGCTGGGCAGCAACGCTTTACAATATATTACTGTAAAATGACTTTCCCAGTAATGAGTACCGTATTTTCCGGACTATAAGGCGCATCTAAAAGCCTTTAATTTTCTCAAAAAACTACAGTGCGCCTTATAGTCCAGTGCGCCTTATATATGGATCATTCATTGACATTGACATTCCCTTTAGCACAGCTCCATCTGTTGGATGCATAACGCAACCATAGCGTCTATTATGTGCGCCTTATAGTTCGGTGCGCCTTATATATGAAAACAGTTAGAAAATAGACCATTCATTGACAGTGCGCCTTATAGTCCGGTGCGCCTTATAGTCCGGAAATTACGGGTAGTGTAACTTATTGCTATGTTACAATGAACTTGAATTGTGTTGGAGCAAGATAAGTGCTCTCTTTTCTCTGCATTGTTTGTCCATGAGCCACAGTGTGTGTCCATCCAGCTGCATTGAGCCCAGTCAAAAGGAGGTTTGTCACATGCAAAAAAAGATCTAAAAACTATCAACACCATTGGCTTAGATCTGTTCGTTTAAGGATGAGTGAGTTCGAGATCAACAGAAGTAGTAGCTTACAGTTTTAATATTAATTTTGAAGCTCAGTGGAATTAGGTAGGTTAGTTATGAGGAGAACCTGTGCTTCAGGAACGGGGAACCTGTGCAATGGTCCTGTTCACTAAAGAGCTGGAGAGACAGAGAGACTGCTGTTAATGAACAAACAATCAATAGCAATGATTATTACTATCGAAATACACAGTATATATTTTAACATAAGTGCTGCTGTGCACCTTTTAAATGCCCCCCTATCTATTATATGTGAAGCATATAAGGGGGAATTCCCCCCATTTTGACTTGACCCGGGACTTGATGTGTGATGGAAGATTGTCCCAAAATTTGTGTGGATATTAGAAACCTTTTTACATGTGTTCTTACTACTACAGCTGCAGCATCTCTGTGTACAACAAGATCATGATCTGCATTGTCTTGTCATGTCGTGCACAACTGTCACAGCTCTTTTCTCTGACTGTCGCTAGTGTTTACCTATGGCTGTTGCCATCATCTGCTACTTACAGTTGTAGTCTGGTCCATGTGTCTCTGTGGTGACACTGATAGCAGTAACTCTGCACTTCTCAATGTCACTACATACATACATAGGTTGTAGAGCTGCTGTTCGCCCTCTATAATTTCAAATTGATGCTTTGTTTATTTATTTGGAATATATAAAAAATAATTATTGCTCAAATCTTAGCCTATATTAACTCACTTACTGCCAATTTAAAATGCCCCTCGAGTGGCACTAGTGCCAGAAGCCTCCATAGACTCCCATGTAATTTATAGTGCACAGATCATGCACGCCCATGCACAGATCATGCACCATGTTTGTGCAGGCTGTTCACAGCTTTCAAACAAAAAAAAAAGATTGGAAATCCGTTCAGGCATTCATGATTTATCAGCCATAATGTTTTCTTCAGATGTAAACAAAAATGGCTGCCATGTTTGAAAGATGGGGTTGTATGGGGGGTGGAACATGCAAAATCGCGATTGAAATCATGTTTACTAGATTTAATTGGGTCCAAAAAAAATATATATATATATATATATTTTTTTTCTAAGTAAAAGTCGCCCAAAGTCGCTTGGCAGGGAACTCCATAGTGAGAAAGTTGCTCTAAAAGTCGCCTGGCACTGTATGAGTTAATAACATGTGAACCCTCAGCCTTCACGGCTCACTGATCTTAACAACATACATGTGAACAAGCGTGTGCAATCTGTGCATGAAACCAACTGCTATAATTGGCTAACTAAACAAACTGTATTAGTTAATGATTATGGTTTTAGTACAGGTTCATTTTCTTAAATGGGGGGTTTTAATAAGGGGAGAGTAATATTACAACTTACTGGGACAGTGTGTCCGAGAGGAGAATACGCACCTCTTTCCGGTCCGTAGGCTGCTCAATAAGCAATTCCTCCTTAACTTATTTTGAATAAAGTCTACTGGATAATTGGATGTTTGGTGAGGTGAAACCTCAGAACACATACGTTGTGGCTGATACATTTCCTAAGATGGCAGGTGAATCCATACTCGTAGTAACGCCTGTTGTTGGTATCTGCGTCACTTTGTAACTGGCTGTGCCTGAAGTAACGTTCTTACCCACTCTGAGTTTCTCACTTGAGGGCGAGGTCATTGTGTGGTTTCAGGTGTGTGATGCTTTTAGATGGAGGGGTAGAAATGAATTGATTCTATCCAGACAGGGTATTTATGTGTGAATATCTGTGAGAATCCTGTTGTGTGCTACTTGTATGAAATGTCAACACCGACCAGATCATGTCCCGGCCCGGTTTTTCACCTAGGATGGAGTTGGGCTCGGGTTTTTATCCGGTTTTGTCCTATGGTTTTCTACGTTTTTTTTTACCTAAATGTAACACAATCAAGAACGACAATTTCCCTTTCCATCAAATAAACCATATAGAACATCACTGTTGCACACTTTGCAACTGCCGGGCAAGTATCCTTTTTTTACCGTAACTATACACAATTACACAGGTAATGCGTGGAATGGATGTTTAAATTTATTTTATTTCATCCTGTCTGTGTTATCTAAATTAAGAAGATTAGACCGACTGTATCCCGGTCTGACTTTTTCCTTTCCTCGTGCGTCTCAGTCAGACCAAAGGCAGCAGCAAGGCTGTAGTCACTAGTAGACGACCACCCTTCCTCCAGCCAATTACATTAATACTTTTCGCCAGATTGACAGTTTAGCGACAAATGAGAACTAAACAAGACAGTTGCAGATCCGGTTTGTGTGCAAATTACTGGGCCAGTAGGCGGGCTCTAAACCGGATCTGAGCACTGAGCAGTAAATTGAAACCTTTCTCCCGCAAATCCACCATTTGGTCACGTGGTATTTGTGGGAAATTAATGGCCACTCACGGGTGTCTGGGAGCAGACGCTAATTCCTGGGAGACTCCCGGAACTTCCGGTGGAGGTGGGAAGTCTGAAAGCGCCTCATATCCATTTTTTTAATTTTGACAAATGGTTTTGTTTAAAATATGGAAGTGGAACACCAATTAGCAAAGCAGCTCTATTCCAATGCGAAACTAGGGATCTTGGTCCAGACTGCTGGCCTAGCGGTCTGGGCACCTAGGCTCCAATGATCCCGACCAAATAAATCTTAAAAAATAAATAAATGGGGATCTGGCTATATTAAGCCTCATAAATTTACAATCGTCTGTATAGTTTACCCCATTGCTCAGTCTGTCATACTTATGAACAGCCATTATCTAGAACGCGAGGCAGAAATCTGCCGACTGTAGTTACTGTACGCAGTTGAGTGCATGCGCACTGAAATCGCATGAAATGACATGAACGCTGGTATGGCAGTGTTGCCAGGTCTGCTCATTATATGTGACTTTGGTCTTGTTTTCCTGTAAAGTCTATTTATGGGTTGCTTTTGTTTGGGCTTGTTTCTGAAGTGTAGTTGCTTATTTGGCCTTGCTTTCAACATTCTTTTAGAAAATAGCTAATGTAATAGAGCTCACGTGGTGAAACGGGTTGTTTCTTTTGGGCTTGTTTTCATAGACCTGGTCGCTTGTTTCACTCACAGAATCTAGCAACGTGAGAGTGGTGTTTTCTCTCACCAAAAGAACACAGCACTATTAAGGCAGTTTTTAACGGCAACAACTTATTTCAGGCTTTGCCTTGTAGTCGATTGTTATAGCTGAGATTGAGAATATGGTATTTAGTTAAAATGTGCGACGGGAAAATGTCTCTGGCTTGTTTAGGCTTAGTTCTGCAGCAGTAGCAAACTAAAGGTCCACTCTACAGTAGTATCTAGTCAATTCTACCGACTCCTTGCAAAAGACGGGTTCTGACAGCCCTATTGACGACAAGCTCCCTGTCGGCAACAGGCACTTTTTGACGGCAAATCGTGGCCAAATCTGTGCGGTTAAAAACTGCCTTAAGAGTAGGGATGGAGCTCGTTCGTTTTTTATTGTTGATGAGCTGTGAGCACCTTATCGATCCTGCTTATTGAGCCGGGCTTTTATCGAGCCTACTATTGAGCGTTTTCTAATATTTTGTGGAAATATATGAGACGGAAAATTCAGAACATAACTAATATCTTTTTTTAATGGCCAGTTGTTTTGACTGAGTTTATTGCTGACTACCATCTATGAGGATGATAATTGACAAAAGTGAAAAATATATAATTAAAACAATCATTCATTAGTGTGCAATAAGTGTTAACTGGCTTTATATTGGATAGTACTGTAATAATTGCTCAATAACAAGCTTGATAAGCCCAAAGCTTATTGATACCGGGTACACACTACACAATAAATCTGTTATCGGGTTATCAAGCTACCCTAGGGCTCCATCCCTACTTAAGAGTGATAACGTCTGTCCATGTGCCGAGAGCACAATTATAGCACCCAAATAAAACTCACTCTGACTAACCACTCAATACAGACGGACTGACATCTGCAGTCAACAGATGATGCAATAGTTAGTTACATTGAGTTAAAGCAGCACTATATACCTTTCCTCCTCTACCCTGGAGTTGAACCTGGTTTCCTCCATAAGTGCAATTTGTTTTTATTTTACCATTGAGCCAGCCTGCTTGCTCACTACAGGGGATACATTGAATCTTGACCATCCTGTGTCTAGGTGAGACGTGACGTGAGACTTGACAAGATCTAAGTGGCTCAATAGAAGAGCAGGGAGACACAACCTGTCTGTCAGTCCATCTGACCATCTGCATGCTGACATCACTGATACTACACAGTTTTGCCGCCATGGTAACCGTCTGTCTGCATGCTGACTGCCTAGACTACAGTACTCTGACGTCATAGTTCTCTCATCACAGACTGGCCTGGACACGGAACACCATGTATGGGCATAAAGAGCTGCGCAACGGGCACTCCAACATTACTTCTGAGACTCCTACATTCAATCCCTCAGACACTGCACACCCCCCAGGCACAGGGCTAGTATTGTAAAAAAATTGACCAAATTTAATAATTTACAACAAAGGTTACATAGTGAAGCTTTAATCATTTATCTTTCAAATTAAATTCCAAGATATGACTGGAAAGTGTTGCTCTTACAACTACTTTTATCACTTCCTTTTTTTCTTCCATTACTGCGGCCATTTACGGGGACGAGCGTTTCATATCCAAGGATTCACATAATAGACATTGACTTAACATTCTAACACTCAGTTTTGTCAGGGAGCCATATATACTGCATTTTGTCCCAGTCTTGTTTGATGTCAGGCATGTAAAAAAAAGCGAGATGTCAGAGAATTGGTTTGCATGCCAAACTGTTCTCTGCAGCCTTTGTGAACTGTAGTAGCTGTCAAACTGATGGTTTTGATCTCGCCTCTAAAAAGGCCAAGGTTAACGGCAGTCACTTTACGCAGTCCCTGAGTTGCTCGTGAAACACTGTGGACACTGGACACGAATGCCAAACTGGCAAAGGGCCCAAATACCTCTGTAATTATAGTCACACCCTCCTGGCTGTGTCTCTGGGACACATTGGAGTCGTGTCAGCATTTGTTTTCTGGTCTGCTCTCGAGCCCTCCGCACTGCTTTAATACCTAGCCCCCCCGCCCGGCCCCCCCTCCCCAAACACTGGTCTCTCTCTTTACACTGGTCTCTTCACACCTACAGTCGCTGTGGCCCTCTCATCTGTCTGAATGATAATGCTGCATGGTGGAGATTTGCTGACTAATGCTGGACCCCTCACTGGCCTTGTCCGGCCACAAGGGCTTTGCATCAACAAATGATGCTGGTACTGTGTACTGTGGATTGTTGATATTATTATTGTACTTTGGAGAACTAAAATGTTTGGATTCTTTGCTTTGGAGATCAGCTCAGCATGGTTTCATTTCTGTTGTAAATATACAAGATTTTTTTTTTACTTTGATGAAATATGCCTCGGCAAGGTAAGGTATTATTAGAAGGTCTGTTAAATCAGTGCTGGAACCCGTATCGGTATGCAAACATTTCAGTGGTACGCAGTCGCACACGCAGCCAAACTGCTGACTAATGCTGGACATCTCAATAGTCTTGGCTGAGCTGCGAGGCTAGACTGTTATTGGAGCAAGATGGCTACCATAGCTCAGTTAGTTTTCGCCCCCTGTACTGGTATGTAAGTAGAGCTGAAAGAATAGCAGGTCAATATGGCATAGTTACTCAGTAGTAGGAGATTTATTTCTTAGGTTCTTATGGACCTGAGAATGTGGCTTTTTGGCCTTTGTTGTTTACAGAAATGGAACACACACTCGCATACAGGCGTTCCAGATGAAACCTAGAAGTTCTTTTTTGCCTTTTATAAACCTGTATAGTATGTATTATGTCAACTGATGCACTAAAAGTTGACAGTGCCTGAAAACATGCATGGTATCAC
This sequence comes from Nannobrachium achirus, assembly GCF_963921795.1. Classification (NCBI taxonomy): domain Eukaryota; kingdom Metazoa; phylum Chordata; class Actinopteri; order Myctophiformes; family Myctophidae; genus Nannobrachium; species Nannobrachium achirus. The sequence continues at coordinate 10,088,681 of NC_137814.1, forward strand.
CTGTCTAGAAAACCAACACACTCCGAGATTAACTCTCTTCTTAAACTTAGAAGAGTCATACTTGGTCCCGACTCCCGATACCACCGACACCCACAATACCCCCATTGATGTTACTGCGCTTACTACCAGCTTAATCTGGTAACACAAACCACATCACAAAGCTGCTTGGTCACAGCGTCAAAAGGGAAGTTTCCTCTGAGAGGCCCAGATGATTCGAGAGAGCCCCCAAAGGAGTGATTCATGCTGCACTTTGCCTAGCCGTAATATCCCTTGCACTGGCTCAGTTTTAAGGTCAGTCTCGAAAGAAATGAAATGGAAATCTCTGCAAAAATTCCCCTTATTACTGCCTGGCTCATGTAGCTTTCATCAAGAAACCAAAGTTGAGCTCCACACATTGACAAGACTGTTAGTCCTGGGCTCTGATATCCTGCTCCCTGCTTCCTATGTGAAGCAGATGTTTTGCCGGAAAAACCAAGCTGCATGTATAAACAGTATCCGTAAAGCATCTGTATTTAACAGTATCTGTGCTTAAATCTCTGTCCTTGGCTTGCCAATGTTTTATGCAGGCCCCTTCTCAGTTTATATCCAGTCAAAACACTGGAACAGTTGTTCACTCGCACAGAGGGAAGTAGCAACATGGCAGGGGATGCAAAAAAAATAAAGTCATGTATAATCATACAATAATAACTCATTCTTTTTAGATTCCACAATTAATAATTGTAGATAACTGGCACTAGTGAGACATTTTCATACATTTAGAAAGCATAATATGATTATGCAATGTGTGAAATGTTGACCCACGAGTCATTAATCAGGGACCCCTCTCATCCAGCCAATGCACTTTTTGTCCCGCTGCCTTCAGGAAAAAGGTTGCAACATTTAAGACCAGAACCACTCATTTCCGTAACGGCACATATCCTCAGGCAGTGAGGGCCCTTAACTCCTCATAATCAGACCAGATCATCATTTTAGCTTAACTATGTCCCCTAGCGGCGGGGTTTTCTTTTTAAATTACAAATTATTATTTTTTTTTTTACAAGGCTTCATATTTTAGATTGTAATTAGAGAAAAGAAAAGATGAATTTTGGGAATGGGCTTATTGTGTCTAAAAATACATATTTAGCCACTTGTACGCATGCCCTCAACCACTGAAATCAAAATCTTTAAAATCGCTAAAACGATAGAACGCAGTACGTTAAAACATTTTAACTCATCTTTTCTTTTCTCTAATTACAATCTAAAATATGAACCCTTCTTGTAAAAAAACAAAGTTGTCGTTTAATACACCGATTACGTGTATTATATTTTTTATTTTGTTGGTTTTTATTTTGTTTTTTAATGCTGTGGTGCATTTGTATTGTTTTGTCTACCTCTATCACACTCTAAGATTAATTCATAACAATGTTTCATTGAAATGGTAATATACTTTTTGAATCTTAAGACTGTAATTCTTTGCTATATAGAAACCTGTTTAAGAATGACTGCTTTTTATAGTAGTTAAAATGTTTATTTTAACTATTTTAAAATGGTTCTATTTTTGGCAAAGAGGTTTGGAGTAGGGGGGAAAAGAACAGATCAAGTACACGTTTTCTAAGTATTGAGGGTTTATTTATATGTAGTGGGGGTCCCTGCTTCATCTCTCTCCTTCAGCTAAAAGTGTCCTTGTCCTTGAGCTGAAAAACGTTTTAAAGATCCCGTTTTATTTTTTTGGAAATTCTGTTTTTATTTTGATCATCATAACATTCCTTGATAACTTCAGTATTTCACAAATTACAGTCTTTGATGACAAATCTTTCAACAATAATAACAAAAGAAAAAACAGCAGCAGGGCAGTTACAATGATCGGGGAGAGCTTTCCCTTATTCACACTTATTTTAAGAGCAAATACAGGTGTACAAAATAAAAAATCTAGGCAAATTTACGAGAGGACAAGCATTACATTCATAACATCACCTTCCACACCACATCACATCAGAACAGTTAGCCAAAGTCAGATCGAGTCGGTTTCATGTATTCAGTCCACTTAGACCAGATCCAACAGATTTTTCTTCTTGGTCAGTAGGGGTGGGCGATATGGAAAAATACAATATCACCCAAGCTGTATCACGATACACAATTTTATCACGATTCTTTTTTCAAGTTGTTTTTTATGGATATTTTTCAAGTTACCTGACAAAACTAGACTCTAGGTTCCTTTTGGGAGGTCTAAATTGAACTTACAAGTATGTAACTTCATTTGTATACTGTCAGAGTTAAGTGGAGACCATGACATTTTAAAGTTTGAGAACTACTGATTTAGATCAAAATGCAGGTTTAAATTGAATTCTGCAATGAATCTCTGTATTAATGATTAAACAGGATTTTTGTATAAGGCTCTCTCATTGTATCACGATATACGATGCCTCTGAAAAGGCATATCGTGGAGACATTGTATCGTCTCAACGATAATTATCACCATATCGCCCACCCCTATTGGTTTGTCAATTTTTCCATTTTATGAAGACCCCCGTTTTAAATGGCAAGCAATAATCAGAATAATCTGTGGTGGTAACTTTCAAATCACTCTGTGCTTTTGGTTAAACCCAGTGTGCAGCCAGGTTTAACAGGAGACATGTCATGTTGACAGACATGATACTCACTCTGTGTGATCTTTGTCTTGTGTTTTTTTCTTCTTCTCCAGGTGCACGATGAATTCACTGAGTAGCTGTCACAGCTAGTCAGGTGCCACACCATGGCCAAACCTGGGAGCGACCGAGATGGAGCCATGGTGGATAAGCAGGCGGGGAAGAAGGTACAGAAGCACGCACACAAAAACACGCACGCACGCACGCACGCACGCACGCACGCACGCACGCACGCACACACACACACACACACACACACACACACACACACACACACACACACACACACACACACACACACACACACACACACACACACACACTAAGGCATTCACGAATAGTGATTTTTAGTATTCGAATTATTCGACCTCAAAGTATTAGAATATTCGACAGGACTGGCCAAACTGTCAAATATTAAGTAAGCAAGAGGCGTTGTGAGCATGTAGATCTGCTTTTTTCACAATATTTATCTGCTGAACCGAGTCACATTAAATGTAATATGTAGGCTACATTATAATATGTAAATGTAATTAAATACCTACAATTCCGAGTGCTTGTCAGGGTAGGGGTCCCCAGTTCAAATATGCTTATTTTGGGGGTCACAGCCTAAAAAGGTTTGAGAACCCCTGGTATAGAGCATTAAGAAAATTCATCCACCAGGGGAATTGACAGCTCATTCTTATGACTTCCTCTCTAGCCAAGCTTTATAAACTATATATTTTTTAAAGAGAAAACAATAAAAAAAAAAAAAAAAAAAGCGAATATTCGACTTTGGTGAACAACGTAGAATAGTGACTTTGATATTCGAATATTCGGTGAATGCCCTAACACACACACACACACACACACACACACACACACACACACACACACACACACACACACACACACACACACACACACACACACGCGCGGTAGCACTGCAGGTGGCAAACTTAAGTGATGAGGTGTCTGCTCTTTTGACTGGGCACCGCCAGCCCTATAAACGTGAAAGTCTCTAACTGAGTCACTGACTAATGAAGTTACACCATTGGTCGGCCCACCCGAGTGTTGGCGTTTCTCCACACCTCGTTCCTCGCAAACGGTTTCCTATTATGTCATCGGGGGCCGTTCACAGCGGCTCCACAGTCTTCAGTTACGTCCGCAGGGGTCTTCAATTACGTCCTTAGGTCCTCAGAATTCATTAGAATATTATTGCACGCCAAGACCGGAATATTTTGCTGCTGCTGGATCATATTAATATCTTGAATTACTTAAAATGAATGAAGTTGTCAAATGTTAAACACATTCATTACTAGGCTCTCCTTTATCACACTGGTTCTCAACACGTGGTACAGGGACCAGCAGGGCACCAAGTGGACCCTTAAGCCTGGTACATAGTCTGTCAAAAAAGCCAGACCTTTTTTGGACAGGGTATAAGGCAATGACTACAAATCACACCTTGCAGAATTTCACAATGGTTTCCTCAAAACGTTGTTTTGCACCTCTGAGATGTTATGACCAGTGTGATTGGTCAGAAGTTGGCCAGAAGTTAAATCTGGACGTGAAAAAAACCTTAGCCCAAAGCATCATTGTGTCAGCAGTGTAAGCCTGTCACAATTATACATACCGTACATCGACTAATCGTAATTATTTGAGATGATCAAAACATTTTTCCTTAATCGTTTCTATGTTGAAGGTGTACAAAATGTGTTAATATTCTTTAGCACATTTTGAATGAGCAAGGTTTAAGGCATTAAGAAGTGGTGGAAGCCTGGACCGCTGGCCTAGCGTTCCTGGAACTTACACTTTAATGTAGCCTGACCGCCGCATTGCAGGTTCGAGTCCCGTTCCCCACGATATTTGCTGCATGTCTCTTCCCATCTCTCTCTCTCTCCCCCTAGTCTCTCAAGAACAGCCGAACTGAGCTCGAGTTACAACTGAGCTCCAGTTATTAGTGATTACAACTAACTTAGTTGTTTGTGAAAAGAGCGACCAAACGTTTCCTTGACGATGGCTAGCCAGATTGCTCTCCCCCGTTTTCTGTTCATCTCCACTATACACTATAAATAAAGGCAGAAAAGCCCCAAAAAAGATCTAAAAAATAATACTTTGGTGGCAGTGAGTGCATCTCTCCACTCCGACATGTCTCCTTTCCGACATGTCTCCATTCCGACACTAACCCTATCTCTAACCCTAACCCTAAACCTTAGGCCCATGGGAGTGTCGCCACTCCGACAATAAGAAGTCAATTTTGGAGTGGCGACATGTCGGAATGGAGAGAGCCTCCCGTTGGCAGTATGTATTACTTTCGTACTCTCTGAACTGAACACCTGTAAAGGTTACATTTGCGTCAAAGTTCACCAAAGTTGAACTCCACATAAGGCTCATGGTGCAAATTTGCTTCACAGCTGGAAGATCCACCGCTTTGCTCGCATAGACTGGATTTTAACAGGGAGTGAGTATTCAATTTGAGCATTTGCGACCGTACCCTGACAGGAGCCATTGCTAGGCAACGCTGAGTAGATGTTATCTTATGTTGTAGATCTGCTCTTTTTGGTATGGGACACTGCCGTGGCACATATTTGGATTTAGGTTTTAACTGAAGTGCAACATTGAGATACTTTGACATTGTGTCCAGTCTGTCCACCCCCTAACGAGACATTTACCTGACCAAATGAAATGTAGCAAACGCTCAACAGGAGGCAGTTCAATTCCCCTTGATTTATCAATGATAATCTATCTACCACCAGTCAATATGAACATGTATCTATCACCTATGAATGAATATACTGTATGTACAGACATGTAGACAGAGTCAAGCAGGAGCCATTCATCCTAAAACAGAACAGAATATATGGATGCTTGGTTGTGGAGATTGATGGCTACTGGTTCAAAGACGGATTATCCGAATTCCTTTTTTTGTGTTTAGTTGTTTTTTGTCAAAATATTCATGTGTTTATGAGCTAAACATAGTTGCAGTGCTTTCAGATTTTGTACACAGCTGAACTGTTAGATATGTACGGGTCATTTAGATACTTGTGGCATTCAGCTACAATATTAGTTTCAATTACTAACCATTAGCATTGCAAAGTTATTCGCGTGGCTAACATTACAATTGGAAATGTGTGGATGACCAGTAGTCTCTCTGGGAATGGATGAATGGATGGGCAAAATGTGTCATTTTCTTCTGTTTTGCTTCACCCTGCCTGTCCGTTTATCCCCGGAGAAAACCCTCGAGTGACTCACTTATATTCTTTCTCCCGACCTTTACTCCTTAAACACCAGCTTGTTACAGGCCCTGCCCTGGGAATAGGACTATGGGAGAGAGGCATTATCCAGCGAAACTGGCCTGCTTGACTGCACAACCTAATACAACAACGAATACGGGTTCAGAAGCTCACTCACTAGCTGCCTGTAACATGACCATGTGCACTCTGTTATGTCAGTGTCATGTTTTAGCAAAGCTTTAGTCCTCTCTGAAATATTATCCTGTGCGGCTGATCTCTCGCCTATTGTTGTTTGGCCAATTTCCTGCTAGTTTGCAGAGCTTTGTGATCTCGGAATCTCCAGTTTGTGATCGGAATCTACTAATACTGGATTCACCATCGTTGTAATGTTTACCCGCAAACCGAGGCAACAGTTGTCAAACCCCCGAAACCCCCCTTCAAGGTTGGGCCATACTTGAGCGTGCAGTGCTGCTTCTGGGGCTCTTGGCCTTGCAGCACGCACTGCCGGTGTAGCATGTGCTATTGATTAACATGGCAGCAGCCCAGCAGCACTTTCTGATCGCTTCCATGATAGAGCCGGTTTAGTTTGGGGTCTAAGACACAAGCAGACACACACGCGCACACACACACACACACACACACACACACACACACACACACACACACACACACACACACACACACACACACACACAGTACAACACATGAAATATAGACATACTGCTGTACCTTCATGTCTTTGTTTTTATTGATTGATAATCTTTATCCTTCATAAAAATAACGTATGCTTAAATACTATATAGGCGTTAAAGGATTTATGTATTCATTCCAAATCAGAGCAAATATGCAATACATTTGTGTGTGTGTGTGTGTGTCATTTTATTTAACATTTTGGAATCAATTGTTTCTTTCAGAGCAAAGACAAGTTGTCATCCTTCACCAAAACTCCGAAGCTGGATCGGAGTCAGCTACTGGGGAAGGAAGGGAAAGCCAAGTCTTCCATGAAGCGCAAGCTCTCCTTTACAGCCAGTCCTCCTCGGACAGAGGAGCGAGACTCGGACACGGGTAAGAAAGAGTCTCTCTCTCCCTCTCCCTCTCTCTCTGCCTCTCTCTCTCTCTCTCTCTCTCTCTCTCTCTGCCTCTCTCTCTCTCTCTCTCTGCCTCTCTCTGCCTCTCTCTCTCTCTCTCTCTCTCTCTCTCTCTCTCTCTCTCTCTCTCTCTCTCTCTGCCTCTCTCTCTCTCTCTCTCTCTCTGCCTCTCTCTCTCTGCCTCTCTCTCCCTCTCTCTGCTTCCACTGCTGGTGCTGCTGGCTGGGGCTCCTCCCCCTTCTTCCAGCCATGCTGCTGGCCCCCTGCCATGTCCCCACACTGCCCCCTTGTGGTCAGCTGTGGAATTGAGTCAGATTCTCTAGTAGCATCAGCTGGATTAGCATCAGTGCCACAATTTGTCCTCCACTCCAAACCAAACTATGGCTGTCAACTATCGGTTATTTTCTTAGTGGTTATTTTATTGATGACTTTTTGAAGAATCAAATAATAAAGAAGTGATTTTTTTGAATCATCTATTTAAATATGTCAACGAATCAACATGATTTGTTGTAATTTACTAAATCACTTCACTGATTATACACTTAAACTAACTTACTTTATACTTTGTTGTACAACATAGCCTAACACGACGTGTTGTGAGCTTGTAAAATCTGCTAATCCCCCCTGTGTAATTTGTCAGGTCAGAGACTGCTTTTTTATAATGGAGATCAAGTTCAATTGCATTCTGTTCCCTCAAGCCAAGTCATTTTAAAGGTAGTTAATCAGTAGTTCATTTACAATAATAATATAAAGTTGTTACGATTTTGTCAGTTGGTCGCCACTTGTTTGTAAAACGTAAGAAGACAGGGACAGGAGCTCTCGTTAACTTTCATACATCCTGAAGACAGACAGCTGCACACAGGCCTGTGCTTGTTTTTGGAGGCGTTGCATTTTTTTCTTTCTTTTTTAAACCCTTTCAGTTGTTTACGTCTTTCCTTGTGCAAATACACTACATTCTATTACTGTGATTTAGTTGGAAGCTTTAAGTATAACTTTAGGTCAGATCTGAAAATGGGCTGTTGTATGCTGCAGCTATAATTACAGCAATTCAAAAAAACCAAAGGCTTTTTAGCCGTGTTTTTTTCTTTCTTTTTTCTTTTTTTGAGGACCTACTGATTTGACTGTGCTCATCCACGCTGTAGAGCAAAGCTATATAAACCTAACCGTTTTCCATTGTGTGGTCCTCAGGGTTCCCACGGTCATGAAATTCCTGGAAATATTTTGAAATTAGAAAAATATTTTTCCTGTACTGGAAAAGTTTTGGAATTTATCAAGGGTCCTGGAAGGTTCTGGAAAAAATATCTATGCATTGTCTTTGGTTATTGATTTTGTTAATACCTCTGAAATGACAAATTCAACATTGGCCAAATTGTCAAATATTAGAGGCATATTTTCACAACAAAACCGTGTTATACAAAATTCCTCAACTCTTAGTGCTCGTCAGGGTGCCGGGGTCCCCAGTTTAAATATGATTGTTTCGGGGGTCACGGCCTGAAAAGATTGAGAACCACTGGCATACATTACCTGTCTTTGGGCATTGCACATAGGAGTAAGCGACTCGTTATTGAGCTGAATTATTGTTATATAGTCCTGGAAATCGGGTTAAATTTTCTGGAAAAGTTTTGGAAAAGTTTTGGAAATTAATTGGTAAAGATGTGTGGGAACCCTGTATATAAACCTAACGATTTTCCATTGTGTGGTCCTGCCTTTTTTAGATGATTCATTCTTTTCTTGCGACGAGGCCTGTCACAATTATGACATAATCGCAATTATTTTAGCTAATCGCAATTATTTTTGCTTAGAATAGTTTCCATTCATCTGTGTAAGAAGTACAGCTGGATGAAATTACTAGTAATGACATTCAGTATTTCCAGTATCATTGTTTCCACGTTGCTGTCCACGCTATCTTAACCGCTTTCAACCTCGAGAATCCCCATGTTGTGCGTTTAGGTCAAAACATTTCCAAAATGTTTCTATGAAATTATTATTACGTATATTATGGCCTGACATTCAGACCTGACGCAGATTCTACAAATGCCTTCTAAACCAGTAGTTCTCAAACTTTTTTTATAATTCAGAATTATTAAAGAATCTTTAAAGATTCTCCTAAAATGTTCAAAAATAGCAGATGTACAAAGATGCAAAAATCTAAAATGACCCTGCTGGATGCTTTTCCCAGTTTTAATTATTATTTTGATTATTGGTAATGGTATCATTTCTTTGTGTAATTTAGTAATGGGCAATGTGTTTTAAAGTTGTTTGTTTCGTCTGCCCTGTGTGGTTTTAGTCTTCAGAGCCCTAATTCAAACAGAAATGTTATTTTTTTATATATAAATTATATTCCAATGTTTAATGCCGAAAACAGAATTGAATCATGAAATGCAAATATTTGTATCATAACAAATTAATCGTCAACTACAATTTCACGATGGTGAGACAGCCTTAGATAGTTCTTGCTGTACTGTGCTGTGTGAACAGCACAGTTCCAACCTGTATTGCTGTGGTTGTTCATTCAATCTAGCACAGAGAAAGAAAGGGCTTTGCCGCCACCTTCTCACAGGGATTCAAGTTTCCTGTGTCAGTCAGCTGTGGGATGAAGGGAACGGAGCGAACTCCTCTGACCCTCCTGTAGATCACCCAACATCTCCTGTGTTGCCAGCCATGAGTCATAATCTGTGTGTGTGGCGGTGGGTGGGGCGGTCTTGTCTTTTGTGTGCTTGTGTTGTGTGTGCGCGCGATGGTGATTTAACGTTGGAAGTGCGTGTGAGGAGGAGCGACGAGCCCAAGGGAGCGTGTGGTGTAACACGGTGCTTTCCCCTCTGTGTTCCCTGCCTCCCTCCTCTTCTCTCTACCCCTCCATCCTCTTTGCCTCGCACTGTAGATGACTCAGACCCAGGCCAGTCCAGTGAGACCTGGGGAGAGAGATTAGTGCCTCCCTCCAGGATATATGCAGGTAAACTGCTGCAGCCCCCTGAGCCTCGACACCCACCCAACCTTACCCTGCTCGAATTGTGTCCTCAATTCGACACACACACCTCATCTCTATCTCTTAAATTGCTATGCTGCAAAAGAACACGCACCGACTCTCGTGCACGCTGTCGTTTGTATTTCACCTTCCCCCGTTGCCTGCAACTGGTCACCTCGTAGCTGCCCACGCATGTTTTCTTTTCAGTAGCGACTGACTAGACTGACATTGATAGGAATTGGGAAGCCCAAGCAAACAGCAACTGTTTGCACTTGGCTGGCTTAAAGAGAATGCTGGTTGTTTATTCTTTTCTTAACCCCAACTCTCTTTTCGAGCCTCATGCTTGTAATCTGTTGTCCGCGTGCGCGGCAGATACAAGGGCAGGGCGAAAAGACTGTGCCGCCGAGCCATTGACGTCCCTGTTAGAAAAAGAACATCTTTCCCACCCTTCTATTTCTTTTTACTCAACCCTTTTTTCCCTTTCTTTTATTTAATTTATTTGTTACCATTCCTCATCTCTTTTCTAAACGGTGCATTTCCCTCAAAACGTTCTTCTCTTAGATAAAGATGGGCCGGACAAGAAGAAGGTGAAAAAGGAGCCCGGCAGTAAGAAGTCCCAGTCTTCAACCCTTTTGTTCGGGTACCCGCTGTCGGAACGCAAGCAGATGGCTCTGCTGATGCAGATGACGGCCAACAGTCCAGGTCTGTGTTGCACTGCCCTCTTGCCCTTTCCTCCACTTCCTCAAGATGCCTGCTGCTATATTTACTATGATGATGAGTCACTGTGCTGAAGGAGCGAGAAGCCCTTCAAATGTGCTCCACAAAGCTTCCAAGGTTGTCGGACAAAGGGCTTTGAAAAGCTAACTGTCCTGCTGGTTTAACTGGTTTAAGTATTGGTTGCGGAGACGTATTTTTAACCACTTAATCCCCATCTACTTTGTTGTACGATGAATAGCTAAAATATCCCGTCTACAAGCTCAACGCATTTTTGAGCTTGTTGATCGGCAATTTGAGTTATTTTTTAATTATTCTAAAAGATTTTCAATAAAATAATAATAATTGTTTTGTATACATTTTGCCTATAATGACATTCCCAAAATAAGCGACGGCAGGTCGAAAGTGATTAATAACCGGTGTAAATGTAATGTAATGTGGATAAATCCCATCTGGACAAAAGTGTTAACGGTCCGTATTGCTCTGTGCTCTTTGTCTCCAGATTCTACCCCCAGTCACCCCTCCCAGACGCCCCCTGTCCAGAAGAAGGTTCCCAACAGCGCCTCGTCCAGACAAAAGGACAAGGTCAACAAGAGGAACGAGCGAGGGGAGACCGCACTACATATGGCTGCCATCCGCGGAGACGCCAAGCAGGTCAAGGAGCTCATAAGTCTGGGCGCCGACGTGAACGTCAAAGACTTTGCAGGTACGTTTAGGCCCGTCACAAATTATTACTTGATGATTGCAATAATTTGAGATGATCGCAATTATTTTTGTATAATTGTCATAATAGTTTCCACGTTGAGAAAGGTTCATACATTTTTTAAACATTTTCAAAAATAGTGGAAATAGCAGATCTACAAGCTCACAATGTGTCGCCATATGATGCGTTGTGAGGTTGTAGATTTGCTATTTCCACCATTTTGTCATACATTTTGAGTATAAAATATGAAATAGGGTGTTTTTTTGTTTGTTTTTTTTTCATAATACTTTTTTTTTTTTTTTCTTTTTTTTTTCATAATCGTGACAGCCCTAGGTACAATGCCCCGGCTGGCCGCTCCTCTCATTCCGTTTAAATCAACTAAAGCTTCCATCATGACACATGATCACATGTGTATGTGTAAATGTAAATTGATTAAAATACGTTATGTGGACTGGAGTTGTGATTGACAAGCTGGGAGGAAACATGACACAAGCCACACTAACCTCACCACTAGCCGAGGATTTACCAGCATGAAAATATATTCGCCTGTGTTTATACGGGTTGTGGTTTTAATTTTTTTCATACTGTCAAACAGTCCCCCCCCCCCCCCCAATTACTGGTGTAATTAAAATAATGAGAGGAAAAAACATTGCAGCGGACTGGAAGGAGCTGTAATGCAAATGCTGCTCCCGCTGGAAATAACGACAGGCCAAAAGGTAGTTTTTATTAGTGTTCCCTGATGTAGCGTTTTGATCTTTTTGGAGTGCTGCTAAAAAAATAAGTCTGCCAAGGAGGCAGTCAGAGTAGGCGCACAAATTCAGACAGTTTACAAACTATCCTATGTCTGTTAAGTCTTAGGCCTGATTAAGGCCACATTCTCATAATATAATTCGGTTTAGTCGTGCGAATGGGAGGGGTGAAGTTGCCACATTCTTGCATATTTAATTGATACGTTTGCCCTCACACTGCACATTGTCATCCGAAACAAGGAATCACGAGTCCACGTCAGTCCACAGGACAAGCTGCATAATAATGCCTCCTCCATCTCCCTGTGTTTATTAATTCTTCAAGTTCAACTCACAATGTAACCAAACCACAGGACCCCTGCAAAATTGCGGCGCAGGCGTTAGCCAATTTATCTGCGGCCGACGGTCGTAAATGGGCGATCAAAAAATATAACCAGCGGCGGCCGGAGGGACTCGCAAAATCTACCAGCAATAAACCAGACAGAAAATACTTTTAATAGCTAGATATGAATATCTACGAAGAGGAGGACGTCAACGTCTCTCTCTCTCTCTCTCTCTCTCTCTCTCTCTCTCTCTCTCTCTCTCTCTCTCTCTCTCTCTCTCTCTCTCTGCCCCTCGTCTTGCCCTCCGCTGGATCCCTCTGCGCACCGCGCGTAACAAGCGTCTCCATTTGGATATGATTTGGCACAGAGAGCGACAGAGAGAGCGCGCTTGCGAGCAAGGGCAAGAGACCCACACATCGGCCTATATATTATATTACAAGTGACTCCAGTGGCACTTTCCTTTCATCTAACTGTGAGCAACTCCTCTCAAATAATACACTATGTGCGAATGAGGGAGCGGTGATCAGAAATTAAATCAATGAGGGGAGGAGGCGGCCAGAATGGTCAGACATCTAATGAGAGCGGACGGTCTGGAGGGGGATTTAACCTTTTATAAATAACTATGGATTTAACCTGCACATGGCTCTATATATTGCCTGTATGCCGTATTTGAGACGGATGGATTCACACCAACAGTGAAGCGTTTGCTGTAGCGAATCGAAACCACAGTTCTTTTGTGGATTTGCATTCGTTTCTTTGATTCGAAAAAGAATACGGATGCGTCTTCATACATGCCCAAACGTTGTGTATTTTCCGACAATACGTTAGAGGATTCGTTTTAATCGCAATAAAACGTGCCTGTGTGAATGCCGCCTTACACTGCAGCCAAATCCAGCCTGAATCAGATCAGTGTCACATCCAGATTGGAATCTGATTGGTTTAAATGGTCACATGGTCACATGGAACCAATCAGATTCCAATCTGGATGTGACACAGATCTGATTCAGGCTGGATTTGGCTGCAGTGTAAGGCGGCATTCACACAGGCACGTTTTATTGCGATTAAAACGAATCCTCTAACTGGATTTGTCTGCAGTGTAAATCAGGCCTTAATGTCAAGTATAGTAATTGTTGTATTCTTGTCCATGGACCGTTCTAATCATGTTTTTCATGACATGGCCGCTGTCATTTAAACATTTGTTGGTTCATCGTATTTCCCTTAATGAATCCCAACCTTACTACATACTGTTCCACACTCTTAAAGACTGTCATAAAAAAAGGTAAATCTGATCAGCTAATATAAGTGATGACGTCACAGAGTGCACTGTACTGTTCTGTCTGCCAATCCGTCACCCCTTCCCCATACCAAGAAAACCAGGAAGTGACCTTAGATGAAAATGTCTTATTTCTAAATCTGTGTATATTACCCCTCAAATAATTTAGTTATAGAAACATTTTCATGTCAAATAGTTAGTTTATGCTTATTTGTGGAAATGCTGAAAATGGCTATGCTGGTGAATTTACCGCTCCCGCTGTCGGGCAGTTGAACTTAAAGGTTGGATTTTAGCCGGAGAGGAGGGAGCCAAAGCCCGTAACATAGTCGGGTCCGCGGTGGAAGCCTTTACACCGCGGTGTAGTGCCGTGTAGTCTTTTTGAGTCATAAAACTACAACGTTAACGCTCAAAAAGACTACACGGAACTACACCGCGGTGTAAAGCCTTCCACCGCGGACCCGACTCTGATACGGGCTTAAGTCGGGTTAGGGCGGCGGTGCTCACTGACCGTGTCAAATGCCGTGCGGCAGCAGACGGACAAGCAGAGTGGCGATTCTAGTTCACATGAATGATATTGATATTGATGATAATATGAACGGGCACATATATTTTATATGTGCAGAATTAAAATTAAAATACCTTTTATGTTGAGTCCACTTCCTCAATGTCCTGGTCAGTGTGAGGTCTCCGAGAGGCGCTGCTCTCTGCCAGTGCCAGAGAGCAGCCAGCGATACAGTCATATACGGTCCACCCCATTTTCAGTCTGTTTACAGAGAGACCACGTGACCTACTGTATGTTAAATTCCGGGGCGTGACATAGCCTCTTTGACTGTCTGTCTGTACACTGTTTATGTGCTTTCCAGGCTGGACTCCTCTTCATGAGGCCTGTAACCTTGGTTACTATGATGTGGCTAAGGTTCTGATAGCAGCAGGTGCAGAGGTCAACACCCAGGGTCTGGACGATGACACGCCACTCCATGATGCTTCAAGCAGCGGACATAAAGACGTGAGTTCCACATCATTTCAAAACAATTAAAGTTGAAAACCTAGATTTGATTAACCCATTTAGGCCTAGAATTATTTAATGCTTTAACTATTGAAAAATAGCAGATGGTGCCGCGCTGCAAGCTTGTAGATCTGCTATTTTTTTTTTTATCGTGAAAATGTGTGCACATTTTTCAATTTGTATTTTTCAAAGCAAACTTTTGTAACTCAAATCTCTGCCCGGTCCCTGGAGCAACATTTTTTGAGATGGGGGTCTGCGGCCAAATAAATGTAATTTTGGGGGTCCTTGACATGAAAAGGTTTGAGAACAGCTGATTTAGAGGAACGATTTAGAAGTCGGGTCAAAGATCGGGTCAAAGATATTCAAAGACTTGCACACATTTTCACGATTTTTCAAAAATAGTTAAAGCATAAAATAATGGTTACAGTGGTTAAAATCGAATGTGACTTGGGCGCGTTCCAGGTATAAATTCTGAATACCGAAAATAAAAAAGACGATATATCTCTCTACATGTAGCTCAAGTTAGCAGGTGTTGTCGTTGGTACTGTCCGAGTAGGAATACAAAAGGTGCTTCTACAGAGGTGCCAGCTGCTACTTTTTTAGCTGCTGCTAAACCCGCAGCTATGGGCAACTTGATCGCAAATGCTGTTTCTCTGGTTTCCCAGTCCCATTTTGTCCACCTGTGTAGTTGGAGTGTTTGAGTTACAAAGGTATGCATCATTGAGAAGTCAAGATGGGTCATGAGCACTCACTCGCTGTCGCTTTTACTGTTGGCAAAAAAAGAAAGGAGAAAAAAAGATAAGTAATGCATAGCCCATGTGTATTCAATATGTTGTTACTCATCACAAATGTGCTTTTAAGCCAAGTACAAAATTAAGTAACCCTATGCTTTCCTAAGTACTAATAGGAAGTTGAAAAAACATGTTATCTCATTGACTGCCATGTGACCAGATTGACGAGATATAGAGATCGGTCCCCGCTACCACTGATGAGATTGACGAGATGTCTCTTTTATTTCATATTTAAAAAAAAATATAAACCACAACGTGGTGCCGAAGTACCCGGGACAAAGTGCAAGATTCAAGATTCAATACTTTATTGCCATGTCAACAGAGTTGATTGGAATTTGTTTTAGTGCAGCTCTTAAAAGTAAACATACATAGAACATACATATAAACAGACAACACGGGTGGGAATGCATACAAAAAATACAAAAGTACAAAAATAGATTCAATTCAATCCGGTCTGGATAGGAAACGGAAACGGATTCTCCATAGACCTGCCTCTCTCTCCATTGAAAACAATCAATGCTAGCTAGTTCGCTAGTAGCTTTGAGATGCTTCATCACACAAACACACATTCTTTTCTTTACGCCCATGTACTGCAGTGTGCACGCTGATCGTGCACGACCGCAAGTGATTGAATTTTGTCAATCACTTTGCTGCCTCTGCAACAAATATACTATCATTTTAACGCTCATAATTGTTCACCCCTGCTGCTAGGGATTGCAATTTTTTGCACCTCTGTTTTTAAATTATTTCTGTCAACACCATAGGGTTGTAGATGTTGTGTTTGTACAGTTTTTAGGTGCTGGTTAACAGTAGAAGTAATAAGCCATAAGACAATGTCGTACTGCATTGTGGTTTGTGGTTCGATTTATGTTTTTGAAAGTGAACTTTCTGTCAGGCTTTAGGCCACACATGGTCAGCCCTGGTGACCGATTGTAATCTGCTGTTCCTGTATTTTCAAACCAGTTCCTGTTCTTCGCTCAACTGCCTTTATTCCACACTTATGCGTCTCCCCTCCCTGTTATCCTCCATGCAGATCGTGAAGTTGCTGCTGCGACATGGCGGTAACGCCTTCCAGGCTAACAAGCGCGGGGAGCGGCCAGTAGACGTAGCAGACTCCCAGGAGCTGGAACGCTTGCTGAAGGGAGAGCTTCCCCTCTCAGACCAAGAAGACAGCTCCTCAGGTACACAAGGCCTGGGGTAGTAGACCATTGTTGATCTGCACTGACTAATTCAGTGGTTCTTCTCACACGTTTTCATCTGAAGGACCACCGGTCCCCAAAACATAGCCAGCCAACACCACACACAGTATATATACAGATATATTTTGTAAAAGTAAATATTCTTGAAACTTTCATATATTTCTTGAAACTTTCATATATTCTAGATACATTGCACATTCAGTGAAATATTCCAAACCTTTTTTTGTTAACATTTGTAATTGTTATGGCATACAGCTCATGAATATCAAAAGTCCATATTTGAAATTATTACAATAGTACACAAGACCACTCAAAACAAGGATTTATATTAGAGAAATGTCAACCCTCTGAAGTCAGAGAAATGTCAACCCTCTGAAGTCAGAGTAGCTTGAAGTCCAGTGGGAGATTTCCAAAGTCGGTTATGATTTGGGTTCTTTGGCATCTGCAATGCTTTTTACAAAATATTCTAATTTTCTGAGATTGATCTGTATATATTTAAAGGTTTGCACAATCTTTCGCGATGTTTCGAAAATGGCAGATGTACAAGCTCATAGCGCTGCACTGACACGCTTGTATATCTGCTAACAAGTTTTGCACGGCCAAGGGGTACGATTCTCCACAACATCTAATTAACTTGTGCTTTGTTTTACATTGGTGTCGTGTGCCCAAAAAAGGAGACCTACAAGCTCACAATGCCTAGTTTTTAGCACGAGACACTATTTTACAACTAGGTATACATCAATCAGGCTTAGAACAGTTTGGTCTCATCGCAAATCATTGGTCGGTTTATGGTCGGTGGGCGCATTACCTCAGCAATCCATCTCCCAGGTGTCTAGCGCATTTCTAAAGTAGGTAGGCACCCTTGTTATTCAGGTGATACCGACAATAAGCCACTCCGACCTACTTACGTATGCTCCTGGATACCACTATAAATAGGTTTTTATCACTAATACTACAGCTACCATTATTGTTATTATTTATTATATATTAATGAGTCTTTCCCGTTTCCCCCATAGACTCTGAAGACCCTCCATCGGTGAACCCCTCCAGTGTAGATGACATCATGGAGGACTCTGAAGGCGAGAAGGACTCGGACGGCAAGCCGGCCACCATGAAAGCCTCTTCGTCCGCGTCGGGGCTGGATGAGTACGAGTTCAAGGATGAGGAAGAGGAGGAGGACCTGAGCAAAGCCCTGAACGACAGGCACATCCTCCGGAGGGAGCTACGGCAGAGGGAGAAGGAGGAAAAGGATAGGAACCATGTTGCAGCAAAGCAGGGTGGCAAGGGGGACACCTCGTCGTCCTCCTCCAAAGCCAAAAAGCAAAAGGCGTCTCGCGTTCTGCACTGCAACTCGGACACGTCCAGTGACGAGAATGAGAACGTGCCCGAGAAAAGGAACTCGCCCACCTGCTCTCAGAGCTCGGAGGGACTCAAACCAGACGCTCGGTCTAAAAAGGAGATCGTAGAGCCACAAAAAGACAAGGGTAAAGTGAAGAGGAAGAGCAAAAGCCAGAATAAGAACAAAGAAAACCAAGAGGACGGGAAGGAGAACAGTAAGGCTCTGGTGTTCTCAGTCGCCACAGTGTCTGACACCACAGACAAGAGCCGGACGGACGAGGACTCCTTCAAGATGTCATTCAGCCCCAAAGACGACTCCTCCGTCCACCTCTTTCACCTCTCCTCCGTTAAGTCTCCCAAACTGAACCACAGCCTGTCGGACAAGCAGGCAACACCACTAAAACAGGAAAATACTAAGATCGCCATCAGTGACAGTCCCTGTCCTATGGACGGTATGAAATACAACCACTACACGGACACAGATTACTGCACTGAAGGCTCCAGCTCCAAAGGGTGCAAGCACAAGGAAAAGAGCAAGCACCAGCAGAAGGACCCTAATGTTGACGGCGACGACGGCGGTTCCAGCCCTTACAAGGAAAGCAGCATAGGAAACAGCTTAGACAGTGCTGAGGGTGTCTTACGGAAGACAGATGTCGACGGCAAAGTAGTGAAAAAGCATAAGCTAAAACACAAGGAGAAAGACAAACACAGGAGGGAGTATGAGGCTGAAAGAAGCCGCCACAGGCAGAAGGATGCCAGGAAAGACGGCAGCCACAGGAATTTAGAGTTTGACAGGGAGTTCTGGAAAGAGAATTTTTTCAAAAGTGACGAGACGGAGGAGCCTCTGTCAGTGAAAAAGGAGAGCGAAGACAACAGCCTTCCGCAGAAGACCTCAGACACTTCACTGGTCAAGGAGGAGAGAGGCGTAAGAGAAAAGCACTCCGCCAACAAGGAAAAGAGGCTGAGGGCAGAAGAGCGAGAGAAGGACAAGGCTGTTAAAAAGGACCGCAAAGAGTCCTCCGGGAAGGAGGAGAGGGGCAAGGATGAGAAAGCAGACAGCCACGGCTCAGCTCGGATAACGGAGGAGACGCCACAGCTGAACACCGGCATGAAAGAGGAAGTGGAAGAGAAACCCGTGAGCGCCAGCACAGCTGATCAAGACCAGCTGGAGCCCTCAGAAAAAGGCGTGCGCGAGAAGGCTGACAAGAGGCTGCCTGTAAAGGAGAAGGAGGGAGAGAAGATGGAGCGAAGGCATCCTGACAAGGAAAAAAAGGTCAAAACGCAGGAGCACTCTGACAAGGCCGAACCGCAGAACTCAACAGAACGCTGGAGGGAAAAGGAGCGAACGGCAGCCAATTCTTCCCACGCACTTGGTGATAAAAACCACAGAGAAGGCGAGAAGCTGAGATCCTTGTCCACAACAAAAAAGCACGAGGACAACAGGAAAAATAAAGACAAGCTAGACAAACGGAGTGATAGGGAGAGGGAGTACAGTGGGGGAGAGCACAGAGGAGAAAAGGACCGGACTAGCACTGACAAGAAGAGCAAACCCCAAGAAAAATCCACAGATCACTGTAAATCTGATCGCTCCAAAGAAAAAGACTGTGATAGGAAAAAGAAAGACAAACTTAAAGACGGAGCTCTGTCCTCCAGTTCCAATCTGAAGTTGCTCTTGGAAGACAAGAAGAGCTACGTTTCTGAAAGTGGCAAGGCCGTGCCTACAAAGTCAAGGGAGGAGGTCTTGAAAACGCCAGAGAAAGACCGTGACCGGAGAGAGAGGGACTCTGACAGACACAGAGACAAGGACAGACACAAAGACCGCTCTCAGCCGGTCAAAGTCACCAAGCCCAAGCCCAATGAGACGGAAGCGGACAAAGCCAAATCTGACCGGGCAAAGTCCTCGCCGGCGTCACGAGACACCCGGCCCAAAGAGAAAAGGCTGGTGAATGACGACTTGATGCAGACAAGCTTTGAGCGCATGCTTAGCCTCAAGGACCAGGAAATTGAACAGTGGCATCGAAAGCACTTGGAGAAAATAAAACAGAAAGAGCGCGAAAGGATGAAACAGCGGCCTGCAGCAGACCCCGCAGCAAAGACCAAGAGCAAAGACAAGGCCAAGAATGAACCTTGCTTGAGCAAAGAGCTGTTACGCTCAAAAAGCTCAGAAACTCCTGATAGCCACAGCAGAGACAACAAGCCAGTCAAGGACAGCACTGGCTCCAGGACAATGTCTCTGGATGGTAAGAGTCTGTCATCGATAGGTTCAAAGGTCATGGTGGGTATGGAGAACAGCCTCTGCCGGTCGCCCAGGCCGGATACCGAACGGTCTGGACACATGTCCAGGTCTGTCTCTATGATTTCGGTAGCCAGCTCGGAGGACTCATGCCAAGCAACGACGCTAACCCCAAGGCCCCTTGAGTATGACTCTGACATCAACCTGGAAGCCTCAGACTCACAGCCTCCATTCCTCCAATCTTCCCTCATGCTGCAGACGACAAGATCGCCATCTGTTCATGATAAAGAGTGCAACAGTCTTCCAGATGTACCACAGCAGAGTAACTGGATACCGCTGTCTGCCAGACACGAATCTCCTTACCTTAGGGCTATTCTGGATGAGGACATCAATTCATCACCTATTGAAGCTAAGCCCACTGAACATCCACCAAAG
The DNA here is from genome assembly GCF_963921795.1 of Nannobrachium achirus. Taxonomy (NCBI): domain Eukaryota; kingdom Metazoa; phylum Chordata; class Actinopteri; order Myctophiformes; family Myctophidae; genus Nannobrachium; species Nannobrachium achirus. Next base: position 10,109,328 of record NC_137814.1, read on the forward strand.
GCCAGTGTGTCTTCGCAGCCAGCAGAGGAGACGAGAATGGCACAGAGCTCTGCAGATTCGGAGGACAGCATCATCAGTCATAAGAATGATGATAATAATTTGACTCTTCAACAAAATGTGAAGTGTGATGTCGATGCTAGCTCTGAGATGGAAGGGGTCACTGTTGGCAATGGTACACAACACATGTCCGCCAGAGACCCTCCAACCAAGGAGCTTGTGCTTCCTCAGCCCAGCCTCCCCCAGGCTAGTGGTCCCCAGGCAGAGTCAACAGATCAGAAAGCTCTTTCAATCCCTGACCTTCCTGTAACAAGGGAAGTCCAGTGTCTCCCTGTGGAGGACGCCAGTGCAGAGTCCGAATGTAGTAAAAAAGACTTGCCTTCCGATCCACCACTGGTATCGGCAGCTTCTCTGTGTGCAGAGTTGGCGTCTCTTACCAATGCAAAGACCCCCTTGCAGAGTTGTAGCCAAACGAGGGAACCCCTCCCAAGTGCCAGCATAGAGAGCTTGCATGAGTCGGAATCTGTGATGGCACCAGGCCCTGACCATAAAGAGACTCCTGTGGAGAGTGCAGCTAGTAACATCGCTGAAAGAGTAGGACAAGACATCGTAGAGACCATTCCGGAAGGCTGCGGATCAGAGACAATTGACACCCCTGTGCCTTCTACTAGCACACACATTCCCAGCTCCAGCGCACAGGAATCCATGCCAGGCGTTGACAAAACTAACTCTGATGTAAAACCTTCCCATGAGGATGTAGATGTAACTAACCAAGATGGCAAGAAATTAAGACCCTTTGTTGACATTGGAGGTTTGTGTTACAGTCCTCAGATGGACAGAATGAACAGCGCAACACCGACGTCGTCAGTCGTGTCAAACTGTGCGAACCTCGAACAGAAATCCGAAGAGACGGTGGATGTTCCACTGAGCGCAAATGCAAGTGCTGAGACCCCTATAATGACTGAGTCTTCCGTAACCGAGGGCAGCCTGGTTTCAGACAATGCTCCTGAGGTTAAAGCAGAACCCTGCTCCGAGCCGATGGATATATCCCCCGTTAAGGAGCAACCTGAGACGTCGCTTTCCTTACCTGCAGGGGAGCCAGTTCAGAGTACTGTCCAGGCGTTGGCTCAAGCAAACTCTAGTTCCAATTCCTCAGGAAGCTCCTCCCCGCAGTCGGGAGAACGGGATTCTGATTCCTCCGGTGCCACGGCCAAGGTCCGCTTAGCGGATGAGGAAATGGATTTCCCTGTGCAACATCCGCGCAAGAGGAAGATGGCCAAAGTCATCGCCTCCCAGGCTTGTTCTGCCACTGAGGGACAGGAGAAAGGCGAGCAGTCTTTGGCTGAAATCGTGGACTCTGTGAAGCTGGAGGAGATAGAGCCCTACCAGACGGAGAGAGCCAACCCTTACTATGAGTTCCTGCATATCCGCAGGAAGATCGAGGAGAAGCGCAAAGTGCTGCTCAGCGTCATACCCCAGCCGCCACAGTATTATGATGAATATGTGACCTTCAACGGGTCCTACCTCTTGGATGGAAACCCGCTCAGCAAGCTCTGTATACCAACAGTGAGTTTTCCTTTCTTCTTTTTCTCTCCACTAGCATTTTTCATTCCTGGGTCAGACAGGAGCTGGATATAATACACTGGTGTTTGTCGTCTCCTGCTTAAATTTCACAGAGAAAGCGGTATGCCACATCGGCACAGTTCGGTATCGGATGGTGTCACTTAAGTTGTCCGTCACAAAATTGTGTTTTTACACCAGATTGTGTTAATCCCCCAGAGGCACTCAAATAGGGGGAAACGTTCTATATAAAACGATTTGTATTTACCGACTAATCCTTCTGTTAGTGGCCATGTGTCAGGCATCCATATGAATCCTTGTAAAGTAATGTTGACCTAATCATCCAAATAATATTCAGTGAATTGTCTACATAATTGACTGACTCTCGTGTAGAACTAATTGTCTTACTGAATATTCATTCAATTGAATGTCTGTTTATTTTCTCTCTACACAGATAACTCCTCCGCCGTCGTTACCGGAGCAGCTCAAAGAGATGTTCAAACAACAGGAAGTTGTCCGCATGAAACTACGTCTACAGCACAGCATTGAGAGGGTATATTCAAAACCTTTATTTTCGTGGATGTTTTCTTTATTTAGACGGCATGTTGTTGATTGACAAAAGACATAGCGCACATAGACATTTCCTTCTACATATCTGTCAAAAGGATAAAACACCTCAGAGCTTTTCTGGGCAACTAAAACTAAAAAACAACATGGGTACATCACATGGAACTTCTTTTTATAATGGTGGAACAAAGGGTGCATGACAATCCAAAGACTAGGGACTTTGGAGTGAGGTGGTCATCGCAAGAACCAGAGTCAGCAGTCAGCATGTCCTCAGAATGTTTGATTGACTTGAATTAACATCCACAATAAAAGCACATGCATCACTTTTTCAAGATGTACTGTAAATGAAAGTTGGTCATTGGTACATAGAAACATCCTTATCATGCTTGTAAAATGACTTCAGTTCACACAAAGAACATTAACCCTAGTGTCTGTATTTTGGGTATTTCATAACAGGGGAACATTTGGAAATAAAATAGGTGAATGTTCCTATAGCAGAGGGTGGGTTTTTTAAATTGCAGTCTTACAAGCTCACAATGTGTCTAAACCAGGGGCATAGTTCCGCCGATTTAAAATGACTCCAATACGGAACTAAAACTTCCTATGATTGGTCGCTAGTTGCGCTGTTCCCCCCCCCCCCCCGCCCCCGGCCGATCGGAAAAAGAATTGTTCTCCATTGGACCCCATTCATTTTCCCCTTTCGTTTTCTAACCTTAATTAACATTTTCATAAATACTTTATGGTTCCTATCGCTAGTTAAAAATTGCCTTTCAATCACGATTATATGCGTTTTGTGAAAATAAGGTCCCATTTATGTTAAAATTGATGATAAAGTTGCGGGGGGCGTGGCCAACTAAACTAATACCAGCCGGCTGTGTTCTTCTTCGTGTGCTGTATTTCGGGAGGCTCCGACCACATTCTCCCATGTATCTCTGCGGTTGCACGTGACCGTTGGCAGCCAATAGCATCCTCTGGTGCCTTTACAATCTATGATGGCAACACCCATGCCAAGGACCCATATTGTGTCATTTGCGCTGCATAGAAACCAATGGCTTCGCTTTGTCCATATCTTTTATACAGTCTATGGTCTAAACACAACATCTTGTAAGCTTGTAGAGCTGCTATTTTGGCTATTTGACATACAGTTAAGTATAGAGAGAGTTAACTGAAATCTTTTCTTTTCCCCCTCAGGAGAAGCTGATTGTTTCCAATGAGCAGGAGGTCCTGCGGGTCCATTACCGGGCAGCGAGAACACTAGCCAATCAGACGCTCCCTTTCAGTGCGTGCACCGTTTTATTGGACGCCGAAGTGTACAACATGCCTCAGGATGTCCAGGCAAGCAACATTGAAGTCACTTCTTGTTTATCCCACTGTCTTTGAGACGGTGGCGATGATGACCGCTGAAACCTCCGGAGCTAAAACAGACTACAGTTTTCAGCGTTGTTAACGATGCTGCGGCAGATGTTCTTGATAATGCAGATGTGTTTAATAACGCATTTGATTGTGGTTTGCTGCAGCAGCGTGAGTCTGATGTTCCCGATGATGCAGATGTGTTTAATAATGCATGTGTCTGATTTGATTTTGCTCGACAGAATGATGATGGCAAAACGTCTGTGAGGGACCGGTTCAACGCCAGGCAGTTTATGTCCTGGTTACAAGATGTCGACGACAAGTTCGATAAATTGAAGGTAAGCAGTGGTGATTCTCATCTCTGGCAAATCTGTTTTTGAGTTTTCATCATGTTGTTTCCATCCCTTTCAGCTGTCCCATGTTGTGTTAAAGCATAATTTCCTCTGTAGATAATTGACTATACTTTTTTTTTTAAAGCACTATTATGTACAGTATATCATGCATTTCTATTGACTTTCCATTAAAGGTAGGGCATTACTACAGAATATTCTAGACAACTATAGCCTTTTTATATAATTACTTTAACTGATTACGTTATAAATGTCCCTGTATTTGTGGAGTGTTGCGGTCAATCTGCAGCAAGGTAATACTGCTTCCACTCCTGACATCACAGCCTTGAGTGTGGGAAATGTTGGGGTGGGTGGATTTAGTTGTTTAAACACAATTTCCATAATGTAGACAACATTAGTGCAATTTCTGTTTCTGTTCTGTTGTCCTGTCATGTATTGTCAGCAACAGGGGCATTAAACCATTGGTTCTCAAATTGGGGACCCCCAGGGTTCCTTGAGGGAGTTCTAGGGGGTCCTCAGCTAAATGATAGTTAGGAACCAAATGGACCCTTATGGGTACAGTATGTAACTGAGAGTGTACAAATGAGTGTACACTCTCAGAATTAAATTAACATTGATTTTACAATATGAATTGGGTCCCAGACATGGAAATGCCATTAAATGGGGGTCCGTTGCCTAAATCATGTGAAACTGGGGGTCCTTGACATTAAAATGGTTGAGAATCACTGCTAGAGTCGTAAAAATCTTCTTTAAAGCTATACTATGGAAGTTGCTCAACTACTGGTCAGTAGCGGTGTGCTTTTTTCGGCCGTTTTTCGCCCGGGGTCGCCGCCGACCACCGGAGTGGGGCCGCGGACCACCGCGTCCGCCTGTGCCTCGCCGAGACGCATCCGTAGAGGGATCTCGCGTCCCTCTGCGGCATTGGGGAGTAACAGGCTAGACTCCTACAGAGTAAACGCTGTTGTTGAGGCAAGCTACTTCCTGAAAAGATGGCAAGACGCGCTGTGATTGGCCGGTAGTGTATGATCCGCGCTGTGATTGGCCGGTAGTGTATGATCTGGAGACAACGTATACGGAAGAATGCAGATGACGTAATTTTGCCACGAAATGCAACCCCCCTCGCGGCTCAGTAAAAAACATATAAAGAAAAGGCTTTCGGGCTGAAATTCACAGAGTGGGTTTTCTAAAACTTTAGCGATTTAACACATATGGTGCCAACCCCGAGTTTCCCGAGTTTGTATTGGTACTACCGCTGTGCCAACCCCGAGTTTCCCGAGTTTGGGCCGTTTTTGGGAAAAAAAAAAAAAGTTTTTTTTTTTTTTTTCAATTTTTTTTTTTTGACCTCCAGAAATGTATTAGGCATGATCGCGATCGCGAAATTGCATGTTTAACCCCCATACCAACTCATTCTTTCAAACATGGCAGCCATGTTTGTTTACATCTGAAGAAAACATAATGGCTGATAAATCATGAATGCCTGAACGGATTTCCAAGCGGATTCTTTTGTTTGAAAGCTGTGAACAGCATCTACACACGTGGTGCATCATCTAGGCATGGGCGTGCACTTTTTACACAATTGCACAATTACATGGAAGTCTATGGTAACCATGGCAACGCGAGACATTGAAGAGAAAAAATCATTGCAACATAAGTGTTAATAGTTAGGACAATTTTAAGATTTGTTTTATTGGAAAAGTTACAAAGTGTAGCTTTAATGGGTGTCCCTTCCATATCTTTTTCGATAATTGCTAAGAAGATGATGGACAGATGCAGGCAGCCCTGTTAAGCCAGGGGTCTTCAACAGAGGGTCCGGGACCCCTAGGGGGTCCCCAGAGTTACTACAGGGGGTCCTCCAAATCTTTGAGTGATAGAAACTTTTTTTTCTCCTTTTTTATATTAACCACTTGAACCCTAGCGTCCATATTCTGAGAACTGTAGCCAAAAATAGCAGATTTACAAGCTCAACGTTTGTAGATCGCTATTTTTGGCAAAGAAGTTTGGTGTAGAGGGGAAAAAGAGCAGACTAGGTACAGAGTGAAAGCTCAAGTTTATTAAGTATTGATGGTTCAAGTGGTTACATATCTGAAAACACAAATTGACATGAATCCAAAATACACTGATGATTGTGCTGTCAAACAATGAAAATGGTAAATGGTGCATTTATATAGCGCTTTTATCCAAAGCGCTTTACATAGATTGTGCATTACATTCACACATTCACGCACACATTCATACACCGGTGGCGGAGGAAACCATGCAAGGCACCAACCTACTCATCGGGAGCAATTAGGGGTTCAGAGTCCCTGCTTCATCTCTCTCAACTAAGGGGTCCTTGGCCTGAAAACGTTGAAGACTTAAGCTACATCATCTGTATGTCATATGAAGTCGCTGGGTGGTGGTGGTGGTGATGATGACGTTGTGTTCCTTCCTCCACAGACCTGTCTACTGATGAGGCAGCAGCACGAGGCGGCCGCCCTCAACGCCGTCCAGCGCCTGGAGTGGCAGCTCAAGCTCCAGGAGCTGGACCCGGCCATGTACAAATCCACCAGCATCTTCGAGATCCCCGAGTTCTACATCCCGCTGGTGGAGGTGAACGATGACTTTGACCTCACGCCGATATGACACGGGAGACAAGACGGGGACAAAACGATGCTCCCTTTGCTTCCACAGACGTCACAGGGGTGGTGGTGGGGGACAGCAGAGGCCTCCCTCGCCAACGTTCTTACGGAAAACAGACATGAAGCACTTAACAGTCAGGAGTGTGCGAGTGTGTCACAGAGAGCACTTAACAAAAAGCGAGCATTTCCCTCCAGAGCGCTTAAGGGTAAAAATAACATGTTAACCGCCTCCCGCACGGTTGGGGACCCTCTTCCACAGGCGGCAGGCTGACCTGCTTGCATATTCACAACGCTACCCCATGCCCTATTGGGCCTTACAAGGGGTCCAGGCCCAAATTTTTAGCCCAGGGACCAGTGTCCGATGGCTGGAGCCCGGCAGCGAGCTGCTGTCTGGGTAAAAATGAGTTGCAGTGAGAGACGAGAAGCACTGAGGCCTCCCTCCATTACCGCCTGCTATCGCTCTTCATCAAGCAGGGTCATAGAGCTGAAAAGATTTCATTTCTTTGTTTTTATTTTATTTTATGGTTCATTTTGTCCTTTTTTTTTATCCTCAAGTGAGTGTTCATACATGTACAGACTGTGCTCTTAATTTTTAACTTATTTTATACATACAGATTGTGCATTTGTAAATAGTCATGTAATTATTGTTTTAAACTTGTACGAAAATGAAAAGCAAAACAAAAAAGGTAATAGATATTTTGATTGTAAAACTTTTCGTTCTGTCTCATGTTTTAATGGACCAAAGTTGGTTTTTATATTGTGTCCTATTGTCCTTGATGTTTATTGTTGTTGGCTTAAATCTTAAGCATGTGTTGGCTTTTATTTTTTTCCTCTTAACCCCCCCCCCCCCCCCTCCTTTTTTTTTTTTTTTTTACAGTTTCTCTTTTTTCTTCTCGTTCAAACACAACACAGCTGGTGTTCCGTTTTTGAATTGCGATTTCAATGCTGTGCATGCGTTGCATTGTTTGTACTTTTCTTTCTTCCTGAAAAGCTGTTCTGTGGACTAAATTGTGAGGTTTTAACTGAAGTGTTCCAGCTTGGTTTTCGTTTAGTTTTTTTATTTTATTTTATGCCATGGTGTTCTGTCTTTTAGCAGCCTCACTCCTTGTGTGTTGTCCATTGTGTCTTGCGCACATTAAAAAAAAAAAAAGAAAAAGTTTGTTGTGGCTTCCAAGGTGGAAAAACATACTTTTACAGTTTCAATGTGAGATCACAACAAAACCTATTTTTTCAGCATAATGCCTTTTGAACGATAGTTCTAAAAAATATGTCTATTTTAATATTTACTTGTTACATGACATGTACATATTTGTAATATATAATTGAATAAATTTTATTGGTTGTGAAATTCAAACATGCGTCTGCATTTTTAATACATAATGTATAATGCTGTAATAGGAGCAAACAAATGAACATGCTTAGCACACTGTGTGTGTACAGTGTAATACTGTGCATATCTATCTCAATTTAATCTAATCTATCTAAAATGTCACAGAACAGCAGGCACTTAACATGTTCCGTTTTTCTTGACCCTCCGGTCTGGTTTTATATTCTTTGAAACACAACTAGGTTCGTCCAGTAGATGGCGATGTACACATTCAAAGCGTTGTGCATTCATTCAATGCAACACAGCACGGTCCACGCACGCAATGGCTGAACACAGTGATTTCATTAAAGCGCTGATTTATTACAAATAACGTGCCAAAGTAATAACATTAAATCAAGTTAATGTGCACGTGTACGCTTATAAATGTCATGCGTGAGCTTAATGTGTCCCTCTTGTATTGTACAAACTACAAACCATGGCAAGAATGTGTCTGATCACCAAGTTACAATGGAAGTCCTGTTATTTGTCAATGTAATGGTCCTGGACTGCACACATGCAGCCGATGGGACAAAACTTGACTGACTTGAAACTGTAGTTTGTGGTGTGGCCTACGTTATGTTTTCAATTAAGTGAAAGTTTGACGAAGAGAAGGTAGGGTTTTTGATCAAAGTCGATAACGGCTGTGAAAGCTAGGGGTGAATTCTATAGAAATGTTTTTGGAACAGCGTTCCCAGCGGGGGGGGGGCGTCTACAACTTCAAGGCTTCACACCTTAACGAGCACTAGGCTACTGGACCCTCATTCATGAAGATGGTGACGGAGCTCTGGATTAGATCGGGTACAAAGGGACTCCTGAATGCTTTGATTGTAAGATTGTCCACCACCATAGGCCATCATCATAGCATCCAACTATTAAAGGCGTAAGTTGTCCGTGTCCATGTGTTGTCTCGTAGTCGTAGAACACAATTTTACGCGCGAGGTTTTACGCGCACGTGTGTTGTGGAGAGAGCAGAGCAATTCGTGCTACAAGTCCAGCACTTTATCCATGATAACGTAGACTGGATCGTTCGGTTCTCTTGTTTTTATCCGCCTGGATTCTCTCTTTTAGAGGCATTGCTGCTGTTCACCTGGAGCCCCGGCGGTGCCTCCTTCTCTTTTTTTTCTTCTTGAAAATGGAGCGTGCGCCTTTAAGGCGCCCGACTGCCTGTCGCTTTGTGTTGCGGAGAAACTGACGCCCTCTGGACAGTGTGGACACACAACTAACTCCATCCTGGAAAGAGGAGAAGTTTTTAAAAAAAAAGGGGAAAGCCATTGTCCTGTCTGTCCTCCTCTTAAAGAAGAAGACCTGCGCTCGTCGCGTCGCTGTGGTAAGTTTTATTTGTGATCGTCATAATAATTACCGATCTGCCCACGGGGCAAGCAAGTTTATGTGCGTGGAAAGTGAAACGGGAGTCCTGAGTTTTCTAGCTGTGGTGGTGGTGGTGGCGATGAGCAAAAAAAAAGAGGCAATCGTACTAATGTTCCTCACATGTTTTCTCTCCATTATGGGCAATGACTGCACATTGTGCAACAACAGATCCGTGTCACAGGATGGGACGAGTGTAGAGATCACTTTTAGCTCCTTGGAATTAGTAGGCCTTGCCTAGTAAAGTTGTAGTTGCCGAATGTAAGTTAGTTGTATCTGATAAAGGCTGATGATGTCGCCAGATGTGTATGTATGTTCTGAAAACCTGTGCATCCTGTGATAGTTCACTTAAAAATGCGCGTGCATGCATAGGCCTATAACACGTTATTAATTATAGCCTATTTATGGGTGCAAACATGTTATGCGCCAGCTTAGCTACATTTGCTGTCTTGACCTGAGTAGTAGAATTTACGAGTATCCACATTATGTCGTACACAGTAACATTCTTTATCCATGTGTTCCTTATTTTCTGATTCATGTCTAACTCAAGAGTGTAACATTTTAACCAAATGGACACTTACGTGGTTACATTATGTTCACTTTAAATGAACACTGATGATGTTACTGTAGGCTATATATCCGTGTGTGTGTGTGTGTGTGTGTGTGTGTGTGTGTGTGTGTGTGTGTGTGTGTGTGTTTGCACCTAGATATCATATTAGTATAGTAGGTTAACAGCTGCACCATACTTTTGACAGAGTTGGGTTTATTTTTCCATGTCATCTGTCTGTCTATCTTGTCTGTCTGTCAGACAAGATAGACAGGGACATAGACAGGGACATAGATAGGGACATAGGGACAGTCAGTGTTGTGTTGTTACCTGTTAGTCAGTCAGTAACACTGGTGTATGATGTGGTGGTTTGGTGTGTTTGGTGTGTTGGCAATGTAAACGTTACTCATGCCAATAAAACCCATTGAATTGAATTGAATTGAATTGAATTGAATTGGTGTACTGTAGGTGTTCCAGAACATTGCTGCGGAGGAGCCCTCAGGATGAGGCCTGTTCACCTTCTCATCCCAGCCATGGCTGCCCTCCTCTTCCTCCTGTCAGGGATATCCGTGACATCCGGCTGCAACAAAGCCCTGTGCGCCAGCGACGTCAGCAAGTGCCTCATACAGGTGAGCTTTGGTTTACCTCCCCCGGTGTTTTCCATTGTCAAGCCAGGTGTTAGAAGTCTTTGCCTGAGCCTCTGACGCTGAATGGCTGGATTTGCACAACAATTGTGTAATGCATGTACCTGGTGGTCACGCTGATTTCTTCTTGAGTCACACAACCAGTAAGTGTTGTGGGAGGTAAAGTCACCTGATTTTGGTTTAGGTCCTTGAAGTGGAGTTTAAAGCCTCTCCACTTTTCTTTTAACTTGATGCTGGTTATTGGTAACATCCCTGTGGGATGAAACTTGTTTCTTCTACTTGCATCGACATTTGAATCTTTCGAAGAAGAAACAACTTCAGATAATAAGCCTTTGATGAGATCCTTTAACTAACAACAGGTCTGTTGTTTATACTTACATAGCTTAATTGCTTTTTAGCTGATCGGTCACTTTGTTTAATAAAAAAATAAGAAGGTCCATTTGAGTGCAGCCAGGCAAAAGTGTCTTTCATCTTCGAGCTATCAGGTTTTCCCTGCATGTGAACAGTGACTGTTGTTTCTCTAAAAAGTAAGAACAAAGATGGAATTTCTGCCCGGGCCTGCATTCAACTGCACTTTAGCTGAATCTGAACCACGGCCAAAGAGAGACGAGACAGAGTAACTGAGCCAATTTCAAGATTGCACCATTTATTTGGCTTGATATTACAAAGTAATTGATATTACAAAGTAATATCAAGTAATATCAAGTCACTGCTATATAGTTATATAGTCACTGTTATTAAATCACACTTTTTTATGTGTAGGATATCAGTCATTCAACTAATCAATCAATCAAAACTGCCATGCTGATTATGCTGATTATTTCTTTGCAGTGTGGCTCTGGCTGCTATAATTTACAATGAGAACACTGCTAATATAAGAGGAATAACTCAACAGAGGCAATGTCAAACAAATTACATAAAAATAAAGAATACACAACTTTTGTTGAGTTGAGTCTGTAAAATCTGTTTTGAAATGGCTCAATAGTACAGTGGATAATATGGGCATTTAAAGATTCAAGGACCTTATTTGTCATATAAATGTCACAGTGAAATGTTGATGGGCCTGACTGCACCAGAATGTGCTGCAAGTAATGTTCAACATATATAACACAACATATAAAGTAGGTAATAAAAAAGTTATAATATAAGTAAGGTAGTAAGGCATTGGTGTGTAGTGAATAATCACTAGGATGTAATGAATACCGCGTCAACTTGTGAAACTAAGCAGACACACACACACAAACAAAACCAGAAACAGGACATGGGAAGATAGTCAAGTCCAACACCGCTGGATCCTAACCTTGAGAAGTAACATAGAATCTGTGTCCAGGTACAGAAGAATGCAGATACAGTGCATTCCTCTTGATAAGTCAAGTGAAGTTCTTGAAAGGGATCCCAGAATGACTTTCCCCACAGCCCAAGGGAGGATTTATCCCTCTGTGTTCTCTTTGTGCAGGCCTATACCTGTGGTTTTTAGGTGGTTTGACATAGTTATAGCCATGGCCCAAGAGATATCATTACAGGACTGTTAATCATGTTTAAATGTGCAGTACAATAGTGCATAAGTACTCCCTGGGTCAGGCGAGGGATTGCTTGTGGCCTGTTAGATTTTCAGTCTGCACCTATTGACTGGGTTGACGTCACTTTCTCTGTGCAGTCACAGTTTCCCTCATGCCCGAATATTACCCATCTGGGTGATTTTCCATGGAAAGGGATGCTACCTCCCCTGTGTTAATAAAAAACGGTGACATCCACATGCCGTGTTTTAGGAAAAGATGAGAAAGCCTTGCTTTCTGCCTTCCTATTATCTGCTATGCTGGACCTGGACAGTTCAGGCAACTGCTGCTGCTGATGTTAGGTTTGTTTTGTCTGAGTGTGTGTGTGCGCGTGCATTGTGTATCTGTACGCATGCACATGAATGTGTCTGTTTGACCCACTATGTGTTTAGTGGTTCTGCCTTGGCCATTAACGCCTTCATGTAGCACTGTTAGCACTCATTATTAATCTATAATCCGTAGTACGGCGCTGTTGCTTGCCAACAAGAACTACAATGATTTACAATCAGTCAATCAGTCCTTGTCAGCATTGTAAGCAACACTCCATGTAATGGAGTCTAAATTATGGTTAGTTGCCTTTTAACCTTGGTTTTTCCGATTGTAAAGTAAGCCTAAGATCTGATCGTAGCCTCCGAATAGACTGGATTCTTGGGATTGATAGTGAGCTATATAAAATAGGTATATACAGTAAACTCTTCAAGTATTTATTGGATATTTCTATATTCAGACTAGTGGTAAAGAACAGGTTAATAACTTGACCCAACCTTTCCAGTGGGGTCTGTATCTCGTGATGGATGCTTGCTGGAACAAGCTCTCCTGCCAGTGTTGCCATATTTTGTGAGAGAAATAAGCAACCAGGTCTACAAAAACAAGCCCATATGAGTTTAACCACTTGTTTCCTATATCGGCTAATTGAAAATAGCCGATCTATCTGCTATTTTCAAAAAATTTGAGACATTTGGAATATTTTTTGAAAGATTGTATGGGGGGGGGGGGGGGGGCAAATACATATTCATTTTGGGAGGTCCTTGACATGAAACAGTTTGAGAAACCACTGGTTTAAGCAACATTAGCAAACAAGCCTAAATAAGCAACTATACGTACACTTAAGAGAAACAAGCCCCCCAAAAAACCGCAAACCCGCAACTACCGACATTTAAAAGCGACTTCACAGAAAAACAGGCCAAAGTCACTTATGATAAGTGGACGTGGCAACACTGTCTGTGACCTCGCCGACACAGACCTGCTAGCTGTCAGGGGCAGCAGCATGGCCAGCCGGGGTGCTCCCCCCTCCCCCCTCCCCCCTCCCTGGAAGCTCCATGTTGCGGGTGATTAGTGAGATATGTTGTCTCCACGTTCACTTACACTCTCCTGCCATCTCAAGTCATTTGTCTGGATTCCCCAAACCCCCCCGAGGGGGAGAACATGAGAGGGAGGGTGTGTGAGTGCGGGGGAGATGGTAGGGTCACGAGGAGGTGTGTGTGTGTGTGTGTGAGAGTGTGTGTGTGTGTGTGTGTGTGTGTGTGTGTGTGTGTGTGTGTGTGTGTGTGTGTGTGTGTGTGTGTGTGTGTGTGTGTGTGTGTGTGTGTGTGTGTGTGTGTGTGTGTGTGTGTGTGTGTGTGTGTGTGTGTGTGTGTGTGTAACACCCTCAGTGCCTGTAAAGCTAGTAGAGAATAAAGGCTCATTTATATGTTGTCACGCACCGGAAATAGGCGATTTAGAAACTGGCAACAGCGGCGCACCTCTGTGCGTTGTTGTGTGAGCTGTGGATGGGTTGTTTTCTGTGTACGACTCCGACACAATTCAATTTTCAATTCAAAGGAGCTTTATTGGCATGAGAAAACATACGTTTACATTGCCAAAGCAAGTATCACAAATACAATAAAAACAGTTGAAAATGGGGAACATATATACAGTTGGAGGGGGTACAGCATTGTGCAAACAGAGCTATGTCGCATTGTGACATTTTATATATATATACACAGGGTACAAATAGCAGCATTATTTTCCTCAAAATGCATTTAAAGGTATCAGCTCTGTTTCATACTGTATGTGCAGTAGGTCTAGATGTCAATCCGACACACAACTCAGTATAAATCAGGCTTAAGACGTGGGGCAGGTTCCACAAATGTCTTCTGAAAAATATAAGTTTTTTCTCTTTGTGAGTGGTTCTCAAACTTTTTCATGTCAAGGACCCCCAAAATTATATGTATTTGGTCACGGACCCCGTCTCAAAATATTTTGTTCTAGGGAGGGACCCCCAGAAGCAAAGATTTGAGTTCAAATTATTAGCCTGAAAAATATATATCTTTGCAGATTAGCGGAGATTTAAAAAAAATAGCAGATTGCGCGGCACCAAGTGACACGCCATGAACTTGTTTTTATTCTATTTTTGAATAGCCAAAGTATAAAATAATGGTTAACGTGGTTAAAATCTTAAATGGTGACCACAGTGACTGGTCTTAACAGTAAGTTAATTGTGGGGCTGAATTTATACTACATTCCATTCCACATTACTCACCAAAGATACTGTTATAAAGGGCAAGAACACTTTCATAGAGGTTTGGGTTGTGTACATGGCCATAATGTAACTCCAAAGGTGGGCAAGAAACCTAGTAGCCTAATGTTTGTTTTTTTAAATACAAATGTCAACTTCTTGTTGGTTTTACAATTTGAAGTTGTGGATCCAGATCCACGGATACAGTCTGGGTTTTCTTCCTAATAAAAATAGAAAAATCTACAGAAAGTTGACATTTTAATTAAAAAAAGTACTGGGTTGTGTGATGTTCTATACTGTCAGAACCAGCTTTGTTTCGAATTCCTTTACAGGCTAAAAGAGTGATTTTGAGAGCTGTTAGGTCGTGCAATGTAAGTCAATGAGGAGCATGTTTTGAACGGTCAATTTCTAATCAGTGGAGCAATATTTTTTGGATTTCTCGCCCACCTTTGGAGTTACATCATCATGGCAAGGTAACTACACAACCCACCCCTCTACCAAAGTGTTCTTGCGCCATTCTTTTTCGAGAATAAGTCACGGTCATACGGCAACATACAAATGTGTCTTTTTGATTGGCCCGTCTGCCTGCATGCAGCCCAGCCAGCTTTGTCCTGACCCAGCCGTTAGACGGAGGGTGGGGCAGCAGTTTCAAAGTTTCACAGCAGCCAGCGCTCAGCAGGACATGGCAGCACACGTTCACTCTCTCCCTCCACACACTTTCTCTAACGACTCCCCTTCCCTCTCCCCCTCGTTCACTCTTGACTGATTGCGGTGATTTCCGCCGGAGAGCTACCACTTGTTGCTAGGTTAATAAGGCTTTTAGTTTAACTCCATCCATCTCAGTTAAAGGCCTCGTCGGCCGTTGTAATGTACATAGCGCTGCCAGCCCATGCCGGCTGACGACCTTGTGATTCCAATTTTGGGCGTTTTCCACCAATTTAGTTGAATTGGAGGTTTTTAAATGCAGGCTTCTTCGAACCCTATAGGCCCCATAAAGTGAGAACCATATTCAACATCGCCGGTATGGTTTAAAAAAAACGTTGTCAGCAATTGGAAAAAGGTTTTTAATTTAAATCAGAGGTTTGAGAAACAACGATTTAAATGATTCCTTAAGAAAAGGTGACTTCTTGGAAATGGAACGTGCTGTTGTTTACGAACTGGCTGCGTTGGCGTTATTATGCGTGCTGTACATCTGAACAGTTTCCCACCATGACGAGTCAGTAATCACGCCTATAGGATCAGATCTGGATCAGAGATGGGGCAAGGAGGCCAGAGATTTAAGCCCGACTGTGTGTGGCTCAGCCATCACTCACTGGTGAGTCACCGAGGGCCTTTTATCTCGCCTCCGCTGTGTGTTTATGTTTAGGAGATGGCTTCTCCCCAGGCACAAAGGAATGGCCAGAAAAGGAGACAGAGAAGAACAAACAGTGAGGGAGAGGGAGAGAGAGGGAGAGAGAGAGAACGAGAGAGAGAGAGGCAAAGAGAGAAAGAGAACGAGGGGGGGGAGAAAACAAGGTATGAGAGAAACGGTCTGAAGGAGAAGAAAGGGACAGGAGAGTTAACAAGGACCCCGAACAAGGGAGGGGGTGAAAGCAGCCATGTTCTGTTCACCAGGTGTTTTTGTGTACCCACTCACTCTCTTTTCTCTCCCTCCCTCCCTCCCTCTCCCTCTCTTTCTC
This sequence comes from Nannobrachium achirus, assembly GCF_963921795.1. Classification (NCBI taxonomy): domain Eukaryota; kingdom Metazoa; phylum Chordata; class Actinopteri; order Myctophiformes; family Myctophidae; genus Nannobrachium; species Nannobrachium achirus. The sequence continues at coordinate 10,125,424 of NC_137814.1, forward strand.
CCTCGCTCCCTCCTTCATCGCTGTGACCTTGACTTGGAGGAATGCGCTCCCTTCTCTGTCAGGAGAGGAGTGTTGGTGAAATAGAGACTGGCAGAACGACCCGACATTACTCCTTGCCTGGTTTCACTCCGTGCACACAGCAAAATCTGGAGTGTTCATTGAACTCCAGAGATGGTCAATTTTGACGTTCTTTGAGTTAACTGAACACTGTGTGGCCATGCCAATAGCCGAAAACCTGGCTTCGGTTTATTGAAGGAATGCTGGGTGCTTTTTGTATCCCGCCTCTGAATTTTCTATTTTATTTTCTTGACGCAGCCTGTATACCCTTCAGATATGATTGCTGCAAGAAGCCCAACCTGAAAAACACAGATGGTCGAGTTGAGGGTAGGGCAGGAGTTCGTTGCATGTTTAGGATCGTTTTTTTTGTTTGCGAATCCTGTGACAATATGTAAACATCTCTCGCTGAGGCCTGAAATCCACTGTGCTGTGTTTTACAATCAAACCTCTGTCCTCTCTTTACACCCATACAGCGATGACACATTGGAGCAAGACGAAACAAAGACTGAAACATTTTCAATTCATAAATAGCTAAAATAACTAATCTAGGAGCTCACAACGTGTCACGATGTGATACATTGTGAGCTTGTAGATCAGCTATCTTCACTATACATCTTTAGAAAAAAAATAGAAGAATATAAACAAAGCATACAAGGCATAACTGGTTACAGTAATAATTAAGTAATAAACACGTGGGTGCGACTACATTTCAGTCAGACATAATATAAATACCATCTGTCGTGTCTGCATGTTTAGACATACAGGTACATACATTCAAGTCATTTAACATAAGCCATAAAGGGGGTTACAAGCATGTACAGTATTGAATCTATATTAACCATTACACAATTTTCAATTCAATTCAAAGGAGCATTATTGGCATGAGAAAACATATGTTTACATTGCCAAAGCAAGTGTCACAAATAATAATAAAACAGTTGAAAATGGGGACACACTGTAGCTACACTTAATCATCTCTGTTCTCCCTCATAATCACACAGTCGTCCTGTGTGATGCTGGGTCCTTTATGTTGGATAGTGTGGGTGGAGGTGTGTTGCTATCTGTGTGGAACTCCTTTGCATAATTGTCTTTGACTTCACATCCCAGATTTGTTTCATTTGGCGTACAATAAGTCAGTGTGTACGGTACACATCTGAATGGACGCACACTCACAAGCACACGCACACACACACACACACACACACACACACACACACACACACACACACACACACACACACACACACACACACACACACACACACACACTGCGGCCAGTTGGCTAGACTAGACTGAACGTCATGTGATGGCTTGTCACATTGTAAAGTTCATGAAAACAGTTTTGTTTATACTCGTATGAAGGTTTGACGTGCCGGAGCATGTACTGTACTGGAGTGAGTGAGTGTACAGTTCATTCTGTTAACAGAAAAGCCTTCATAAAAGCTTGTGATGAGTGTTTGTTTGTTGTGCACTGCTGCATCACATTGTGGCATTTTTGCGTGAACTCAGTTAAGTTCCTCTCAAAGGACACTGATGGTCTGGAATAGATTTCTGTTGTTATTTTCTACGGGCTTGAAGCTACTATTTTGAGTTTGCGCTTTGGAGGGTGTCACACATCCAGATAGATACCAGTGGTGGAAAAAGTACTCTTCTTTACTTAAGTAAAAGTATCAATACTGTAATGTAGAAATACTCTGTTACAAGTAAAAGTCCGGAATTCAAAATGTACTTGAGTAAAAGTACGAAAGTATTGGCATCAAAAAGAACTTAAAGTACCAAAAGTAAAAGTAAAAAATGTTTGAAAATAGCAGATCTACAAGCTCACAAGCTCACCGATGCGACTGGTTGTGAGCTTGTAGATCGGCTTTTTTCAAATAGCCAATGTATAAAACAGGGCTAAAGTGGTTAATGTACGTTTTATAATATTATAATATATATCTGCAAAGTAACTAGTAACTAAAGTTTTCCAATAGATGTAGTGGAGTAAAAGTACAATATTTGGAGTGTTGGAAATTGGAAATACTTAAGTACAGTACTTAAGTAAATGTACTTAGTTACTTTACACCACTGATAGATACCATACATACCATGTGATGATGTACAGTTCAGCTGTCTTGTAATTTCTTCGTGTCCGGTAATGGCTGCTGTACGTGCTGGACGCGAACCTGCTGTTGCTCTACTTGTTGACATTTTAATGGTATGTTTCCTGTTTGTATGTGAAGATGCTGTAGCGTGTACAACGTGTTCTGCGTGCAGCCTGTCTTCTAGGTCCAATAAAACTGCTCCCTCCAACAGACGCTCTGTTCAGATCCTATACTTAAACCATTTAGAACGGGTACACATTTTGTGTATCATTATTTTATGCTTTAACTATTGAAAAATAGCAGATATACAAGCTCACAGCGCGGCACCGAGTGCCGCGCTGCGAGCTTGTAGATCAGCTATTTTTGAAAAATCGTGAAAATGAGAATTTTGACCCGATTCTATAAGTAATAATAATAATAATAATAACTTTATTTATATAGCACCTTTCTAGACATAAGCCACAAAGTGCTGCACAGGCAAGATAATAAAATATCATAATAATAAAACAAATTCAAAAGAAGCAAGAAAACACAGGATGATCTAACATAATTACAACAAGTGTATATAAGCAAAATAAAACAAAACAAGCAAATGCTAAAAAGAACATAAGGTTGTTTACAGGAATGCTTTTTGGAAGAAATAGGTTTTTAAAAGTGATTTAAATAGCCCAAGGGACTCTGCAAGGCGAATGTTCTCGGGTAAAGCATTCCACAGTTTCGGAGCTCGGACAGCAAAGGCCCGATCACCCTTAAGTGTCTTTTTGAATCCTTCTTAAGGTTTTTGAAAAAAAAAAACTACCGGTATGTTTCTACGTCAGCAATCTGGCCAGCCATCGTCAAAGAAAAGGTCCTTTTCACTTAACTGGAGCTCAGTTAGTCTGTTCTTGAGAGTCTACAATGTCAGTGGTTCTCAAACCTTTTCATGTGAAGGACCCCCAAAATGATATGTATTTGGCCACGGACCCCCATCTCAAAATATCTAGTTCCAGGGACCACCCAGAAGCAACATTTGAGTAACAAACGTTCGCTTTGACAATACATATAGTCAAAGATTTGCACACATTTTCAGGACTTTTTCAAAAATAGCAGATCTACAAGCTCGCAGCGCGGCACTCGGTGCCGCGCTGTGAGCTTGTATATCTGCTATTTTTCAATAGTTAAAGCATTCAATAATTCTAGGCCTAAATGGGTTAAACAGATGCAGACTATATCTGTTTCCTTACGGACATGTTGTAGTGTTTTGGTAAGAAGAGAAGAGGTGAAAAGTTCAATGTTGTTCATATAACTCTTGTATTTATTCTCTCCACAGTGAGCATTTTGTATTATGTGCCTCGTTGTGAATAACTGTTTATTACAATATTACTTTCCATAGCTGTTAATACAATGATTGTATTTATTTTCCCCACAGTATAGCATTACTTGTATTATGTGCCTCAACAGGATTATCTTTTTGAATAATTGTAATTACTTTCCACAATTAATAATAATAAACAATTCTACTAACAGTAGAATAAATGGATACAGCAACTTTTGCAATACATTGTTTAACTTTGACCAGGGCCCAAGCTTTGGATCTTTGGGTGTTAAAGATATTATTTGATTAATAAAAAGGATATTTCTTATTGGCATAATGTTTGCTGAGAAAATTCTATGACAAAAGATTGCACATGAAAGTGGTCCCAATTCATATATTTTTTTAACTAGCCAAAATCTAATTCTGATCTGCTCAGAGACAGAGAGGGATTCAAAGTTTTGAACACTTGAAATAGTCACGATATTAAATCAGAAGCTATTATTCATAAACCGCATAGAAGGCATTAAATAATTATCAAGACCAGGAAAAACCAGTGTCATGCTATCTGAAGCTCACAACGTGTCGTGAGCTTATATTGGTCGGCAATCTTTTGGCAAAGAGATTTGGTAGAGACTGAAAAAGGTTATGTTATTTCCAGGTCCGTTTGACCAATTATAGAGAGTTTTAGAGGTGATATGCAGCTCTGCAAATAAAAGGTGAATTGATCCCAGTGCATGGCGGAGGATAATTTCACGATAAATTAAAATCTCCATGATATGATTATTGTGAATGTTTTTTTTTTTATCACGACCCCTGGTGCTTTGCTGATGGGTGTCTCTGTGTGTGTGTCACTACAGGAGCTGTGTCAGTGTCGACCGACCGATGGAAACTGCTCCTGTTGTAAGGAGTGCATGCTGTGCCTGGGGACCTTATGGGAGGAGTGCTGCGACTGTGTGGGTGAGTGGCGCCTCGTGACCCCTTCATTCGCCATATCCTAATTATAGCCGATGCCGAATGAGTCAGCGTATTATTTTTAAAATAGGCAATTGATAAACCACTATTTGTACGAGTAAAAGAATACTATGCTTAGAGCGCCGTTGACGTCACAGAGGATTAAAATAAATCTTGATCCTCATGCTCGGAGGCAACGCAAGCTCCTGGGTTTAGAGAATTGTAATGCTTCTAGTACGCTGCATATGCTGTATACTATTTGAGTGACTGGGGGCGGTTATGTACTTTTCCTGCCCCCAAAATAAATAACTATTTGGAGAATAACTCCTCACTTGTGTAGAAAGTGCCGGTAGAAGAATATGGCCCTTACATTTCTAGTGCACTTAACATTTAAAAGGTGTGCCGGGTTTGAAAAAGAGCACCAGATAAATCTTGAGTGTGACGTGAGGAAGGCCAGACACTCTGGAAGACAGGCCTCAGCCTGGAGGTTAATCCAGGGTAGATTCCGGAGCGAATACTTTCAGCTACCCATCAACCCTGGTTACGGCCAACTGTTCAATAGGGCTACAGGAAATTAAACTAGCGCTAGCTAGCAGCACTTACCCAGATGGGCAGGAAGTCCCAGACAGGAGGTTCAGAAGATCAAAGAGAAGCCGGAAGCGAGCGGGAGAGGGAGAGAGGGAGAGAGAGAGAGAGAGAAGGAGGGCGACCTCTCCCAAATGAACTCTGACCTCGCTCTCTCACCAAGGCACAGTGGGGAGTGAGCTAAGTCACACAGGGTGAAACGGGGAGATTTGCTGAACGGAGCAGTGTTTTAAATCTCAAAACCCTCCCACTCCTGAAATCTCCTTCATACTTACAGGTTGTTTCTTTTTTCAGATGTGTTTTGATAGACAGATATTGGTGCAGGTGTTGACAGGCAGGCTTTATTAAAGCTCCTTCATGTGTAAGGCGAATGAAAGCACATGATGATGACACAGCTGAGCGCTGAAACCCACTGCTGCTATACAGATGTTTTGCGGCGAAGGAGTCTTTGCTCCGGGAGCCAGGCTTTACAATACGCAGATGACTAGTACCTCGTAGCTTCGTGCCAATGTATAGATTCCTCATTTATATGATTCCTTGATGGCACTGTATCTACATCAACATTTCAAGTAAATTTCCACTCTCAACATGATTTCTGTGCCGAGCGCCGTGCTGCTTTTGAAGTGCGTATCTGTGAGTGCTTAAAGGCTACGGGTGCAGCCCAGTAGAACAGCGGTGGGGAAAGAACAGTTTGTATTTTAGAGGATGGGAGGACCCGTGTGTATGCTTTATCTGAAACAGCTGTTTCCCCCCTGCTTTTAGCGTAGGTTTGTAATCCAATTCTTGGTCAAATTCCGCTCACCATTAAATGATTTACCCATTAGCCCTTAATTCACTTTACCTCATTTAGGGGGGGGGGGGGGGTTAGGAGAATCATATTTGAGGCTGCAGACAGAGACATTGTCAAAATGATTGCTACTGTGTTTGGAAATTAAATGAAGTGTTTAAATGGCACTTGATGTAGGACAAGTACAATATGTTTTTGACTGGCATTTGATTTAGTTTTTGTTTATCATAATTACAAAAAGTGTTGTTGCTGGTGTGAATTAAATGTAAAGTCCAAGTAATATATCAGTAGGATGATATTGGCTTAATTTCTTTAACTTCATGTTGTCTGATATAACAACTAAAGCAATACATAATACAGCCTGTTAAAGCTAGAGGGAATTTCTGTAGTTTTCAATATATCAATACTGTATATGCCAGCATAAGTAGACTTAGGAACAGTTTTCTCCACCAGGTTATAAGACTGCACCTCTTGTGGTATTATGGCCTTGTATGCTGATTTGAGTTTTTAAACCGTTTTTAACCTCAATCTAGTATTGTTATTTAAATATTTTAGTTTTATCGTGTATTATGGAGCACCCCAACATAAGTTTGTCACTGACTTTTGTCACTGACTGATTGTGACCATAAATTAATTGAATCTGGAATATTTATGACAACTGTCATGTCATTCATGCATGCATGCATATTACACTTAATACACTTGTTTGCTACTGTAGCTAGTTAGCCACGTACGTAGCTATATTTTTCTGGTTATCTGGTTTGACCACATTTGAGGGATCCCTGCTAAAAAAGGGATTGCAAATATCGGACCGATACATCATTGTATCGTTATTTATTTCCAGATATAAATATCAGCGTTGGCCGCAAATATCCAATATCAGGCGGGCTCTAAAATGAACATAATGGATTCATCCAACTTTTGAACCCAAGACATTATGACCGGCTAATAGCATTTTAATGACTCTCTGCTTTCCCCCCCACACGTTTATTTACTTGTCCTGTGGTTGTTTACCAGGCATGTGCAACCCCAAGAACTACAGCGATACTCCAGCCACCTCCAAGAGCACGGTGGAGGAGCTCCACCGGCCCATCCCCTCTCTGTTCCGAGCCCTCACCGAGGGCGACGCGCCCATCAACATGATGGTGGTGTCCTTCCCCGTCGCAGAGGAGCTCTCCCATCACGAGAACCTGGTGTCCTTCCTGGAGAGCCTGGACGACCAGCACCAGAACGTCTCCCTCCCCGGCAACAGCATCCATGCTAGCTACGACACGCAAGGTAAAAAAAAAAGCACATGGTTTCACTGTGAGATTAAGCTGTCAACGCAGGAAAACGACGTACTTCCACACATCAACACGGCTGTTTGTTTGAACTCGTGACTTAGCACGCAAATCTGTGGAAGATAAACAATAGCTGTTTAATATTTACGCTAAATGCCCCCCTCACATGGAAGGCAGCTGAGGACTTTCGAGCCCGTTGTTAGTCATTAGTGTTTGGGATGGCAACGTGGTTATAAACGTTGTACCGAAGCCATTTCTTATTTTCTTCTGTGGCTGTTTTGGCTCTCTACTCCTCCTGACCCAGTGCTTATTTACTATAAAAAGACACACTCATTCAGAGAGAGTTCCCACAGAGCTTAGCTGTGAACTCATTAAGCCCAATGAAACATATGGTCGCACTTAGTAGCTGTAAATGTATTTTCCTCCGCAGTAAAAAACTGCAACGTTGAGGGCTAATGTTAATTGCTTTTATATACGCTCCAGATTACATGCTTGTGTTCCGTTTTTACCTGTCTGAGACTTCCTGTCCATCTGGGTTTGTGACTCACGACGTCTCCTGTCCTTTCTCCGCAGATAACATGTGCACGGTGGTCTACTTTGACGACTGCGTGTCCATCCGCCAGTGTAAACTATACTGCGAGTCCATGGGGGGCTCCAAGTATCGCTGGTTTCATAACGCCTGCTGCCAGTGCATCGGCCCGGAGTGTCTGGACTATGGCAGCAAGGCTGTGAAGTGCATGAACTGTCTCTTCTGAAGCGTGGGCACATTATGTCTGGTACTAGATGTCTGGGCTATACCAGAGGACTGAAGAATATTGGGAGTCCATGACTGATATGTGCTAACATTTACCTTGTAAAGTAATTCCCTCCACCCCCCCTTATCTCCTATAAATTGTTTTTTATTCTGCTGTTACGTTTAACTGTATATTTTCTAGATGCGTTTTCAATATAGTGTGTTTTTTTTGTTTTGTTTTTGTTTTTAATAGAGGTGTATATGAATAATGTATTTTTACAATAATGCTCTGCTAAATCCCCGTGTCTCATGCCAAATAAAGAAATGTTTGGTGACTTGGCATCTGTGGTGTTAAATGTGCACGGATTGTGTGACAGAATGTGAGCCGCTGTATGTTGAGCTGAAGCCTGTGTTCCAAACGTTTAACCTCTCATGCCATATTCCAAAAATAGCTAAAATAGCCGAAGTACAAGCTTGTAGATCGGCTAGTATTTTTCACGATTTTGGAAAACGTTTTGTTGTTTCTCTGCCTATAATGACATGCCCCAAATAGGGCCGACGCCAGGGCTAAAGTGTTTAAAGACCCGTACAGTATACTTTATGAAAGTTAAACAAGAGTTGAAAATGGCATGATGGAAATGTTTGTGTATCCCCGGGTTTTTGGGACAGGCGGCTCCTGGGAGACCCAGTCTGCCGCTCTAATCTTAGCTTAGTGTTACCCGTGTCAGGAAACGCATCATTTCCTGGGGAAACAAAGTTGTTATTATACCATTCAGGCCCACAGGTGTTCCAACAGAGCCGGCCGAGCATGTCATGCGAGTGGAGCTGTAGACTAGAGGGGGCGGGGGGGTCGAGCGCTCGGCTCGCTGATGCCAATCTCTCACCACTAATACACACAACCCACTCTTTGTAATGCCAATGCTATGTTCAAAAGACTGCAGGGTGCCCTAATGTTGATGCTGTTCCCAATTGGCAAGCGGGCGGCGGTGTGCAAAAGACTAATGTGCCAGACACACAATGAAGCTTTGTTTGTCTTTCTTTTTATGATATTGAATCTCGACCTCATTTCGCCAGCGCAGCTGTGGGGATCAGAGAGCAGCCGTGCCAATGTGGAGACGGGACTTTAATGTGTTCCATATGTTCCCCGATGACCATCAGGCTTCTGAATCCAACCACAGTGTTTGGGGAGTTACACGTGATTAGGAATAGCATGTGGTTATTATAAATTTAGATCAAAGTGCTTATTCAAAACAACTTTTGACAGGTTTTTCTTGTACACTAACATATGCAAGCAACACTTCTGTTTAGATCTAAATGATACCACAATCTAAACATGCTTTATGCGTTCCAGATTACTCTGGGGGAGAGGGATCTACTTGGATTACTTGGGTGGGGTAGCCAGGCCCAGCAGAGAGAGAGAGAGAGACACACACACACACACACACACACACGCACACACGCACACACGCACGCACACACACACACACACACACACACACACACACACACACACACACACACACACACACACACACACAACACTTGTAGCTGACTGTGTAGTTCTCATCACATACCAGTACCATAACTAAACTACTCCTCCCACCATGCAGTTCGCGTCATCGCGCAGACTCAGACTAGTTTATTTGGTATTCTAGAGACAGCCGGAAGCGTCGTTTCTCTGTGTGTGAATTGACCGAACGGGATAGTAGTTGGTAAAGTTTATTTTTCTTCCATATTTTGAGAGTTGGCCATTCATATATCGATTGCAAACCAGATTCGGATGCTTGTGTCTGTTTGTCGGTTTCATTTCGGCGTTCGGAACGTCCCAAAACACAGCATGCAGTCAGGGAGGATGAATAGAGGCTTGCTAATCAAATAGCCTAGCTGCTGCTTTAGCAGATAACGTTAGCATATGGGCCCTTCATTCAGAGGAATAGCTGACCTGTGTTGCAGTTTGCATGTATTGATGATGGTCGTGGCTGCCAGGTACGTATGGACAGCTCGCCATTCGTCAGGTACACAGCCAGTGCAGTGAAGTAGGCTGTGTGACTGTGTTGAAGTTCACATTACATACTATAGGACCTAGCCCTAGAATGCCTGTGGTATTACATACATACATGTCATGTATTACACTGTACACAACATAACAATTCAAAGTCAAACCAAGGAGGTTGCACTCAGAAATAAAAGTACATATAGTATACATAAATATATGTTTTGTTGTTCTATGATGGAGCCCTCAAATTGACAAGATGACAAACGTTTTAGGCCATCCAGCCTTCATCTGATGATGGATGGATGATTTGTTGAATAGTTATTTTTGTATAACTTGTCGTCACAGACAGTGCGGTGGTAGAGTTAAGTTGTTATTCTACACAGCCATAGAGGCATCATGGGAGTAATCCATGGCTGTTTGTATATGTAATACATGATAGATAATATGTAATATCACAGCAGGCATCTCGGGGATACATAAGGTATGACCCATCTAGCTCTGGTCCATCGCGTCTCCGGGACCAGAGACGCGATGGACCAGAGCTAGGACCCATCAGGGCAAAATAGGACCTGATCATTAAGACATCTAAGGATAGACTAGCCGCAAATTGCAACACTAGATTTTTTTATACTCGGATGAATCTAGGGTTGCAATACCACCCATAGGGATTCAATGCATGAAAACAGTTTTTTGCTAACTGATTGTATTAAACGACTTCAAACTCACCAATATCGTGGCTCTATGGAAAGCTTGGAATTTACTCTTGCTAACTGCAAAGTGTTTGTTTCTGAAAAATCCACCGAAGAATTGTTATGATTTATTTTCTGTTAATAAAATCCGAGCAGCCATGTTTTTTTTCTAAGTCTTGAACTTAGGAAGCGCTCGTCTTCTATAACACCACGTCCCGCTGCCTCCTGCATTAGGCTATGTGACAGAACCAGCTGGTACACAGGACTGCTGAGTGACTTCCCACGAGCGCTTCCAAACTCCAGCACTTAGAAAAAATAATCACCCGAACTGAATTTCTTGACAGAAAATAAAATCATAACAATTCCACGGTGGAATTTTCAGAAACAAACACTTTGCAGTTAGCAAGAGTAAATTCCAAGCTTTCCATAGAGCCACAATATTGGTGAGTTTGAAGTCGTTTAATACAATCAGTTAGCAAAAAACTGTTTTGATGCATTGAATCCCTATGGGTGGTATTGCAACCCTAGATTCATCCGAGTATAAAAAAATCTAGTGTTGCAATTTGCGGCTAAGGATAGACGTGAGAGAGTAGACCATTACGCGTTTATTATTAACGATAGTTCATAAATCAGATACATGTACTTGTTGTTGAAGAAGCTGTAGGTTACGTTAGGCTACTATCAGAACCGTCACAGCTTGTCCGTGTCTGTCCGGACTGGTAACGCCTGACACATCACAGGTGACATCACAGGGATGTCAGATACTCAGAGCAGGGATCTCCATATATGGGCATAAACAGGTGACATCACAGTGATGTCAGATACTCAGAGCAGGGATCCCCATATATGGGCATACAAGGGATTATGTTAAGGATCTCCATATATGGGCATAAAAGGGATTGTATCCCAGATGATGCCCTGTTTGGGCGAGGTCGCTTTTCGCCCTTAGGTATCTTACTGGTAATAATCACACATGTCAGAGTCATAAGAGATGTCTGTGTTCATGATGTGTATATTTATTTATGGTTTTATTAAGTCATTTGTCATCAGTTGAATGTGTCTGTGCCAAGAGTTCATTTTATACAGCTTTAATAATCACTATGGATGGACAGACATAATGCAGTTACTGTAAATTCACATTTAGGGTTTTACAGATACACACAGAGTGGCTGTTTAATCATTAAATAAGAATCATGAGAGCTGTGTGTGTGTGTGTGTGTGTGTGTGTGTGTGTGTGTGTGCGTGCGTGTGCGTGTGTGTGCGTGTGCGATCACCAAGCCTAAGTTTATGATGCAAGTGCTGATTTTATTTTTTGCTGACTAGCGGTGTGTATATTACTGTATTAGAATTATGATCTACAAGAAGCCATCTTTCTTTCTTTTTTCTTTAACAGAGCCCCCTCTGCTGGGTAGACCTTACCACTGCAGCTTACCAACAGTGCATGTTTATAAAACAAGTGCACAAAAGTCTAAATCAAAAGTAAACCATGTAAAAACGGCTTATTGCAGAAGATACATCCACAAACACATTCTCTTCAGTTGTTATATATGGGTTTCCATAACCTAGTACATTTGTGTTTAACCAGTGATGTGTTAACATAACATAATAATAATGTAACATTCCTGGGGGCGTCTGGTGGCCTACTGGTCAAGGCACATACCACCTAGGCACCGCCACATAGGCATGGTTGCTGCGGCGTCGCCGGTTCGATTCCCGATCCGGACGACCTTTGCCGCATGTCACTCCCCATCCCCATTTCCTGTCAGTCTACTGCATACTATCAATAAAAGCATACTATCAATAAAAGGCATAAAGGCCAAAAAAAATAATTAAAAATAATAATAACAATGTAACATTCCTTTTCTACACCAAATTTGAACCCTGCTCGCCGTCCTGAAAGTGCTGAAATGTTAACCATGTTCTATTATTATGTAATATGCATCTCTCTCTCTCTCACACCTTACAAATTAGTCTTAATAAATAAACGGACAATGGTTGGAACTGCCTTGCATCACTGTTGCTCTACCTTGGGCCCGGGGACCACAATGGGTCCAAACGAGGACACTGAGGCTTTTACTGTGAATATTGGGGTCCGAGATGACAGATTTGATCAAATGGGGGTCCGTGGTCTAATGCATATCGTTGATGTTGGGCAGAAACCTTGTTGTGTTTTTTCCCCCTGTAAATTAATGCCCCACTTACTTCATTCTACAGCGTTACACAAAAGTAGCAGATCTTCAATCTCCAAACGTGTTGAGAAGCTTGTCGATCGGCTACTTATGCTCTATTTTAATTTTAATCCTGAAAAGTAAAAGTTCTGAACGTAATGAGGTTTGAAGGTTTCCACCCGACAGAAACGATATCGAACTGGCGGACCTTGAAATGGAAAAAAGGTTGAGAATAGGGATGGGACGATACGCGATATTATCGTTTATCGTGATAAAAAAACACTCAACGATAATCGTATCGTGGAGATTTAATTTATCGTGATATCGTCCTCCGTCATGCACTGGGATCAATTCACCTTTTTATTTGCCAAGCTGCATATTCCGGTACCACTTAAATCCTTTGGTAAAAGGTACTTATAATATACATACTTGATAACGTCTTTTTTCACTCTCTATCAAATATCTTTGCCAAAAAATAGCTGATCTACAAGTTGTGTTGTGAGCTTGTAGATCTGCTATTTTTTGGCAAATGTTCCATCCCAGGATAATGGATTTTGATTATCGCGATAACATCGTAAATCGCGATTTCTTTCGTCACAATAATCGTGATATGAAATTGTAATATCCTCCCATCCCTAGTTGAGAATCACTGCCTTTCCAGGCTCTTTAGTTACTAATAACTATCTCTCTGCTGCCCTCTGCAGGTGTGATGGAGAGGCTGGCACGCCCTGGGCAGTGCCAGTGTGCCGAGGAGTAACTATCTCTCTGCTGCCCTCTGCAGGTGTGATGGAGAGGCTGGCACGCCCTGGGCAGTGCCAGTGACCGAGGAGTAACTATCTCTCTGCTGCCCTCTGCAGGTGTGATGGAGAGGCTGGCACGCCCCGGGCAGTGACCAAGGAGGAGTGACACGGGCACACGGAGCAGCCATGACGGAGTGCTTCCTTCCCCCGAGCAGCAGCCCCGTGGAGCAGCGCCGGGGGGCCGGCGGCGACCATCCAGGGGGGGTGGCCCGCACCCCGAGCTCCGAGGAGATCAGTCCCACCAAGTTCCCCGGGCTGTATCGCACCGGCGAGCCCTCGCCGCCCCCCCGCGACGGCCACCACCACGAGCCCCCGGACGCCTACGTCTCGGACGACGACAAGGAGCATGGCAAGAAGAAGAACAAGTTCAAGAAGAAGGAGAAAAGGAGTAAGAGATTTGTTCTGTCAAAAAGGACACACTCAAAGTGCCCCCCTGAATATTATATACAGGGGGTCTGGGACCCCTAGGTCCTCAGAGTTACTACAGGGGGTCCTACAAATCTTTGTGTGATAGGAACTTTATTTTTTCTACACTAACCTGAATGAACCCTAGCATCCCTATTATGTGTGGAGCATTAGCCAAAAATAGCCAATCTACAAGCTCACAACGCCTCGCGCTGCGAGGCGTTGTGAGCTTGTAGATCGGCTATTCTTGGCAAAGAGGGAAAAAAAAGAGCAGTCAGACTAAGTGTTGACGGTTCAAGTGGTTCAATGTCTAAAAAACACACGTTAATCCAAACAATGTACACTAATGATAGTGCTGTCAAACAACTTTAAGCTGTCTAAGAAATCTATGAACATTTTTAACACGCAACACAATTTTATACAATACGTAGTGGGGGGGGTCCCTGCTTCATCTCTCTCTCAGTTAAGGGGTCCTTGGCCTGAAAACGTTGAAGACCCCTGGTCTAAAACGTCCTTGTCAGTGTTTTATTTAACCAGAGAAGGTGCATTTATTTTTGCAATACGCTGTTTGGATGTTTATCAATACATATGATAATTATTTAGTAATGATGATATTTAATTATTTGATAGAAAATAATAATTCTGCGGTGGTACGCTGAAGTGTTGTTGGATTAACAAATCACATGATTCCCTCTCCCAACTGAAGCACGTAGCACTGTCAAAAGCATTCCTGAGATTATTCCTTAGATTTTTTTTGACATGTGTTATCATGTGTGTTTTCTTTATTTCATTTGTTTGAGGAGGTCAGTCACATTAAGATTAAAATCTCTTTTACAAGTGAGACCTGGCCAAAAGAGCAGCAGCAAACCTAGTAACAACAAAACATAAAAACTTGTTTGGAAAAAATAGTGAATGAACTAAAAGTGAAAACAATCGGATACATGGGCAAAATACCAGCAATAGCAAGTCTGGTACCATACATAGACTTTACAGAAAAATTAAATCTTCTTGAACATTAACAATAGTTCTTACTTGAACTAAGAAGCCCTATTGTCCCATATGTCTGTTTTATCACAGCTTCCCCAGTGTTTATATTTAGCTCCACCTGGGCATGTTGAGGGAAAAGAGTCTTTAGGCAGCAGCGGGGGAAAAGGGAATAGAAAAAAAAGACAAACCTATGAGGTGATCATTAACAGTCACTGTTTGGCAGTCATTCAGTCGGAGGAACTTCAACAAAACTTGCGTTGCACGTGAATAAAAAGAGATCTGCCAGGTGCAGAGGGAGTTGTGCTAAATTGGTGCCTGACCTCTTTTCGGAGTCCCCATTCTCCCCCTCCTCTGTCTCTCATCTACACTCTCTCTTCCTCTTTCCCTCCTTTCACTGTTCCTGTAGTGCTGTGTTGTAGGTAGAGGATGTAAGGCGTTGTTCATCCATTCTAACCCCAGTTCTGCTCGCCCCATCTCCCCTCTCTCTCTCGCCTTTCTCGTCTTCAGCGGAGGGCTACGCCGCCTTCCAGGAGGACAGCTCGGCGGACGAGGCAGAGAGCCCGTCCAAGATGAAACGCTCTAAGGGCATCCACGTGTTCAAGAAGCCCAGCTTCTCCAAGAAGAAGGAGAAGGACTTCAAGGTGAAGGAGAAGGGACCCAAGGAGGACAAGGCCAAGGACAAGAAGTCCAAGGACCTGACGGCCGCCGACGTGGTCAAGCAGTGGAAGGAGAAGAAGAAGAAGAAGAAGCCTACGGCAGAGGCAGAGCCAGTGCCCGTGGAGGTGCCCACCTTCAGGCCCATCTTTGGCGCCCCCCTGTCTGAGGCGGTGAAGAGGACGTCCATGTACGATGGCATCCAGCTGCCCGCCATCTTCAGAGAGTGCGTGGACTACATTGAGAGCTACGGCATGAAGTGTGAAGGCATCTACCGCGTCTCAGGTAAATGGGTCGTCACTGGGGGAAAGATGGGGTTCATCCAGGATTTTAAAGTCGTTTTCTACAACATTCAGCTGCATACATCCCTTACCTCCATGTGACTAGTGTTATAGTATAGTCATCATATCAAATAGATCATTACTGACTGGCTCATGAGGTTTGGGGGAATCTCCGGAGAGTAGATTGTGTGGAGGCCACAAACAATATTTTTTGGCGTTGTACCTATTGAAAGGTTTGACCAAGGCCTTTTCTCTGTGTTCTTCCCGCCAGCATAAAGGCAGCTTAAATAAAAATTATATTTTTATTTAACTATGTTAACTAATAATTTGAAAAACATTGAACACATTTTTCATCAACGTGGGTCTTAGTTTGAAGTCTGACCACCGGCTCTCTGGGTTTTTGTTGAAGCTAGATTTAGCGTAGAAACTAGCTTACAGTGCAAAGAAAGTCCTCCACATTTGGAATGGTTATCCCGATGTAGTATAATATTATAGATATGAAAATAAACAAAAATGGAATCCTTGGATCAAATAGCGACATCGACCCTAGTCCTTACTGACGCCATTCTACCCCCGTTCCCTCCCAGGGATGAAGTCCAAAGTTGATGAGCTGAAGGCGGCGTACGACCGCGAGGAGTGTCCATGCCTGGAGGAGTACGACCCGCACACGGTGGCCAGCCTGCTGAAGCAGTACCTGCGGGAGCTGCCCGAGAACCTGGTGAGCCGCGAGCTGGCGCAGCGCTTCGAGGACGCCTGTGGCCGGCCGACGGAGGCAGAGAAGGTGGCGGAGTTCCAGCGGCTGATGGCGGAGGTGGCGCCCGGCGCCCGGCTGCTGCTCGCCTGGCTCATCACGCACATGGACCACGTGATCGCCCGCGAGACGGACACCAAGATGAACATCCAGAACATCTCCATCGTCCTCAACCCCACCGTGCAGGTCAGAGCAGAGTAGAGGGAGGGAAGAGGGGTGAGAATAGAAGGACATTTTGGGAAATGGGAACGTAAAAGCAAGGGAAAGATCATAGATTTTGATGGTACGACTAAACTGTAGTCTAATATCTATTTTCGATGTAATTACCCCGCAAGGTTTCTTTATTGGCTTTCAAAACACAAAAAATACAGTAGCCAAATATACAGAAAAATGTATATCTCTAAGTTAAATATAAGATTCATCTTTAACTATCTCGCAACCTGGTGTCCCTATTTTGGGCATGCCATTATAGGTGAAGATTTCCTTTTTTTTTTTGTCTAAAATATAGCTTATGTGTCAGTTATTCTTGTCTGTATTAAAGTCTAAGATACAGCTTAAGTGTAAGTTATTTGTGTCAATATTATTAGTGTTAATTAAATAGAAAAATGTATAATAAAGAAAAAAAAAACTAAACAGCTACTTTCCACAGAAGACAAGTGTTGATAAATGAGAGCAGAGTCCAAGGGTATAAAAAGTATTAAATGCGAGGCAAAGGGGCAACATGGAAAACCTCCCCTTATCGCATAGCAACACGCCAGCCAAGACGATGGGTTTTTATTGGGTCACACAGTTCATTCATATGCGAAACTCTGGCCCACTTTAAAGCAGCTAATGTATTCCCAGAGGAGAAATCCCTGTCACTGCTCCATTTATTCTGAACCAACCACCCTGCATTACATCTACTAGTGGTCATAATCAATCAATGTGGTCGCCATGCACAGTATATTATTCAGAGTGTATATTTTCAGCATAAACATGATTTGTGTGCAAACACAGTGAGTTCAGAATTTCACAGTAGTAACATGGCAGCCAACCATAGTTCAGAGACAACAGGAACGTGCATAAAATGCAAGAGAGACATGCAATGTGCAATAGACGTATATTGCATGCATGTTTATTGAATGTAAATTTGGTTGTATTGACTTTGACTTGTGAAAAGTTTCTATTTTGTTGCATTCTTTACAGTACATTGACATGTCAATATCCACAATTTGCTGTGGGATTAATTTGACTATAATTGTCCCGTCATAGTCAAATAATCGATTAATCCATTGGTTTGGTTACTGGTCTTAACTGATCAAGGCTTTTTTACTTTCTACAATATGGGTTAATTTAATGCTAAATTAATTATTTCTTGAAATATGACCATATCTCTTGTAAATCCTTGCTATAACCCTTAAATTCTACGAGTCCATAGGCCGTTTTAGTTCTCATCCATCAAACACAGATTAGACACAACTAATCACTTATTATTATTTATTTATTTTTTATTTTTTTAAGATTTGTTTTTGGGCTTTTTATGCCTTTATTTGATAGGACAGTAGGCTGACAGGAAATGGGGAGAGAGATGGGGAATGACATGTGGCAAAGGTCGTCCGGATCGGGAATCGTACCGGCGACGCCAGCAGGCATCATAGCCTAGTATGTGGTATGCGCCTTGACCACCAGGCCAGCGGGTGCCCCACTAATCACTTATTCTAACTACCGTAATTCAACTAGTTCCTATGACTATTGGTCAACTAAAAATGACTCTGTTGGAGAACAGCCCTAACTTTGACTGTGTTCCGTGTTCAGATCGGGAACCGCGTCCTCTACGTGTTCTTCACCCATGTGAAGGAGCTGTTTGGGGACGTGCTTCTGAAGCCTGTGGTGCGGCCTCTTCGCTGGTCCAACATGGCCACCATGCCGGCACTACCTGAGACCCAGGAGAACATCAAAGAGGAGATCCGTCGACAGGTGGGTTAATGTCACCGACCAGCCAGTTGCCTGGTTCCTGGGGAAGCCTGAGCTATATGGAGTTGTACACGGGTTTCTATTGGCGACGCAGCGCTTTGTGGGCGACGGAAGTCGCGCTTTCACTGGGGCAGTGGGGCAATATCACCGTCCATGGTCGGGAAAAGACAGGTGTTAACTCGGAGAGAAAGTTCAGGCAGAGAATCGAGTGCAGAAATTCTGGAATTTCCATTCATGTTGTCACCTAATACAATGGCAGCATTCATGTAGAGAAAACCCATCTTATTTCCCCTCTTTGCAGTCTGTCTGTGGTGTATTGGACATATTACAACATGACAGGTACAAGGAAAAGAATTATGTTTTCCAAGTCCTCAGTAAGCTTGAGAGAAGAGATTTGCTGCCAAATGTGCCTTAGGAACTACAAATGCAACTAATTGATGTTCAGTGTAATCTCAAATGAGAGATTGTGGGTCTGGACTCATTCTATCAATACCTGGGACCGGAGTACCCCAAGATGAGAGACCTTTTCTGAAAGACCATTTTGCGGGTTCGGGACGACATATCTCTGTGAACAGGCGTTATCCATCAGGAACATGAACAACTCCAAGCTGCACTCACAACTGACACACAGACACACATCTAAATGACATCATGAAAATCACAACTGCAAAAATGCAAAGTGCAAAATGCATCAGGAAATATTTATGTGGTCTCTAGAAATACAATTTGATAGCTGGAAGCAGTCCTGGCTAATGAGGCTTAGGCGCTATTGTGTAGCCCCCATTTACCGTACAATCTTTTGTTAGTTTTATGTTTGTGTCTGCTAATGTTTGAGATTTTTAATCTCTCATCAAAACTTTTTTGTAGCAAAGGCTGCCTGTAAGTTTACCAATTAAACAAAAATTAAGTTAATACTGATCATAAAAGTAGTGCTTAGTAGCCAAGCTGTGTGACTGATACACATGAGAGCACGAAGGAAATACAAGTTGTGGTAGCGGCACGCACATGTGCACTACTGGTCCCACCCACAAGAAGTTGCATTTTGTCCAATCAGGCTCTTGACTTAAAATGAGTTTGACACCCCTGACATAAACAAAGCTCTGGTCATTAAATATTGCATAGCCAGCCAGACCGCCGTCTCTTCAGGTTCTCGTCTCCGTCTCGTTTCGTGAGCTTGAGAGTTCTGGCGATGTGAGATGAAATGTGATGAGTGTGTAATGTGTGCTCGTGTCCAGGAGTTCCTGCTGAACTGCCTACACAGAGACCTCCAGGCAGGCGTGAAGGACCTGTCTAAAGAGGAGCGACTCTGGGAGGTTCAGCGCATCCTGACAGCTCTCAAACGCAAGCTGAGGGAAGCCAAACGTCAGGTAAGTTGTCTCAGTGGATATGATGTCCTGTATCATGCAAAAACTCATCAAAGTGTCTGCGACAGCCTACCAGTTGTCTCTAAAGGGTCAGAATAATGTTTGAATACTACACATTTAGCCTGTTTATCCTATAGTACTCTAAAGTATCCTGCTAGATGTAATGGTACAATCACCTGTTTATCCTATAGTACTCTAAAGTACTCTGCTAGATGTAATAGTACAATCACCAACACACACAAAGCAGGGGTCACACAGTGTGGGAAAAGCTGGATTTATGAAAATCTTTTATTGGGCACTTGAATATTACACACAAAGCTATATGACCCAATGCCAAAAAGGACAGAAAACCTTCCCATCTAAGTTTTCAACCGCTATAAAAGAAGCAACAAACCGTGCAAACAACACAAACAGTTTTACCTGGATGATTCATCCTGATGCTTATGGTGCATTCAGTGTCACAACATTTTTGATAATGTGAGTTAACTTGTCATGCAAGCCTATCACCCTAACCCTATCAAAGTCAAGCAAATCCTCTTATGACCAGCACACCGTTCAAATTACACCACCATCATCGTCATCTTAAATATGAAGTGATGTCTTCTGAGAGTTCTATGTGTTGTTCTTAGGACTGTGAGAGTAAGATCTTCTGAGAGTTCTATGTGTTGTTCTTAGGACTGTGAGAGCAAGATCTTCTGAGAGTTCTATGTGCTGTTCTTAGGACTGTGAGAGTAAGATCTTCTGAGAGTTCTATGTGTTGTTCTTAGGACTGTGAGAGTAAGATCTTCTGAGAGTTCTATGTGTTGTTCTTAGGACTGTGAGAGTAAGATCTATGTGTTGTTCTTAGGACTGTGAGAGTAAGATCTTCTGAGAGTTCAATGTGCTGTTCTTAGGACTGTGAGAGTAAGATCTTCTGAGAGTTCAATGTGCTGTTCTTAGGACTGTGAGAGTAAGATCTTCTGAGAGTTCAATGTGCTGTTCTTAGGACTGTGAGAGTAAGATCTTCTGAGAGTTCTATGTGTTGTTCTTAGGACTGTGAGAGTAAGATCTATGTGTTGTTCTTAGGACTGTGAGAGTAAGATCTATGTGCTGTTCTTAGGACTGTGAGAGTAAGATCGCCCAGGAGATCGCCAGCCTGTCAAAGGAGGACGTCTCCAAAGAGGAGATGACTGAAAATGAAGAGGAGGTGATCAACATCCTTATCGCACAGGTGAGTGCATACACACATGGTAAATGGTAAATGGTGCATTTATATAGCACTTTTATCCAAAGCGCTTTACAATGTGCATTACATTCACCCATTCACACACACATTCATACACCGGTGGCGGTGGAAACCATGCAAGGCACCAACCAGCTCACCGGGAGCAACTTGGGGTTCAGTGTCTTGCCCAAGTACACTTCGACATGTAGACAGGAGAAGTTGGAATTTGAACCGCCGACCCATGGATCATTGGCCAACCCACTCTACCTCCTGAGCTACAGCCGCCCCATGGGAACACGCATGCACACACACACACACACACACACCCCCCCCCCCCCCCCCCCCCCACCGTGATCCGCTTCATTACTTGTAGACATGCGGGCAGATTTTGAAATGGATAAAACGGAAGAAAAGGAAAATACAGTTTTATGGCGTGTCTCATTGGAGTGGAGTCGTCTAGAAGAGTTTCTATCTCAGTATGTCTGTGTATCTACTTTTCCTGTGAAGTAAATTCCTGAATATTTTTTGCCTATGTTTTATTAAAAAAAATAAATAAAGCTAAACTTTTTTTATCCTCGTAGTAAAAGGTGGGGCAAATAATTACATATTTGGAAATCACTATGATATCAAAGCATACCTACCTACTGAGCTCAGTGGCCTTGTGGTTCTGGGGGAGGTACCCAATGCCTCCCTGCTTGGCACTCGGCATCAAGGCTTGGATTGGTGGCAATTTAAGTCCCTGTGACATTTATTTATTACTAGTGTCAAGTCCAGGGGGTGTGCTTGTACTTCATGGCTGAGGGATGTACGTGTACTTCAAGCTGCCTCACGCTACAGAAACAGGAGATGGGCTCCTGACCTATGGGCTAAAAGGCGAAAGGCTTGAGAACCATTGGTTCCCAGGCCACTTGCATGACATTCTAGCAATGTGATACCATCATCATGATTTCATGGATCCACACTGAAGCCACACCGTTATCAGACCCTGTCTTGTTTTTACTCTCCAGGAGAACGAGATCCTGACGGAGCAGGAGGAGCTGATCTCCTTGGAGCAGGTGTTGCGGAGACAAATCGCCACCGAGAAGGAGGAGATTGAGAGACTGCGAGCCGAGATCGCAGACATTCAGAGGTAAGGGGCTCGGAAACGGAATGCCTTCGAGATCAGCGGTTCTCAAACTATGGGTCGCGACCCAAAGTGAGGTCGCGGGAAGGTGCCTTTGGGGCACTGACATTGGCAAGCAAAATATATATATATTTTTTAATCAAGCAACGGTAAAAAAATAAATAAAGAAGAAGAAAAAAGGCAGGTCGTCGAGACCAACAGGCGCACAGCCCATAGACTGTAGAAAAATATGGACGATGCGAAGCCATTGGTTTCTATGCAGCGCAAATGGCCCTTTTCTACCCCTTGGAATGGGTGTCGCCATCATAGAATTGTAAAGGCATCAGAGATGCTATTGGCTGCCAACGGTTACGTGCAACCGCAGGGATACATGGGAGAATGTGGTCGGAGCCTCCCGAAATACAGCACACGAAGAAGAACACAGCCGGCTGGTATCAGTTTAGTTGGCCACGCCCCCCCGCAACTTTATCATTTATTTTAAAATAAATTGGACCACATTTCGACAGAACGAATATGATGGTGATTGAAAGGCAATTTTTAACTAGCGATAGGAACCATACAGTATTCATGAAAATGTTAATTAAGGTTAGAAAACGAAAGGGGAAAATGAATGGGATGCAATGGAGAACAATTCTTTTTGCGATCGGCCGGGGGGAAAAACAGCGCAACTAGCGGCCAATAATAGGAAGTTTTACTTCCGTATTGGAGTCGTTTTAAATCGGCAGAACTATGCCCCTGGCACAGCCACTTGACTACGCAGCTCCGCCTCCAACTAGGGATGGGACGATAAGCGATATTATTGTTTATTGTGATAAAAAACACTCACGATAATCATATCGTGGAGATTTACTTTATCATGAAATCGTCCTCCGTCATGCACTGGGATCAATTCACCTTTTATTTGCCGAGCTGCATATCCGGTACCATTTAAACCCTCTATTGGTAAAACGTACTTATATAATATTCATACTTCATACTTTTTTTTTTTCACTCTCAACCAAATCTCTTTGCCAAGAAATAGCCGATCTGCTTGTAGATCTGCTATTTTTTGGCAAATGTTCCAAACCCAGGATAATGAATGTTGGGGATATTTTGATTATCGTGATAATATCATAAATCGCAATTTCTTTGGTCACAATAATCGTGATTTGAAACTTTCATATCGTCCCATCCCTACCTCCAACACCGACGGCGAGAAAAAGCAGAAACACAAGACACACAAACGTCCGCTCAGATTTATTTAGGATTCTACTCCCAGATTGTGTTGATCGCCAATACAAGCTTTTTTCACCGGACCATAACTAAGTAATGGATCGCGGTTACAATTTCTCTTTTCTGGGTGAAAGAAGAAAAGGTTAAGAAAGGAAAAATGTATACCTGGCGGAGAATGTGTTAATAGGTGTGTGTGTGTGTGTGTGTGTGTGTGTGTTCTTCATGCAGTCGCCAGCAGGGTCGCAGTGAGACAGAGGAGTACTCCTCAGACAGTGAGAGCGAGAGCGAGGATGAAGAGGAGCTGCAGATCATCCTGGAAGACCTGCAGAAACAGAACGAGGAACTGGAGGTGAGACACGCTGCAGACGGACTGATGGTTACTGCTTACCACTGCAGACCACAGTCTCTACTGTTGTGGCGTTAAAGAGCTCTGAACCATTTCTTGAACTAAAGTTTATTATTCGGCATGTGCAGTATACAGTATATATAATATATCTCTGCTGTCAGGCCAAAACCAGCTAACTCCAAAATATTCATTTTCCAGAAAATTTGAAAAACATCAAGCTCAAGTGGAGTTAGGAGGTTTTGTCCGAAGTGTTTTATTTTCAATATTCTTTTAACAAACACACAGACATGAAGAGTGTTCAATAAATAGCCCAGAGTTTTCAGGTTTTGGTCCGACAGCAACGATATTTAAAATCCTAATTGTTAGGTTAAGTAGGCTTAGGCTACAGAACTCTACAACTGTCTATACAGAGAAACCTGTGATCTGAATAGTCGAGTGGTTCAAAGTTTCCTAATTTAAGCTGGGGACCCCCTGGAACCCCTTCAAGGACCTCTGGGGGTCCCCGGACCCCTCTTTGAGAACCACTGAAATACAGCACAACATGGAGACCGCTAGCCAAATTCCGACAAGCCATGTGTACTCAAATTCTCGACGTGTTCCCCTTGCAGAACAAGAACACCCACCTGAACCAGGCCATCCACGAGGAACAGGAAGCCATCTTGGAACTCCGTGTTCAGCTCCGCCTCCTGCAAAGCCACAAACTGCAGCAGGAACTGACTGCCCCGCCCTCGGTCGAACAGGCCCCGCCTACACAGCCTAGCCCGGAGGCCCGCAGTGAGGAGCAAGCCAAGCGCTCCGTCACCGCCGCGGCTGCACCAGTCGCAGAAGCCCCCGTCTCCTCGGCCAACGGCAAGGACCCCTCGAAACCTTCGCCAAACAAAGACAGGAGAGAGAGCAACATGTGAGGTGTCATGTCTGGTCAGCATCGGGCGGCTATGTATTGCTATGTATCTCTGTTGCTAGTCAGCTGTCCTGCTGAGTCACCCGTAGCCCGCTAAAGGTTTCAGCTCCATCAGCGAGTGCACGTGGCCGAGACATTTGAATACCAGAGTTGTTTCCGTCAAATAGCCAACAATGAAGAATCTTTCAATTCTACTCTTGGCACACTGTCCGTGTCAATACAAATTGAGGATCTTGGTTTTCCCTTATCTCTGCCACGTGAACACACATGCGCACGTACGCGCGTGTGCACACACACACACACACACACT
This sequence comes from Nannobrachium achirus, assembly GCF_963921795.1. Taxonomy (NCBI): domain Eukaryota; kingdom Metazoa; phylum Chordata; class Actinopteri; order Myctophiformes; family Myctophidae; genus Nannobrachium; species Nannobrachium achirus. The sequence continues at coordinate 10,150,339 of NC_137814.1, forward strand.
GATAAGCGTAGGGATAGCGTAGTCGCTTTTAGAGGACAATTGGCCACTGTGTGACACGGGGTGGGACCATTCATTTAGAACATCGGTGCCAAGAGAGTGTGAAGGAACGGAGTTGTCAAGGGTTTGGTGACAAACGTAAGGGGGTTGGTACACAGACTGAGAGGAAGGCACTTTACAACTAACAAGCAGAAAGGTTGTCTTCTTTTGTCATTAGAGCTCAGAAAAAATATATAGATAATTTACTTCATCCTTTGCGTAGTTTCTATTTGGACACATTAGGATTGCAACCACTGTGCCATAACTGACACTGCAAAACTGGACAAGTTGCCCAAGAGAACCACTAATGCAAAAGGCTCTTTGATTTATGAAGAATTTGTTACATATGTTTAATAGTATTCTGGATGATATGGGAGACTATTCAAAGAAAGACGTTGATTTTAAATGATATGCTTTTTAGTAATATATATATACAGTATGTATATATAAATATATATATAAATATATTGTAGATGCTTTCGTTTGTTTGAACTACAAAATGCACATAAAGTTTGCGACGGATATTCCTCGTGACTGCCCAGTGGAAGAAAAACATGTACAGCGTGTGTATAATACGTATATATAAATATGCAACAGAAGTGCATGTGTCACTGCGAAATGTAAACATTTGGACACAAGTTACTGCTGGAGGCAACCTCAACACTTGAGGGGCTGTGTTCACCGTTTACAATGGGAGCGCTGTGTTTCTTTAGAAACCCCAGCAGCGTCATAAGGTATAATTTGCATCTGCACGTTCACGCGTGGCGTTTCTTTTATCTGCTTGCTGAGAGATGAAAGGTTATTTTTTTGCCGAGCCGCCCTGGCTTTTTCAGCCAGGAAAGAACGCCTTGGTGGACACTGCCCCTCAAGTTTGTACGTTTCCAATGCAGTCGCCATAACATAAATGATATTGTTGTTTTTTTTTTGTTTTGTCTGTTACCCCTGCCTTTCACAAACAAAATGGAAAGTGTTGAATGCGGACAGACTTATAATTAGACAGACGTAATAGAATAAAGTGATGCCAAGTGTCTTAATATGTGTGTAAGAGGATATGCAGATGATGTGTTGACTTTTGTTGCATATTCAATGATATTTTCATCTCTCAGTGGAGGGGAGTCATCGTCTGTTTCGAGTGGAGTACATGGGGGGGGGGGGGGGGGGGGGGGGAGTGAGATTACAAGTCAATCATTTCAGAGTAACTGGTCTACGACTATTACAAAGTGTTGTCTTATCAGTTTCATTCTTTGTGATAAGTAAAGCGAAGGCACAACCTACTTACTTAATGTTCATATGTATTGTTACAATTGCAAACATACTGTATTTTCAGCTCTTGATGTTCTTTTTTTTTTGTATTATTAATAATAATCTCTTAAGGCGTAGCCTATTCTTGGTCGACTGCCCCTGCTTTGGACATGGGCAAATTGAAGCAATCTGTCGTTAAGACTCATGATTTGAAACGTTCATTCATTGTTTTTAATACGGTAATCACCTGTGATTTAAATGGATCAATTCCAGATTTGGGCTCATAAGCTTCTCATAAGGTTTATTTTCATATTGTTCCAAGGCTTTTCTGTAGCTTATCGTTGCAGACAGAATACCTAATGCTGTGAAGAATAAAAGTGTCAATCTGAACTGAATAAGATGGATATTGAATCTAATTGTGATATCCTAATTGGTTCGTCTTTCCTCCCTAAAAGGCTTAGTTGGGTGCGTCTGTAACTCTTGAGAATGGACAAGAAATGGATCCACATTTTGGTTCCAGTTGTCCGTGAACCAGTAAAGGTCCATTTGGTTCCTTTTATCCACTTGGAGTTAAAGAAATAGGATTTTACCATGTCGATTTGGGTCCCAGAGATAAAGACCCTTAAAGACCCGAGACCGATTCTACAAACTGCCTTCTAAATCAGTAGTTCTGTCTTCCAAGATGTACAACTTCTGCTAGTGTTTAATAGCCAATGCTGAAATCTAAAATGACACGAACGCTTTCCTGGTTTTAATAGGTTAAAAGTGGTGAGGGGTCGATGTTTTATCCTATGGGGGTCAGTGGCCTAATCTAATAACTGGGGGTCCTAGGAATGACAATGCTTGACCTTAACCCCTTCTATTTTTGCTTGTGAGTGTATTTCCAACGTGATGCCGTTTATTTTCCATTCTGTGGTCTCTTATACATTCCTTATTCCTTAACTCATTCTCAACTTAAGTTCAACCTTTTACAAGCTGTGGAAATGTGTTGTTTTTTTTGTCCTAAAGACAAAATGTTTTACATTCTCGATGAAATGCCGAATGTCTATGTTTTACAGGTCGGCTACTTCTCATTGTAGCAGAAGATGGTACATGAAAATAATATTGTGGCAAAACGACACCTTCGTACTACTGGGTATAAATCTCAGCCCTTAAACCACGTGACTGAAAGACATCCCTTTCCGTTATATTTGGAAAGATGGTCAGTCTCTCATAAGGGGCTGGGTTTCTCTTCTTTAACCCACCACAGTATAACACATCTGTAGTAAGCATGACGAGACAAAAGCATTAAAACAACTCTAAAGGAGCAATGATTAAGAAGATAATCGCTTAAAAATGGACTGGAGTGAAGCCATCCGACTTTGCGAAACGGGAGGTGAAGTGAGCCGACGATCAAAGTTCGCTGCGCATCATGTAGTGTAATTACCGTAGGAGCTCGCTGGGGCTGTGACGAAAGCAGGCAATGGTCCTGAAAGATACATAACGTATCTTTTGAGTGTTTTATCAACACAAAGCAGCTCTACTGTTTACCCTATAACTCTATTAGTTACTTTGTAATTATTTACTCAAGTACTTTTAATTTACCAGAGTAATATTTTTTCTCAGCTTGTAGATCTGCTATTTTCAAACATTAGTAGGCCTATTTTTACTTTTTCTACTTTTACTTTTATTCCAATACTTTTGTACTTTTACTCAAGTACATTTGGATTTTTTACTTGTAACAGAGTATTTCTATATTGCAGTATTTATACTTTTACTCAAGTAATGAATGTGAGTACCACTGGTTTTACCTCATACTATAATCCAACAATAACAGTAGGCCTAATAATAATAATAATCATAATAATAATAATTAATTGGCTAATCATTGACAGCACCTTAAAAAAATAAATAATCAGTGACCTCATTTTGATTGAATAGTCATGATATTTGAATATTCATGATATTTGACATCTATCTATCTATCTATCTATCTATCTAACCATTACGGCCAAGACCCTTGCAAATTAATTCTTTGCCGCAGCGTGATTCACACTTGCAAGGGAATTCCGTCCTTGTCCCTTTTATGCACATATATGGAGTACCCTGATGTCATAAATATTAAGCCCAAATCTGGGAATGCCCATATATGGACTTATTGTGTCAATCTCATGTGGTCTATGACATCAGACATCTATGATGTGAGACATCAGTCATCTCCATATTTAGGAAAATATGTCCAGATTTTGGCCAACTTAAACAACCAACCAGGCACTCACTCACTCGCTCGCTGGCTGACTGACTGACTGACTGACTGACTGACTGACTGACTGGCTGGCTGGCTGGCTGGCTGGCTGGCTGGCTGGCTGGCTGGCTGGCTGGCTGGCTGGCTGGCTGGCTGTGATATATTACTTAGACAATTTCTATGAAAATAAAATAAAAAAGACTCCACAATAGGTTTGTTCACAATTCCAATTGGAATCAACTCACATTATCCAACTGTACATGTGATAACATTTTTTTAAGGTTTTATTGTAGAAAGTGCCTACAGGTAATATAGTAATAATATAGTAATATAGACTTTCTATGGAAAACTTCCTTCATAGGTTTGTTCACCATTCCAATGGGAATCAACTAACAATGTCCCAATATACCTCTGATAATAGTTTTGTAAGGTTTTACAGTGGAAATGTGGAGTAATATAGCTCCAAAGTGGCCTACAAGTGCAAATTTTAGACGATTTCTCTAGACTTTGAGCATTAACCAAAAAACTTCCTTCATAGGTTTGTTCACCATTCCAATTGGATTCAACTAACAAGGTCCCACTGTACCTCTGATAATAGTTGTGTAAGGTTTTACAGTGGAAATGTGGAGTAATATAGCTTCAAAGTGGCCTACAACTACTATAGTAATAATACAGTAATATAGACTTTCTATGGACTTTGAGCTTTAACCAAAACACTTCCTTCATAGGTTTGTTCACCATTCCAATTGGAATCAACTAACAAGGTCCCACTGTACCTCTGATAATAGTTTTGAATGGTTTTACAGTGGAAATGTGGAGTAATATAGCTCCAAAGTTGCCTACAACGCACATATTTTAGACACTTTCTCTGGACTTTGTGCATTAACCAAAAAACCTCCTTCATAGGTTTGTTCACCAATCCAATGGGACTCAACTAACAATGTCCCAATGTACCACTGATAATAGTTTTGTAAGGTTTTACAGTAGAAAAGTGGAGAAATATAGCTTCAAAGTTGCCTACAACGCACATATTTTAGACACTTTCTCTGGACTTTGTGCATTAACCAAAAAACTTCCTTCATAGGTTTGTTCACCATTCCAATTGGAATCAACTAACAATGTCCCACTGTACCTCTGATAATAGCTTTGAATGGTTTTACAGTGGAAATGTGGAGTAATATAGCTCCAAAGTTGCCTACAACGCACATATTTTAGACACTTTCTCTGGACTTTGTGCATTAACCAAAAAACTTCCTTAATAGGTTTGTTCACCATTCCAATTGGAATCAACTAACAATGTCCCACTGTACCTCTGACAATAGTTTTGTAAGGTTTTACAGTAGAAAAGTGGAGAAATATAGCTTCAAAGTTGCCTACAACGCACATATTTTAGACACTTTCTCTGGACTTTGTGCATTAACCAAAAAACCTCCTTCATAGGTTTGTTCACCAATCCAATGGGACTCAACTAACAATGTCCCAATGTACCACTGATAATAGTTTTGTAAGGTTTTACAGTAGAAAAGTGGAGAAATATAGCTTCAAAGTTGCCTACAACGCACATATTTTAGACACTTTCTCTGGACTTTGTGCATTAACCAAAAAACTTCCTTCATAGGTTTGTTCACCATTCCAATTGGAATCAACTAACAATGTCCCACTGTACCTCTGACAATAGTTTTGTAAGGTTTTACAGTAGAAAAGTGGAGAAATATAGCTTCAAAGTTGCCTACAACGCACATATTTTAGACACTTTCTCTGGACTTTGTGCATTAACCAAAAAACCTCCTTCATAGGTTTGTTCACCAATCCAATGGGACTCAACTAACAATGTCCCAATGTACCACTGATAATAGTTTTGTAAGGTTTTACAGTAGAAAAGTGGAGAAATATAGCTTCAAAGTTGCCTACAACGCACATATTTTAGACACTTTCTCTGGACTTTGTGCATTAACCAAAAAACTTCCTTCATAGGTTTGTTCACCATTCCAATTGGAATCAACTAACAATGTCCCACTGTACCTCTGACAATAGTTTTGTAAGGTTTTACAGTAGAAAAGTGGAGAAATATAGCTTCAAAGTTGCCTACAATGCACATATTTTAGACACTTTCTCTGGACTTTGTGCATTAACCAAAAAACCTCCTTCATAGGTTTGTTCACCAATCCAATTGGAATCAACTAACAATGTCCCAATGTACCACTGATAATAGTTTTGTAAGGTTTTACAGTAGAAAAGTGGAGAAATATAGCTTCAAAGTTGCCTACAACGCACATATTTTAGACACTTTCTCTGGACTTTGTGCATTAACCAAAAAACTTCCTTCATAGGTTTGTTCACCATTCCAATTGGAATCAACTAACAATGTCCCACTGTACCTCTGACAATAGTTTTGTAAGGTTTTACAGTAGAAAAGTGGAGAAATATAGCTTCAAAGTTGCCTACAATGCACATATTTTAGACACTTTCTCTGGACTTTGTGCATTAACCAAAAAACCTCCTTCATAGGTTTGTTCACCAATCCAATTGGAATCAACTAACAATGTCCCAATGTACCACTGATAATAGTTTTGTAAGGTTTTACAGTAGAGAAGTGGAGAAATATAGCTTCAAAGTTGCCTACAACGCACATATTTTAGACACTTTCTCTGGACTTTGTGTATTAACCAAAAAACTTCCTTCATAGGTTTGTTCACCATTCCAATTGGAATCAACTAACAATGTCCCACTGTACCTCTGATAATAGCTTTGAATGGTTTTACAGTGGAAATGTGGAGTAATATAGCTCCAAAGTTGCCTACAACGCACATATTTTAGACACTTTCTCTGTACTTTGTGCATTAACCAAAAGACCTCCTTCATAGGTTTGTTCACCAATCCAATTGGAATCAACTAACAATGTCCCAATGTACCACTGATAATAGTTTTGTAAGGTTTTACAGTAGAAAAGTGGAGAAATATAGCTTCAAAGTTGCCTACAACGCACATATTTTAGACACTTTCTCTGGACTTTGTGCATTAACCAAAAAACTTCCTTCATAGGTTTGTTCACCATTCCAATTGGAATCAACTAACAATGTCCCACTGTACCTCTGACAATAGTTTTGTAAGGTTTTACAGTAGAAAAGTGGAGAAATATAGCTTCAAAGTTGCCTACAATGCACATATTTTAGACACTTTCTCTGGACTTTGTGCATTAACCAAAAAACCTCCTTCATAGGTTTGTTCACCAATCCAATTGGAATCAACTAACAATGTCCCAATGTACCACTGATAATAGTTTTGTAAGGTTTTACAGTAGAGAAGTGGAGAAATATAGCTTCAAAGTTGCCTACAACGCACATATTTTAGACACTTTCTCTGGACTTTGTGTATTAACCAAAAAACTTCCTTCATAGGTTTGTTCACCATTCCAATTGGAATCAACTAACAATGTCCCACTGTACCTCTGATAATAGCTTTGAATGGTTTTACAGTGGAAATGTGGAGTAATATAGCTCCAAAGTTGCCTACAACGCACATATTTTAGACACTTTCTCTGTACTTTGTGCATTAACCAAAAGACCTCCTTCATAGGTTTGTTCACCAATCCAATTGGAATCAACTAACAATGTCCCAATGTACCACTGATAATAGTTTTGTAAGGTTTTACAGTAGAAAAGTGGAGAAATATAGCTTCAAAGTTGCCTACAACGCACATATTTTAGACACTTTCTCTGGACTTTGTGCATTAACCAAAAAACTTCCTTCATAGGTTTGTTCACCATTCCAATTGGAATCAACTAACAATGTCCCACTGTACCTCTGACAATAGTTTTGTAAGGTTTTACAGTAGAAAAGTGGAGAAATATAGCTTCAAAGTTGCCTACAACGCACATATTTTAGACACTTTCTCTGGACTTTGTGCATTAACCAAAAAACTTCCTTCATAGGTTTGTTCACCATTCCAATTGGAATCAACTAACAATGTCCCACTGTACCTCTGATAATAGCTTTGAATGGTTTTACAGTGGAAATGTGGAGTAATATAGCTCCAAAGTTGCCTACAACGCACATATTTTAGACACTTTCTCTGGACTTTGTGCATTAACCAAAAAACTTCCTTAATAGGTTTGTTCACCATTCCAATTGGAATCAACTAACAATGTCCCACTGTACCTCTGACAATAGTTTTGTAAGGTTTTACAGTAGAAAAGTGGAGAAATATAGCTTCAAAGTTGCCTACAACGCACATATTTTAGACACTTTCTCTGGACTTTGTGCATTAACCAAAAAACCTCCTTCATAGGTTTGTTCACCAATCCAATGGGACTCAACTAACAATGTCCCAATGTACCACTGATAATAGTTTTGTAAGGTTTTACAGTAGAAAAGTGGAGAAATATAGCTTCAAAGTTGCCTACAACGCACATATTTTAGACACTTTCTCTGGACTTTGTGCATTAACCAAAAAACTTCCTTCATAGGTTTGTTCACCATTCCAATTGGAATCAACTAACAATGTCCCACTGTACCTCTGACAATAGTTTTGTAAGGTTTTACAGTAGAAAAGTGGAGAAATATAGCTTCAAAGTTGCCTACAACGCACATATTTTAGACACTTTCTCTGGACTTTGTGCATTAACCAAAAAACCTCCTTCATAGGTTTGTTCACCAATCCAATGGGACTCAACTAACAATGTCCCAATGTACCACTGATAATAGTTTTGTAAGGTTTTACAGTAGAAAAGTGGAGAAATATAGCTTCAAAGTTGCCTACAACGCACATATTTTAGACACTTTCTCTGGACTTTGTGCATTAACCAAAAAACTTCCTTCATAGGTTTGTTCACCATTCCAATTGGAATCAACTAACAATGTCCCACTGTACCTCTGACAATAGTTTTGTAAGGTTTTACAGTAGAAAAGTGGAGAAATATAGCTTCAAAGTTGCCTACAATGCACATATTTTAGACACTTTCTCTGGACTTTGTGCATTAACCAAAAAACCTCCTTCATAGGTTTGTTCACCAATCCAATTGGAATCAACTAACAATGTCCCAATGTACCACTGATAATAGTTTTGTAAGGTTTTACAGTAGAAAAGTGGAGAAATATAGCTTCAAAGTTGCCTACAACGCACATATTTTAGACACTTTCTCTGGACTTTGTGCATTAACCAAAAAACTTCCTTCATAGGTTTGTTCACCATTCCAATTGGAATCAACTAACAATGTCCCACTGTACCTCTGACAATAGTTTTGTAAGGTTTTACAGTAGAAAAGTGGAGAAATATAGCTTCAAAGTTGCCTACAATGCACATATTTTAGACACTTTCTCTGGACTTTGTGCATTAACCAAAAAACCTCCTTCATAGGTTTGTTCACCAATCCAATTGGAATCAACTAACAATGTCCCAATGTACCACTGATAATAGTTTTGTAAGGTTTTACAGTAGAGAAGTGGAGAAATATAGCTTCAAAGTTGCCTACAACGCACATATTTTAGACACTTTCTCTGGACTTTGTGTATTAACCAAAAAACTTCCTTCATAGGTTTGTTCACCATTCCAATTGGAATCAACTAACAATGTCCCACTGTACCTCTGATAATAGCTTTGAATGGTTTTACAGTGGAAATGTGGAGTAATATAGCTCCAAAGTTGCCTACAACGCACATATTTTAGACACTTTCTCTGTACTTTGTGCATTAACCAAAAGACCTCCTTCATAGGTTTGTTCACCAATCCAATTGGAATCAACTAACAATGTCCCAATGTACCTCTGATAATAGTTTTGTAAGGTTTTACAGTAGAAAAGTGGAGAAATATAGCTTCAAAGTTGCCTACAACGCACATATTTTAGACACTTTCTCTGGACTTTGTGCATTAACCAAAAAACTTCCTTCATAGGTTTGTTCACCATTCCAATTGGAATCAACTAACAATGTCCCACTGTACCTCTGACAATAGTTTTGTAAGGTTTTACAGTAGAAAAGTGGAGAAATATAGCTTCAAAGTTGCCTACAATGCACATATTTTAGACACTTTCTCTGGACTTTGTGCATTAACCAAAAAACCTCCTTCATAGGTTTGTTCACCAATCCAATTGGAATCAACTAACAATGTCCCAATGTACCACTGATAATAGTTTTGTAAGGTTTTACAGTAGAGAAGTGGAGAAATATAGCTTCAAAGTTGCCTACAACGCACATATTTTAGACACTTTCTCTGGACTTTGTGTATTAACCAAAAAACTTCCTTCATAGGTTTGTTCACCATTCCAATTGGAATCAACTAACAATGTCCCACTGTACCTCTGATAATAGCTTTGAATGGTTTTACAGTGGAAATGTGGAGTAATATAGCTCCAAAGTTGCCTACAACGCACATATTTTAGACACTTTCTCTGTACTTTGTGCATTAACCAAAAGACCTCCTTCATAGGTTTGTTCACCAATCCAATTGGAATCAACTAACAATGTCCCAATGTACCACTGATAATAGTTTTGTAAGGTTTTACAGTAGAAAAGTGGAGAAATATAGCTTCAAAGTTGCCTACAACGCACATATTTTAGACACTTTCTCTGGACTTTGTGCATTAACCAAAAAACTTCCTTCATAGGTTTGTTCACCATTCCAATTGGAATCAACTAACAATGTCCCACTGTACCTCTGACAATAGTTTTGTAAGGTTTTACAGTAGAAAAGTGGAGAAATATAGCTTCAAAGTTGCCTACAACGCACATATTTTAGACACTTTCTCTGGACTTTGTGCATTAACCAAAAAACCTCCTTCATAGGTTTGTTCACCAATCCAATGGGACTCAACTAACAATGTCCCAATGTACCACTGATAATAGTTTTGTAAGGTTTTACAGTAGAAAAGTGGAGAAATATAGCTTCAAAGTTGCCTACAACGCACATATTTTAGACACTTTCTCTGGAATTTGTGCATTAACCAAAAAACTTCCTTCATAGGTTTGTTCACCATTCCAATTGGAATCAACTAACAATGTCCCACTGTACCTCTGACAATAGTTTTGTAAGGTTTTACAGTAGAAAAGTGGAGAAATATAGCTTCAAAGTTGCCTACAACGCACATATTTTAGACACTTTCTCTGGACTTTGTGCATTAACCAAAAAACTTCCTTCATAGGTTTGTTCACCATTCCAATTGGAATCAACTAACAATGTCCCACTGTACCTCTGATAATAGTTTTGAATGGTTTTACAGTGGAAATGTGCAGTAATATAACTCCAAAGTTGCCTACAACGCACATATTTTAGACACTTTCTCTGGACTTTGTGCATTAACCAAAAAACCTCCTTCATAGGTTTGTTCACCAATCCGATTGGAATCAACTAACAATGTCCCAATGTACCACTGATAATAGTTTTGTAAGGTTTTACAGTAGAAAAGTGGAGAAATATAGCTTCAAAGTTGCCTACAACACACATATTTAGACACTTTCTCTGGACTTTGTGCATTAACCAAAAAACTTCCTTCATAGGTTTGTTCACCATTCCAATTGGAATCAACTAACAATGTCCCACTGTACCTCTGATAATAGTTTTGAATGGTTTTACAGTGGAAATGTGGAGTAATATAGCTCCAAAGTTGCCTACAACGCACATATTTTAGACACTTTCTCTGGACTTTTTGCATTAACCAAAAAACCTCCTTCATAGGTTTGTTCACCAATCCAATGGGACTCAACTAATAATGTCCCAATGTACCACTGATAATTGTTTTGTAAGGTTTTACAGTAGAAAAGTGGAGAAATATAGCTTCAAAGTTGCCTACAACGCACATATTTTAGACCCTTTCTCTGGACTTAGTGCATTAACCAAAAAACTTCCTTCATAGGTTTGTTCACCATTCCAATTGGAATCGTGAACAAACCTATGAAGGAAGTTTTTTGGTTGATGCACAAAGTCCAGAGAAAGTGTCTAAAATATGTGCGTTGTAGGCAACTTTGGAGCTATATTACTCCACATTTCTACTGTAAAACCTTACAAAACTATTATCAGAGGTAGAGTGGGACATTGTTAGTTGATACCAATTGGAATGGTGAACAAACCTATGAAAGAAGTTTTTTGGTTAATGCACAAAGTCCAGAGAAAGTGTCTAAAATATGTGCGTTGTAGGCAACTTTGGAGCTATATTACTCCACATTTCCACTGTAAAACCATTCAAAAATATTATCGGAGGTACAGTGGGACCTTGTTAGTTGATTCCAATTGGAATGGTGAACAAACCTATGAAGGAAGTGTTTTGGTTAAAGCTCAAAGTCCATAGAAAGTCTATATTACTGTATTATTACTATAGTAGTTGTAGCCCACTTTGAAGCTATATTAGTCCACATTTCTACTGTAAAACCTTACAAAACTATTATCAGAGGTACAATGGGACATTGATAGTTGAATCCCATTGGATTGGTGAACAAACCTATGAAGGAGGTTTTTTGGTTAATGCACAAAGTCCAGAGAAAGTGTCTCAAATATGTGCGTTGTAGGCAACTTTGGAGCTATATTACTCCACATTTCTACTGTAAAACCTTACAAAACTATTATCAGAGGTAGAGTGGGACATTGTTAGTTGATAACAATTGGAATGGTGAACAAAGCTATGAAGGAAGTTTTTTGGTTAATGCACAAAGTCCAGAGAAAGTGTCTAAAATATGTGCGTTGTAGGCAACTTTGGAGCTATATTACTCCACATTTCCACTGTAAAACCATTCAAAACTATTATCAGAGGTACATTGGGACATTGTTAGTTGAGTCCCATTGGATTGGTGAACAAACCTATGAAGGAGGTTTTTTGGTTAATGCACAAAGTCCAGAGAAAGTGTCTAAAATATGTGCGTTGTAGGCAACTTTGGAGCTATATTACTCCACTTTTCTACTGTAAAACCTTACAAAACTATTGTCAGAGGTACAGTGGGACATTGTTAGTTGATTCCAATTGGAATGGTGAACAAACCTATGAAGGAAGTTTTTTGGTTAATGCACAAAGTCCAGAGAAAGTGTCTAAAATATGTGCGTTGTAGGCAACTTTGGAGCTATATTACTCCACATTTCCACTGTAAAACCATTCAAAGCTATTATCAGAGGTACAGTGGGACATTGTTAGTTGATTCCCATTGGATTGGTGAACAAACCTATGAAGGAAGTTTTTTGGTTAATGCACAAAGTCCAGAGAAAGTGTCTAAAATATGTGCGTTGTAGGCAACTTTGGAGCTATATTACTCCACATTTCTACTGTAAAACCTTACAAAACTATTATCAGAGGTACATTGGGACATTGTTAGTTGAGTCCCATTGGATTGGTGAACAAACCTATGAAGGAGGTTTTTTGGTTAACCCTTAAGTGCTGTTCGGGTCATTTTGACCCGTTTTACATTTTCATTTGGAAAAAAAAGGTAGAAGTTAAAAATGTTTCCACCTGAAACTCACTGGCCTTAAAGATTCTTCTGAGATGAACATGTAAAAAAAATATTTTTGCACTACACCCATGCTACACCCCCCTCATATTTTTTGAACCTTAAGTGCTTTTCGGGTCATTTTGACCCGGAAGCACAGAAATACACAGTATTATGCCAAAACACAGACACACAGTCACCCCCACTTCTAACACCCCCCTTCCGAAGCCCCATTCCGAACCCTCCCCGCCTTCCTATAAGCATGAGCAATATTGCCCAGTATTAAATGAAGTAGTTTTTTTTACATGGATTTCAGCTAAATCAGTAAAAACGCCTAGCTCTTTCAGTGTTTAATGTGATATAGCAAAGCAGAAATGCAAACATTTACCAAATATATCATATGAATTGTTTGGTATTGAGTCAAAGTCAATGTATCATGATGATTTGTTAAGTTAAAATTTATATTAGTGTTGTTTTTTTTAAACCAAATATCCACCGGGTCAAAATGACCCGAACAGAACGAAGGTGTAGTGAATCTGAACAGAACTTAAGGGTTAATGCACAAAGTCCAGAGAAAGTGTCTCAAATATGTGCGTTGTAGGCAACTTTGGAGCTATATTACTCCACATGTCTACTGTAAAACCTTACAAAACTATTATCAGAGGTAGAGTGGGACATTGTTAGTTGATACCAATTGGAATGGTGAACAAACCTATGAAGGAAGATTTTTGGTTAATGCACAAAGTCCAGAGAAAGTGTCTAAAATATGTGCGTTGTAGGCAACTTTGGAGCTATATTACTCCACATTTCTACTGTAAAACCTTACAAAACTATTATCAGAGGTACATTGGGACATTGTTAGTTGAGTCCCATTGGATTGGTGAACAAACCTATGAAGGAGGTTTTTTGGTTAATGCACAAAGTCCAGAGAAAGTGTCTAAAATATGTGCGTTGTAGGCAACTTTGAAGCTATATTTACTTTTCTACTGTAAAACCTTACAAAACTATTGTCAGAGGTACAGTGGGACATTGTTAGTTGATTCCAATTGGAATGGTGAACAAACCTATGAAGGAAGTTTTTTGGTTAATGCACAAAGTCCAGAGAAAGTGTCTAAAATATGTGCGTTGTAGGCAACTTTGGAGCTATATTACTCCACATTTCTACTGTAAAACCATTCAAAGCTATTATCAGAGGTACAGTGGGACATTGTTAGTTGATTCCCATTGGATTGGTGAACAAACCTATGAAGGAAGTTTTTTGGTTAATGCACAAAGTCCAGAGAAAGTGTCTAAAATATGTGCGTTGTAGGCAACCTTGGAGCTATATTACTCCACATTTCCACTGTAAAACCATTCAAAGCTATTATCAGAGGTACAGTGGGACATTGTTAGTTGATTCCCATTGGATTGGTGAACAAACCTATGAAGGAGGTTTTTTGGTTAATGCACAAAGTCCAGAGAAAGTGTCTAAAATATGTGCGTTGTAGGCAACTTTGGAGCTATATTACTCCACATTTCTACTGTAAAACCTTACAAAACTATTATCAGAGGTACATTGGGACATTGTTAGTTGAGTCCCATTGGATTGGTGAACAAACCTATGAAGGAGGTTTTTTGGTTAATGCACAAAGTCCAGAGAAAGTGTCTCAAATATGTGCGTTGTAGGCAACTTTGGAGCTATATTACTCCACATGTCTACTGTAAAACCTTACAAAACTATTATCAGAGGTAGAGTGGGACATTGTTAGTTGATACCAATTGGAATGGTGAACAAACCTATGAAGGAAGATTTTTGGTTAATGCACAAAGTCCAGAGAAAGTGTCTAAAATATGTGCGTTGTAGGCAACTTTGGAGCTATATTACTCCACATTTCTACTGTAAAACCTTACAAAACTATTATCAGAGGTACATTGGGACATTGTTAGTTGAGTCCCATTGGATTGGTGAACAAACCTATGAAGGAGGTTTTTTGGTTAATGCACAAAGTCCAGAGAAAGTGTCTAAAATATGTGCGTTGTAGGCAACTTTGAAGCTATATTTACTTTTCTACTGTAAAACCTTACAAAACTATTGTCAGAGGTACAGTGGGACATTGTTAGTTGATTCCAATTGGAATGGTGAACAAACCTATGAAGGAAGTTTTTTGGTTAATGCACAAAGTCCAGAGAAAGTGTCTAAAATATGTGCGTTGTAGGCAACTTTGGAGCTATATTACTCCACATTTCCACTGTAAAACCATTCAAAGCTATTATCAGAGGTACAGTGGGACATTGTTAGTTGATTCCCATTGGATTGGTGAACAAACCTATGAAGGAAGTTTTTTGGTTAATGCACAAAGTCCAGAGAAAGTGTCTAAAATATGTGCGTTGTAGGCAACTTTGGAGCTATATTACTCCACATTTCTACTGTAAAACCTTACAAAACTATTATCAGAGGTACATTGGGACATTGTTAGTTGAGTCCCATTGGATTGGTGAACAAACCTATGAAGGAGGTTTTTTGGTTAATGCACAAAGTCCAGAGAAAGTGTCTCAAATATGTGCGTTGTAGGCAACTTTGGAGCTATATTACTCCACGTCTACTGTAAAACCTTACAAAACTATTATCAGAGGTAGAGTGGGACATTGTTAGTTGATACCAATTGGAATGGTGAACAAACCTATGAAGGAAGATTTTTGGTTAATGCACAACGTCCAGAGAAAGTGTCTAAAATATGTGCGTTGTAGGCAACTTTGGAGCTATATTACTCCACATTTCCACTGTAAAACCATTCAAAACTATTATCAGAGGTACAGTGGGACATTGTTAGTTGAGTCCCATTGGATTGGTGAACAAACCTATGAAGGAGGTTTTTTGGTTAATGCACAAAGTCCAGAGAAAGTGTCTCAAATATGTGCGTTGTAGGCAACTTTGGAGCTATATTACTCCACATTTCCACTGTAAAACCTTTCAAAACTATTATCAGAGGTACAGTGGGACCTTGTTAGTTGATTCCAATTGGAATGGTGAACAAACCTATGAAGGAAGTGTTTTGGTTAAAGCTCAAAGTCCATAGAAAGTCTATATTACTGTATTATTACTATAGTAGCTGTAGGCCACTTTGAAGCTATATTACTCCACATGTCCACTGTAAAACCATTCAAAACTATTATCAGAGGTACAGTGGGACCTTGTTAGTTGATTCCAATTGGAATGGTGAACAAACCTATGAAGGAAGTGTTTTGGTTAAAGCTCAAAGTCCATAGAAAGTCTATATTACTGTATTATTACTATAGTAGTTGTAGGCCACTTTGAAGCTATATTACTCCACATTTCTACTGTAAAACCTTACAAAACTATTATCAGAGGTACATTGGGACAATGTTAGTTGAGTCCCATTGGATTGGTGAACAAACCTATGAAGGAAGATTTTTGGTTAATGCACAACGTCCAGAGAAAGTGTCTAAAATATGTGCGTTGTAGGCAACTTTGGAGCTATATTACTCCACATTTCCACTGTAAAACCATTCAAAACTATTATCAGAGGTACAGTGGGACATTGTTAGTTGAGTCCCATTGGATTGGTGAACAAACCTATGAAGGAGGTTTTTTGGTTAATGCACAAAGTCCAGAGAAAGTGTCTCAAATATGTGCGTTGTAGGCAACTTTGGAGCTATATTACTCCACATTTCCACTGTAAAACCTTTCAAAACTATTATCAGAGGTACAGTGGGACCTTGTTAGTTGATTCCAATTGGAATGGTGAACAAACCTATGAAGGAAGTGTTTTGGTTAAAGCTCAAAGTCCATAGAAAGTCTATATTACTGTATTATTACTATAGTAGCTGTAGGCCACTTTGAAGCTATATTACTCCACAAGTCCACTGTAAAACCATTCAAAACTATTATCAGAGGTACAGTGGGACCTTGTTAGTTGATTCCAATTGGAATGGTGAACAAACCTATGAAGGAAGTGTTTTGGTTAAAGCTCAAAGTCCATAGAAAGTCTATATTACTGTATTATTACTATAGTAGTTGTAGGCCACTTTGAAGCTATATTACTCCACATTTCTACTGTAAAACCTTACAAAACTATTATCAGAGGTACATTGGGACCATGTTAGTTGAGTCCCATTGGATTGGTGAACAAACCTATGAAGGAAGATTTTTGGTTAATGCACAAAGTCCAGAGAAAGTGTCTAAAATATGTGCGTTGTAGGCAACTTTGGAGCTATATTACTCCACATTTCCACTGTAAAACCATTCAAAACTATTATCAGAGGTACAGTGGGACATTGTTAGTTGAGTCCCATTGGATTGGTGAACAAACCTATGAAGAAGGTTTTTTGGTTAATGCACAAAGTCCAGAGAAAGTGTCTAAAATATGTGCGTTGTAGGCAACTTTGGAGCTATATTACTCCACATTTCCACTGTAAAACCATTCAAAGCTATTATCAGAGGTACAGTGGGACATTGTTAGTTGATTCCCATTGGATTGGTGAACAAACCTATGAAGGAAGTTTTTTGGTTAATGCACAAAGTCCAGAGAAAGTGTCTAAAATATGTGCGTTGTAGGCAACTTTGGAGCTATATTACTCCACATTTCTACTGTAAAACCTTACAAAACTATTATCAGAGGTACATTGGGACATTGTTAGTTGAGTCCCATTGGATTGGTGAACAAACCTATGAAGGAGGTTTTTTGGTTAATGCACAAAGTCCAGAGAAAGTGTCTCAAATATGTGCGTTGTAGGCAACTTTGGAGCTATATTACTCCACGTCTACTGTAAAACCTTACAAAACTATTATCAGAGGTAGAGTGGGACATTGTTAGTTGATACCAATTGGAATGGTGAACAAACCTATGAAGGAAGATTTTTGGTTAATGCACAACGTCCAGAGAAAGTGTCTAAAATATGTGCGTTGTAGGCAACTTTGGAGCTATATTACTCCACATTTCCACTGTAAAACCATTCAAAACTATTATCAGAGGTACAGTGGGACATTGTTAGTTGAGTCCCATTGGATTGGTGAACAAACCTATGAAGGAGGTTTTTTGGTTAATGCACAAAGTCCAGAGAAAGTGTCTCAAATATGTGCGTTGTAGGCAACTTTGGAGCTATATTACTCCACATTTCCACTGTAAAACCTTTCAAAACTATTATCAGAGGTACATTGGGACCTTGTTAGTTGATTCCAATTGGAATGGTGAACAAACCTATGAAGGAAGTGTTTTGGTTAAAGCTCAAAGTCCATAGAAAGTCTATATTACTGTATTATTACTATAGTAGCTGTAGGCCACTTTGAAGCTATATTACTCCACATGTCCACTGTAAAACCATTCAAAACTATTATCAGAGGTACAGTGGGACCTTGTTAGTTGATTCCAATTGGAATGGTGAACAAACCTATGAAGGAAGTGTTTTGGTTAAAGCTCAAAGTCCATAGAAAGTCTATATTACTGTATTATTACTATAGTAGTTGTAGGCCACTTTGAAGCTATATTACTCCACATTTCTACTGTAAAACCTTACAAAACTATTATCAGAGGTACATTGGGACAATGTTAGTTGAGTCCCATTGGATTGGTGAACAAACCTATGAAGGAAGATTTTTGGTTAATGCACAACGTCCAGAGAAAGTGTCTAAAATATGTGCGTTGTAGGCAACTTTGGAGCTATATTACTCCACATTTCCACTGTAAAACCATTCAAAACTATTATCAGAGGTACAGTGGGACATTGTTAGTTGAGTCCCATTGGATTGGTGAACAAACCTATGAAGGAGGTTTTTTGGTTAATGCACAAAGTCCAGAGAAAGTGTCTCAAATATGTGCGTTGTAGGCAACTTTGGAGCTATATTACTCCACATTTCCACTGTAAAACCTTTCAAAACTATTATCAGAGGTACAGTGGGACCTTGTTAGTTGATTCCAATTGGAATGGTGAACAAACCTATGAAGGAAGTGTTTTGGTTAAAGCTCAAAGTCCATAGAAAGTCTATATTACTGTATTATTACTATAGTAGCTGTAGGCCACTTTGAAGCTATATTACTCCACAAGTCCACTGTAAAACCATTCAAAACTATTATCAGAGGTACAGTGGGACCTTGTTAGTTGATTCCAATTGGAATGGTGAACAAACCTATGAAGGAAGTGTTTTGGTTAAAGCTCAAAGTCCATAGAAAGTCTATATTACTGTATTATTACTATAGTAGTTGTAGGCCACTTTGAAGCTATATTACTCCACATTTCTACTGTAAAGCCTTACAAAACTATTATCAGAGGTACATTGGGACCATGTTAGTTGAGTCCCATTGGATTGGTGAACAAACCTATGAAAGAAGTGTTTTGGTTAATGCACAAAGTCCAGAGAAAGTGTCTAAAATATGTGCGTTGTAGGCAACTTTGGAGCTATATTACTCCACATTTCCACTGTAAAACCATTCAAAACTATTATCAGAGGTACAGTGGGACCTTGTTAGTTGATTCCAATTGGAATGGTGAACAAACCTATGAAGGAAGTGTTTTGGTTAAAGCTCAAAGTCCATAGAAAGTCTATATTACTGTATTATTACTATAGTAGTTGTAGGCCACTTTGAAGCTATATTACTCCACATTTCCACTGTAAAACCTTACACAACTATTATCAGAGGTACAGTGGGACCTTGTTAGTTGAATCCAATTGGAATGGTGAACAAACCTATGAAGGAAGTTTTTTGGTTAATGCTCAAAGTCTAGAGAAATCGTCTAAAATTTGCACTTGTAGGCCACTTTGGAGCTATATTACTCCACATTTCCACTGTAAAACCTTACAAAACTATTATCAGAGGTATATTGGGACATTGTTAGTTGATTCCCATTGGAATGGTGAACAAACCTATGAAGGAAGTTTTCCATAGAAAGTCTATATTACTATATTATTACTATATTACCTGTAGGCACTTTCTACAATAAAACCTTAAAAAAATGTTATCACATGTACAGTTGGATAATGTGAGTTGATTCCAATTGGAATTGTGAACAAACCTATTGTGGAGTCTTTTTTATTTTATTTTCATAGAAATTGTCTAAGTAATATATCACAGCCAGCCAGCCAGCCAGCCAGCCAGCCAGCCAGCCAGCCAGCCAGCCAGCCAGCAGATGAGATTGACACAATAAGTCCATATATGGGCATTCCCAGATTTGGGCTTAATATTTATGACATCAGGGTACTCCATATATGTGCATAAAAGGGACAAGGACGGAATTCCCTTGCAAGTGTGAATCACGCTGCGGCAAAGAATTAATTTGCAAGGGTCTTGGCCGTAATGGTTAGATAGATAGATAGATAGATAGATAGATAGATAGATGTCAAATATCATGAATATTCAAATATCATGACTATTCAATCAAAATGAGGTCACTGATTATTATTTTTTTTTTAAGGTGCTGTCAATGATTAGCCAATTAATTATTATTATTATGATTATTATTATTATTAGGCCTACTGTTATTGTTGGATTATAGTATGAGGTAAAACCAGTGGTACTCACATTCATTACTTGAGTAAAAGTATAAATACTGCAATATAGAAATACTCTGTTACAAGTAAAAAATCCAAATGTACTTGAGTAAAAGTACAAAAGTATTGGAATAAAAGTAAAAGTAGAAAAAGTAAAAATAGGCCTACTAATGTTTGAAAATAGCAGATCTACAAGCTGAGAAAAAATATTACTCTGGTAAATTAAAAGTACTTGAGTAAATAATTACAAAGTAACTAATAGAGTTATAGGGTAAACAGTAGAGCTGCTTTGTGTTGATAAAACACTCAAAAGATACGTTATGTATCTTTCAGGACCATTGCCTGCTTTCGTCACAGCCCCAGCGAGCTCCTACGGTAATTACTACGCGCAGCGAACTTTGATCGTCGGCTCACTTCACCTCCCGTTTGGCAAAGTCGGATGGCTTCACTCCAGTTAAAAATGGCCATACGGGAGCTCAAAGTGTGCCTTTTAGGGGTAAGTGGAGATGTTTTTTGTTCTTTCTGTCTGCTCATCACTGTTTTGCATGTCGACAGAAAAAAGTGAGGAATCGGCGAGACTTTGTCTGTTTGCGGAGACAAAACATTTAGATACTTTTACACAAATCGTGTGTGTAATGTATTGTTATTATATATTGGTCTTTAAAACTTGTTCAGTCAAAAGTCGTCGGGTGGTCGACCCACTTTCTGGCGCATCAGAACGCTTGGCCTGCAGACTGGCAAGCGTTTATGAAGCTGTTTATTTGACTGTCCCCGGCTTTTGGGATGTATTATTGAATACAGTCGTCGTCTGCTGTCAGTCAGTGTGTCTGTTTTGCTCTTTGCTTTTTTTCCCACTCCCTCGCCTTTGTGCCTTAAAATGACCAGGCATGCATGACGTCACCATCCGGCTAGTTGTTACAAGTTAACCAGATTGTTGCTGCGTTTGCAAAACAACACCAGACCAGTGTCTTTGTGTTCTGACACTGTAAATACTGTACATAACATAGCCTACATAAATAAACAGTGAATCTCTTTCCATCTTTACTTAACTCCGTACGAGGAAATGTGCATCACGTTATTCTTTTTAGAAAAACCAGGAACTCCATCCACATACCACTGTGGTCTCATGCATTCCAAGATGTTTCAAATTAAAAGTTAGGGCAATGCACTCTCATGATGTCTATGTTTACATGTATTATCATGATCTGCTATATCCTATGTGTGTGTGTGTGTGTGTGTGTGTGTGTGTGTGTGTGTGTGTGTGTGTGTGTGTGTGTGTGTGTGTGTGTGTGCGTGCTGTGTGTATGTGCGTACACACACACACACACACACACACACACACACACACACACACACACAAGAGTAAAATTATTTGGTTTTGGTTCCTCAGAACTGTAGCAACGATATCAATACATACAATACATTTTTTAAGAATAGCAATAATTGTACAGTATGTAAAGTAAAGCAAAATATGTGCATTATTCATGTGCACGTGTCCTACTACTAAATATTATCCATATGTGTATGTGCGCACTTCACAGTACTGTGTGTAAATCTATCTACATGTAGCTTAATTATTGTGTGAAGGGTGCAACATGCAATGGTGTGTGTGTGTGTGTGTGTGTGTGTGTGTGTGTGTGTGTGTGTGTGTGTGTGTTTGATTGATTGATTGATTGATTGAAGACTTTATTAGAAGTTTGCATAGGAAAAGGTACAGTTTCATGACGGTACAGTTCACTGGTACAAGGTCTACTAAAAGGAGATCCATGAAAAGACTAAGCTTATTTCCACTGGAAACCATTGAAGTATCTCATATAATATATGTGTGTGTGTGTGTGTGTGTGTGTGTGTGTGTGTGTGTGTGTGTGTGTGTGTGTGTTCAATTCAACAACATAGCATAAAGAATTAACACGATAATACATATCAACAAATTCAAATGAGAAAGTGTAGAAACGGCGCTGAATGACACCTCCTTTTGTTGGGAATTTACATTTACATCCCCTTGTGGTCTCCTGAGTCCTGATAGATGTTTTTCAGGCCAGGGTTCGTTTGTACACTGTCAGAGTTGAGGAGACACCTTGAAATATGAAAGTTTGAGAACCACTGCCACTACCACTGAACACGGATGGTGTCAGGGGATTCCACAGTTTACAGTTTAGTAATACAGTATAGGCATTTAGCAGACGCTTTTAATCCAAAGCGACTTACAATAAGCAGATAACATCACAATAATAAACAAGATAATATGTCAGTACATCATCAACAATATAACAAATGCAAATGGATATCTATCTAGAAAAAACACAATATAATCAAAGTTCTAAAAAAACCTAAAAACAAAAACAAATGCTAACTAGCTTCATGTATGGCCATTGATTTTTCTGTAGTGCTAAGGGTTTAGGTGGAGTCTGAAAAGGTGAGTCTTCAGTCCACGGCGAAAGCTAGCGAGTGAGTCCGTTGTTCTAAGTGCGACAGGGAGTTTATTCCACAACTTGGGGGCCAGGAGGGCAAACTGTCTCGGACGAGTGGATTTTTGCCCTGGAGTTTTTAGCGAGGGTTCTGTCAGCATCCCTGTGTTGGCTGATTTAAGTGAACAGGTGGGGGTGTAGGGGTTGATCAGGTTTTGGAGGTATGGAGGAGCCATACCTTTGGCTGCTTTGAAGGTCAGCATCAGTGTTTTGTATTCAGTGCGGGCCGCAACCGGGAGCCAGTGGAGGCTGCGGAGAAGGGGAGAGACATGTGAGAACTTAGGCTGGTTGAAGACCAGTCGTGCCGCGGCATTTTGGATCAGTTGGTGGCAGAGTAGTAGTAGTTCTCCCATGATTTTCTCATGATGTCAGCAAACCTGACCACTGGTTTGGAGCTATGTGTGGTCACTCAGTTGTGGCTGTATGTACAGGCCAGGGAATAGAGTAGAGTAACGCAGTCCTGGACGGCTGCTGTGCTGAGGGGAAGGTCAGAGTCCATCCTCACCACCTGTCGTTCTGACTGTCACAGTCCAGTTCCAATGGTGAAAGCTGTGTTGTTCGGCGAGGGAATGGTGGATTCGGCCAAGCCCCGATCAGTGTTAATTTTTTCAGCAAATTTTGATTTAGTCTTAGTCTTAGTCTTTTGAATAACACACCGTTTAGTCTTAGTCCTGTCTTAGTCTTCTGAAATAATTTTTGTCTAGTCTAGTCTTAGTCGACTAAATATCAAAACATTTTAGTCTTAGTCTTAGTCTTTTGGGATTAGTCTTAGACTTTTAGTCTTCGTCTTTTAGGATAGGTTTTTTAGCCTAATATAACCACATAATTATGAACAAGTCATTGACTTCTACTGCCTGTTACTTGGTCAAAATAAAACATACATAAAATATGTATTTGCCTTTAATTTCATTGCAGTTAAATGCCAGTGTAATTTTTTGCAGCCATTAGTCTTAGACTTAGATTTAGTCTTAGTCTTAGTCTTTTGAATAACACAAATAACAGTCTTAGTCTTTTGGGACTGTTTTAGTCTAGTTTTAGTCTATCGACAAAATATCAAAATCTTGTAGTCTTGTAGTCTTTTAGTCTTAGTCTTAGTCGACAAAATTAACACTGGCCCCTATTTACCTGTATGCATTTCTTAAAGAATATGGTGTTGAATGCAGTAGTCTTCCTCTTCTCCAGGTGAGTGAGGGCAGTGTGGAGTGTGGCGTTTTATGGCTATGGTGTCGTCTGGATCTATTTAGCTGGTGAGCATAGTGGTGGGGGTCTATGGTTTGTGGTAACCTGATAGATAGATAGAAGCAAGAGAGGACTCTTCCCTCTGAAAGGGATTGGTTGTTGTACTGTAAATGTCCACAAATGCTCCACACAGCTGATTCGTGCATCTGACCCCCAGTGCCTTGTGTGGGTTAACCCGCGCTTGGAAAAAGACCTGCACACCTCTGATTCGGCAATGACCGGTGTGGTGACCGTCATCATTGCTCCTCAGCCCCTATCCAGCTTTTGTTATCTGATTTGTTAGCTGTTTCAACTGATAGATAGATAGATAGATAGATAGATAGATAGATAGATAGATAGATAGATAGATAGATAGATACCTGATGATCTACTTGAATGTTTACATGTAGCATAAGGATCTGCTTGTATGATTGTGTACTATCATGATAGATAGATACCTTTATTATCCCAAGGGGGAAATTCAGTTGATGATCTGCGTTACCGTACGTGTTTACATGTACCATAAAGATCTGTATGTTTACACATACTATGATGCTATGTACAGAATGTTCGTAACATATACGGTACTATCACAATCCACATGTATGTTTACATTTTGAGTCAAGACAAGTGTAAGGACCTTTGATGCCTTCTCAAAGATAATGCTGTAATTTCTTCCCTTTTTAGGACACTGGAGTCGGGAAGTCCAGTATTGTGTGCCGTTTTGTACAGGATCACTTTGATCACAACATAAGTCCAACAATAGGGTAAGATCATCACAGTTATTAAATACATTGTAGGTGTGATGTTAACTGCTGCACACACAATTTAAACCGATGAGCAATCAACATTTTTAGTCAGTTAGATCGATCGATAAAAAACATTCAAAAGGTGTCACTGGGAATAATAATCCTTTGTTATTGCACATAGCCCATCTGTAACTAAAACGTGCAGTCCAGTCCAGGTAGCAGGCAAGATGAAGCCTGCTTCATTCAGACCCAAGTTCAAATTAGTTTTGCAAGTTGCATTTCAGTGAACATACGCAATGAAATTTAATGAATAGCAGTCTAGTCCAATCTCTTGACTTGCATGTGCACTGTTAATACTAAAATAAATGGTAAATGGTGCATTTATATAGCGCTTTTATCCAAACCGCTTTACAGAGATTGTGCATTACATTCACGCATTCACGCACACATTCATACACCGGTGGCGGAGGAAACCATGCAAGGCACCAACCTACTCACCGGGAGCAACTAGGGGTTCAGAGTCTTGCCCAAGGACCCTTCGACATTAACTCAGGGGGAGCCCGGATTCGAACTGGGAACCCTTCGGGAACCCTTCGTGCTCTAATAACGGTTTCTCTACCCCTGAGCTATGCCGCCCCTAACTTATGGTTAAGTCCACTTTGAAAAATGACACATCAATACCAATAACTTTCAAATATATGATTATTTGTCTGGTATTACATTTTCACAAAGACTTTATTTTTTTATTCACTGCCAAATCGTGTGACTTTGTAGAATGTATTACAGTAATTTGAGAAAACATTCATTGTGCTGTAAACCATGCGAAATGTTCTTTATTCTTCACAGTGCATCATTCCTTACCAAGACAGTGCCGAGTGGAAATGAATTGCACAAGTTCCTGATCTGGGACACTGCAGGACAGGAAAGGGTGTGTACTTGCACTACGGAAACGTTTCACTTATCTATCAGGTTTATTTACTCAATTTGTATATAAAATTCGAAATAATCCCACTACTGCAGCGTCTAGGGGTTCGAATCCAACGCGGTGCATCCGGCTTTCTGATCGTCTAAAGCAGTGTTTCTCAAACTTTCACATTTCAATTATCTCCCCTTAACTCTGACAGTGTGCCAATAATTGGAGAGCAATCATCCCTCCAGATAAGCATCCTACCACACTGGCCAGTCACGCTTCTGTCCCTCCAGCCTATGGATGTACCGGGCCGGGCCGGCACTAGCCAGTCGCAGCCATGCAAGTCCACTGGTACACGCCGACATTATTCATGGGTTGCATTTGTAGTCCTACACCAGCCATTTTGATGACCAACACAGGTGTTTTGATTAACGTAGAACATTGGTTCTATGCCAATCAGACACATTGAACACCTGTGTTGGTCCTCAATATGGCCGGTTTAGTACTACAAATGCAACCCATGAATATTAACCTCAAAATATGAATTTATAAATGTGCCAACATAGCCCCAAACCCCTAGATCAGAGTGCCGACACTTGGCAAAATGTGTGCCAAAACAAATAATAGTCTAATACAGGCCTATCTTGAAATCACAAACATCATGCAGTATGACGCACACACGCACGCATACATGCACACACACCACGCGCACACATACACACACAAAACAATCCTGTGGAATACCTCCAAGCAGGTCTCATGCTGCGTTCACACTGGAAGCTACAAAGCTGCAGGCTACCATTCATTTCCGACACATTGTAGTTGTTACACAAACTTCAACAGCTACAAAGCTAAAAAGAGTTGAGCAGGTGTAACTTCAGATACGCTGTCAGTGTATATGCTGTGTATCTTCTTTGTGTCCTTTGTATCTGCCAGTCTGAGCACAGCATCAAGTCTCTCAATGGTCAACAGACATTGATGAGACAATCAGCTAAATATGGTGAGCTAGCTTTGAAAGCTTCTTATATAGGTTAATGAATGGAAGCTCTTCTAAAACATAGTGGGGGTCCCTGCTTTCTCTGTCTCTATCTCAGCTAAGGGGCCCTTAGCCTGAAAAGCTCTGAGGGAATTTCTGCTTCTGTGCCTGTGGAGAGTGACATATACGAGGGAAAGGGGGTGATAGAGGCAGTGATGTGCCATTATGGCCTTCATCCAGATTCAAACCCACTGGCTGATTTCACTCTGTGTCCTTCAGCTTATCAAGCAAAGCAAGTCAAACCTTTCTACACGCTTAGTTCATAAATCATGCCTGAATATCACTGCTTTGACTCTGTCCTCCCATTTTGTCGAGGAATGTAGCAGTTACACAATCTCTCATCTGCCATGTGTGTCATCGTGAAGTGGGGTGATTTGTTGGCATGAAGAAGATTATTCACACAGGTTCAAAGTTTGAGGAACTGTTTTGTCACAGTGCCACATAAGAGAGGAGGTGGGGTTACTGGATGGAAAAAATCAATCCTCCTCTTGTGGGAAAAGCTAGCTTGAACATGGTTCATCTGAAATGGCACACTGTACATGGAAAACCAGTATTAACCCCTTAAGCCCTATTTGATCTACAAGCTCACAATGTAGATGTTTGTAGATTATGCTATACATTTCTCGAGAATGTTATCTATTATGACACGCCCAAAATAGGGAAGCCAGGGTGAAAGTGCTTAAGGGAATGCCAACGTCTTTTGTTCTTCTTTTTTGGTTGATGCATGTGAGGCAGTAATGTTTACATGCTTAACAACTTAAGCCCTATATACGTGATTGTATGACAAATAGCTAAAAAGAAATCTATAAGCACATACATCTATTGTAACTATTTTAAAAAAATATATTTTGAGTTTTTGAACATTTGCCAAAATAAGGTTCACCTGAAAAGAATCAAGTGCCATGCACCATCGTCTGTAGTAATTCTGTTTGTCAAGATAAAGCAGGGGTCTTCAATGTTTTCAGGCCAAGGACCCCTTAGTTAAAAGAGAGATGAAGCAGGGACCCCCTCTACATACAGTATTTTGATGCCGAATTTCATCGATTTCATAGATAGATTCATAGATAGACTTGTTTGACAGCACTGTCATCAGTCTATGATGGATTTGTGTTTTAGTTAACTTGACCTTACATTCTTGGTCTGCTTTTTTTTTTTTACCTCTACACCAAACCTATTTGCCGAAAATAGCCGATCTACAAGCTCTCAATCGCAGTGCGAGGCGTTGAGAGCTTCTGATATCTGATATTTTTCTCTAAAGTTCTCTTCAGAATAGGGATGCGAGTGTTCAATGTGTTGATTTAAAATAATGTTCCTGTCACAAAGATTTGGCGGCCCCCCTGTAGCAACTCTGAGGACCCCCTAGGGGTCCCGGACCCCCTGTTGAAGACCCCTGAGTTAAAGGTTTACAGTCAAATTGTTTAGAAATATTCAAGCAATGTGCATTCTTCTAAATCATTGCACTAACTCATCCAAACCTCCAGAAATCAATTATGTGATGTATTTAGCATTCATTCTGTGACATTCCACAGTTATAGACTAGATCTCTAGTTCACATATGATCACAAGACTGTTGCATAGCATGATGAACTGATGAAGCATCCTGACTAATGTGATGTTCCATATGATGTAATGAGTGAACAGATTGTCACGCTCTGTTCTTTCCCTTTTTTTCCCCCTTCTCTCATTTCTTGTAGTTTCACTCACTAGCTCCTATGTACTACCGAGGATCTGCTGCTGCTGTCATCGTCTATGACATTACTAAACTGGTAAGAAAGATGGGAAGCTCTTGTCACTTGCTTGGGATCAGTAGTGGAAGAACTACTGTATCAACAGCATAAAAGCATCTAGCAAATTGCATGAATGACACTGTAGAAATACTGTTACAAGTAAAAGTCAGTAATTAACTTGGAGTAAAAGTACAAAATTATTAAGAATGCGATGCATTGTGAGCTTGTAGATCAGCTATTCAAATGGTCGAAATGTATATAGGGCTCAAGTGGGTAATGTATGTTTTGTAATAATAATCAAAATCAGTAACTATCAAGTAACTAGTAGTGGAGTAAAAGTATAATATTTGCCTCTTGAGATGTAGTAGAGTAGAAGTAAAAAATCAAACCTTGGTTCGAAGTGAAGCGGTGAACTTTTATTCTATGTGTTCTAGAGCTATGAAATCTGTGTTCTAGATCTATACATTCTGTGTTCTAGATCTATACTTTCTATGTGCTTTAGTTCTGTTCTATATTTTTATGAATTCTGAATGAATGAATGATTTTATCTGGAGGGCCAAATTGTCATGTGAAGCTTGACCAATCCTGCATGCATGCACGGGACATGTACGGGACAGACAAAGCCACTCCTTGAAAATCTATGGGAATCCTCAAAAAAAACATGTACGGGACAGACAAAGCCACTCCTTGGAAGCGGCTTTCACCGCTTCAAAAATACCAAAAGATTGTACTTACTGCAGTATAATGCAGTGCAGTACTTGAGTAAATCAAAGATTTTTAACAAGATAGGGCATCCTGGTTGGAGCCACTAGAGTGCGACATGGTAGACAAAGCCTACAAGCCTCCTAAGTGGGCGCCGGCGTCTCACGGCAAATCTCGCGAACGTCCTGTAACTGTTTACTGGTTCTAGATCCCGCAAGAGTGTGTTGCTGGGACAGATAAAGGGCGATAATAACATTGATTTTCTCCTTATTTGTGTCGCTGAAAAAAGCCACTTTAGTATGACAATTTGGGGAATATTATGTGGCTTGTGACGATCGGGTCCAATATTTAGTTCAGTGACCACGGAGCTAAAGAATGGTTCAGAAGCTGTTTTCACGTTCACTCTCCCATTGTAAATGAATAGACTCCAACCTACTTCCTCCTCCTAAAAAGGTATCCAGCACCTACGTCACCCAGATACAGGAAGTAAACCGGAATTGCTGCGTCTTGCTATTTCCGTCTTGGAGTAAATCACGTTGTGACTTGTTGTGAGCTTGTGGATAGGCTATATTTGCAAAATGTTTGCCTGTTTTTGCATGCCCAGAATAGGGACGCTGTCATCAGGTCTAACTATGAAGTGGATTTGCTGACCAAGAGTTTGTCTGCTCAGCAAAACCTCCCATTTAAAGTGAATAAGTGTTTCTTTAGCCCGGAGATGACTGTCTGTTTTTATGCTGTGTCGTCTAGGACTCTTTCCAGACACTGAAGAAGTGGGTGAAGGAGTTGAAAGAACATGGACCAGAGGACATTGTTGTAGCCATAGCAGGGAACAAGAATGATTTAGGAGACATCAGGTGGGTCAACAACTATGCTCCTATCTTGTATTAGTTCTGTATTGATATGATGTAGATATGCTGGGGGAGTGGGGGGGAGAGAGAGATAGAAAATAAATGTATTTTGAATAAATAAATGAAAAGAGTCTACCCTATATGAACCGTATATAACAACAGTGAATATATAAATGGATAATTTGATGTACATCTACTGCCAATGAATTCATACATACAGTATATACCGTGTGGTGTAGATGTGACAGCTTAAATCAGCCATCACCCACACCGCACACAGTTTAAGGATGGATATATGCATCAATAGTCTAAAGAGCCTGCAGACAGAGACGCACACGCTTGGTAGGATGCTTATCTGGAGGGACGATTGCTCTGCGATCACTCACACCAACACACTGATTGACATCAGTGGAACTCTGAATCAAGGTATTGTTACTACCAGACATAATCTGTACTGTACTGTTACAGTGTGTTTTGACGCAGAGGTCATAATTTCATTTTATGCCTGTAGACTGTGTGTAATCTGTGTAGACGTGATGAGTAACAGCCGCATGCTGAAACAATGCCCAAACTTGAAGATGAGCATAACATCCAGACGTCTTACACTGACGTCATAGTACTGAGTCTGACATCACAGACTAGCCTGTACACGGACAGTGCCCACATTTCAGACATCACTGGTGTGCTGAAACAATGCCCCAATTTGGAGATGACTGACATCATTGACTATGTCTGGGTTCTCCATCATTACTTCTGAGACTCCTACACTCAATCCCTCATATACTGTGCACCCCCCCAGATTATAGATAGTTTGGTTATTCTACTGTTAGACTGAATCTTAGAATCTAGAATCTATGATTCTAGATTACTTTGATGTATTACCTTGTGCTGTCCTTGCTTATTGTAAATCCCTCTGGATTAAATTGTAAAGTGGACTCTTTATACATGACAGAAGACATCCCAATATTTAAACGAATACTGATTACGGCGCTCCCTGTCCACTGTGGCCTTGCTTACTCTCATTTTCTTCTCCATTACAGGGAAGTGCCCATGAAGGAAGCTAAGGAGTTTGCTGAATCGATTGCAGCTATTTTCATTGAGACCAGTGCTAGAAATGCTGTCAATGTTGAAGAACTCTTTCAGAAAATCAGTAAGTTTCCTGCCACATGTGGTTGTCATAATGTGTGACATGAGTCACCAGGTCATGTTGTCATGGTGCGTAGTGTGGGCCTAAAAATGCTCAGTGTTTCAACATATGAGGCCAAGAATAATTCCTGTTTCTCTGTCACCCACCAGAGCCTGTCAAAATAAAGGTCATTTTATGGTTGGTAGAAGGGTAATGATGAGGTCCACGGAAAAGAATGAGGATTATTTTCCTGGGTATTATGAATTAAACTAAATAATGTTTCATCGCTTTTGCCATAGTTTTTGTAAAAAAAATATCAGCAGCCAACATTTATCAATGTACAGTTCTTACTAGAGATTTATAACATAACATACAGTTTCCAAACAATCTTTCTAGTAGAATAGAGTAGTGTTAAGCCCCTTTCATACAGGAGGCGGTTGACGCGCCCTAGTAATTCATTTTCAATTAGAGGCGGGCGATTATTTGGGACGTGCAGAGAAGTTGACGGGAGGAGAGCGGGCACGGTCCCGTGAAATTCTCGTGCGGCAAGAGCTGGATTGTGGTCATCTTTGTAATATCGCTCGGCGTTTCCTCGCTGAGCGATTGTGTTTGTGTCTCCACCGCGGCGCGATCCCCGCTGAACGCCCGTGTTAATAGTCCCCCGTCTGAAACGCCCTTTACTAGCCCTAGTCAAAATGCACCGGCATTTATTTTGGCTGGTGTGTGGAGGTACCAGTGGTGTGTTCTGCCGTGATAAGCAATATACACAGTGTGACCTGCAGATTTCATTCGTAGCCAAGCGTAGCCATTCAAAAACCGTCTAAGAAAGCCTATCTGATAGGCATTTGATACACAGGAGGAGGGGCTGGGGCAGCAAGAATGTGGACTTCAGCCTAGTCTGAGGTGAAGGTGTGTGCCTATTGTCTTTATTGAGGTGATAATGGCAGCTGGCGAAATAATTCACACATTAAACAATAGACCGACTTCATTGTATTCAAACTTCATTTGGTGACCGTGGGCGTTTATGTTGCATTCCTCAGCCAATAATTTGATGGCCGGCAGTGAGTCTCCTATTGACCGATGATCCAGTCATCAAATTATTATAAAATCTCCATGAATTGATTGTAATTGATAAAAAATAAGTAATTGTTTGGGTTAGGAACTACTCCTTTAATGGAACTACTACTAAAACTATGCTTCTCGCTGCTAAGATGACTGATTGGTGATTACCTAGACTAAAAAAACAACTGATTCTGATCTGTTTTCTTTGTAGGTAAACAGATTCCGCCGCTGGAAAATCCAGATGCAGAGAGCAACGAGTCCTTCAAACTTACCCGGCAGCCGCCTCCATCAGCCAGGAGATGCTGCTAATAACACTTAGCAAAAGCTTTAAGGGGGTATTAGCATCAGCTCAAGGAATCCCCCCCACCCCACCCCACCCCCAACACACCACCTCATCTCCTCAGCATGCTGTCCACAATATTCACAATGTGCTTGATGGCTAGGGTGACCAGACGTCCCGTTTTACCCGGGACAGTCCCGTTTTCAAGCTACGTGTCCCGGTGTCCCGACAAATATCTCTAAAACACCAATATGTCCCGGTTTTCAACATTCACTACAAAATTGTCCCGGTTTTCGCCAGAATTAAAATAATAGTAGCTGTTTTCAGTGGTTGCATAGTCATTTATCATGTTCTTTTCATGAAAACTTGCTCACCTAACCAATCAGAAAAAAGGAACAAATTCATTGCGTGTCTGAATTCAACACTGAGCCTGTTTGTCAATCACTCACTGCCTGTTTGCAACCCTGCGGTGCGTGTGTGCGCGTGCACGAACGTTAGAGAATGGGAACGCGCGTGTGCGGTAACGTGCGCATTGCTTTTAGGGTCCCAGTTTTAGGCAACAGTGTTTTGCGTCCCGGTTTGAGTGGCTGAAAATATGGTCACCCTATTGATGGCAATAGAGAGGAAGGTAATGATAATGAACTTCATGAATAACAACACCCATCTGAACAATGTGTTGCTCCAGGGGTATAGAGGAAGGTACACAACAGCCTTGGCTGGAAGAAGAAACTTGATAGAAGTAGTAGCAGTAGCCTGTCCCCTGATTGGTCTTTGTGCTTCCTGATTTTGTACCTTCTGATTCTGATGAGGAATGGGAACAGAAACCATGTGGTTTGTCTCCCTCAAGTGGCCTTATGTCTGAATTAAAATACATTGTTGGAAGTCTATTGGGCCGTTTTGTAAGCCTATTATGCACCATTTGGGAAGGGGGAAAAAAACATCACTAAAACCCATTATCACAAAAAAAAAAAAACTAAATCAAGCATTAATTGAAATGTGAAGGCGAGTCATCTAGTTGATGTGCCATTGAAAGACACATTTGAATAGTGGAGGCAATATTAGTTTCTTTTTGAAGAGTCAGTTGCTCTGTAGAAACCGTTGCACTGTGGAGCTTAAATGACACTTTCTAGTCGTTGATTTAGTCATGGCTGTATTATTATTGTTATCCTGGTGGAGACATTGTGTGCCCTCACAGTAAAATCCAGTGTTTAAGGTAACACTGGATTTGCCTGTACAGTATAAATGTATCACATGTATAGAATTTAATTTGACTAGTGGTTATAAGATGTCAACATGTAGATTATAACTTGCATACATTTTACATTACTAAGTTACAAAGACTTTACATTCCATTGGCTCATGACGTGTTGTAAACACTGTGGCTGTGTAAGGATTTTACACAACTGTAATGCCATCGACTGACCAGCTTAAATCTGTAAAAGCAGAACGGCTCTCTATGCTGAAACACTGCCATTCCATTGCTAACATTGCCCTTATAGAGATGTAGATGAAGATTTTCATAAATTGTGTTGTTTGAGCTTGAGATACAAACACTGCCACTGTGTAATAACCGTTCACATGTGTCAAATACGTTTTTAGTCTATTGAAGCTTGTTTTTATTATTTTCCCCCCTTTATCCTCCTAATTGTAATCGTTATAATTGTTAAATGATAATTAAGGAAGTCATTACGGCACCTGCACAAACAGGGAATTCGACCACTGGACAATGTTATAACAATTTTCTCTAGTATTCCTGACAGTATTGTTGAGTATATTACTTTTAGGAGACTGCACAATTAATTGCAGTATAATTGCCACATTGCCTTAAAGAAGTATTCTGCACATGATTGCCAATATGAGTATTAGTCAAACCACAGGTCCATACATAAGATATGTTTACAGTTGTATTTTGTAAGTTACAAAATGTGCTACATTTCACTCCCAGTACAATAGGCTGGTTGAGTTTTTACTTATTATAAAACAGTATTTTACTTTGCACATGATTGACCACCATTCAACAGTGTTTGTCATCTAATAATTTCTTACAGGTTATATAATATGTAGTAGACTATATAAACAGTTTTGTAAAAAAGAGATTTTTTTTTTTTGCCATTTCTTGGATTGCCATTGCTATGTTCATAGCCAAGTGCCTTAAAAGAAAACAAATCCAAGCTGCTGTATGATGCAGCTAAAAATGGGCATAATGCAAGTTAGGTACAGTAGATGCATGTATTGCTTGTCTAAATCAACAGACTAATGGCATACCTAAGAATCTACTTTTAAACCGCCTGCTATACAGTTGCATCTGTCCTTTAATGCAGTGGTTCTCAAAAATCCGGGATCCGGGGACCCCCAGGGGTCCTTGATGGGGTTCCCCAGCTAAATTAGTTATACAGTAGTAGCATCAAAATCAGTTTAACCGCTTTAAGCCTATATACATCGGCCTTTTTAAAATGGACAATCTACAAGCTCGCAACACATGGTGAGCTTGTTGATCTGCAATTTTCAAACAATCTTGAAAAATTGCCTCAGATAAAATATTTTCAGATGGGGTCCACGGCCAAATACAGATTAATTTCAGGGTCCTTGAGATGGAAACATTTGAGAATCACTGCTTTAATGCCTGGGTCATGATACCCCCTTCTGTAATGTTTGTAGACCAGATTAACATGTACATTAATCTGTGTAATAAAGAAGTAATTATACATTTTCCTTGTGTGTTGTTTTTACTGTAGTGGAATTATGGATATTATTTGATCTAATACAAAAAATGCAGGCATTGACACTAAGGCTAGCCCACCTGCCCCCGGCAGGTAAATAAAACCTTCGGGCAGGTTTGCTTTCAGGTTGCCCGACGGGGCAAGTGCTTGTTTGAGAGGGGACACAACCTGTCTTCTGGACTGTGGAATAAAGCACTGCTTACCTATAATGTGTTGTTTTCACTGTTGCTACACTTAAAAATATAAAATGGTTTTGAACCCATAGTCATATTCAATCATAGCTATTTAGAAATTTGGATACAAAATTTGGTATGACAGTTTTTATCGCACAGCCCCAGAAAGTAATACAAAATAAGTGTTCAATTGAACCATAATTAAAATTGTAGCTATCATTTTATAATGTACAATTTACTTTTCGGGAAAGTGTGCATGACTTTTGGACAAGTAGAACATGACCTGTACTTGCCCGACTGGCAAGTGCCTCTGAGACCTTAGTGTCAACCCCTGAAATGCAAAGGTTTCTTTTAATGCTTTAAGGCAATTATGCTAAAATGTACTGGATGCAGAAATGGGAGAAGGAGAGGCAGAGGCCAAAAGTCAAACGAAAGTCATGAGCCAGATTTGACCCTATGACGACACAAGGGCATGCTTCATGTGGCTGCAGTTCTTTCTCAAGCCACAAACACGTGTGAAGTAAGCATGCATTTTCCTCTCAAGTGGGTAACTACAACTTTAGCCACAAAATATGAAGTCAAAGGAAGAGTAGGGAGACCACCTCCAAACCATGCTAGTTATTGTATTAACATACTCCACTCTACAGAATGGTTAACATAACATTTTACTTTTAAGTTCCGGCGTTGCAGCTTTAAAGCAAATGGAGCGGAATACTAAATTGGAGATTAGTCTCAGTTATCAGTGCAAATGCAGTGGACAAAAACATCAGGATGCACTTCTGTCTACTTTCCCAGTAAGTTCCTGTTTTTCTGCTTTCAGAGTCACACGTCAACCATCACCAATACCTCAATAAGTGTATAATCGAATCACCTGGACTGTCACGTTTACTTTCTGCAGCTGGACGGAACATGATGAAAACATCTTGTCGTACAAAGCAACAAACCCAGCTCCAATACCAATAACAACCTACACTTTAAAATCCTGAGTATACAGCTCCAATAATAACAACCTACACTTTAAAATTGTGAGTATTCATTTGTTAGTGTGAAAATGGTATTGTAGGTTTCCATGATCAAATTATTTAATGCCATTCTTCATGTCTATGTTTGTTATACAGTTTACTATTGGGCTTGAGAAATTGAATTTAACAGGGTTCCATTCTCCATTGAACTCAATGGACAAACGGACGCCATGTTCTTTTCTGTCGCCCTATTACTTTGAATGGTTTACACGTCCTATATATATTATAGGCCTACTGTATTACATATAAGCTGTGCAGATATTTTTAGACTGATTATTGATTGATTGAATACTTTATTAGTCAAAGATATAAACAGCACAGAAGTAGAGTAACACTTGGACTAAAAGGATAACACAAAAAAGTTGGTTCCACAGAGAGTAATTGCAAGAAAATGCAAAACCCTTCTCATGAAATGACAAGGGGAAAAACCGAATCTCCTTCTCCTCTATCTCCCCTCCAGAGTAATGAAGACGAACCTTCCACAGCAATTTAGGCGTTAAGCCAATTAATTCCTCTCCAAATACATTTCTGTGTTGTCATTGCTGTTGTATCATACTGACTCAACTGCCAGTAAGGAGCCCCCACCAGGAGGATATAGAGCCTTTGTCCTACTCCTCCCGGCCAACACTCCCTGCTGACAGATGCCGCCCCAGCCTGTAGGAATAAATGCAGTGACACCTCCCACCTTCCCTCCCCCGAACACAGGCCAATTGTGTTCGCGTTGTTTCGACAATGCCGGACGCACTGCAGTGGATTCGAACCCCCAACCTCCACTGCCCGAGCGCCAGGAGGACACTTATCTATAATCTGTGCATACATTTTTAGACTGTCGTTGTTCTTTTTGGCTTGACATCTATACTGTATTCTATTGCTATACACCGTCTTGCTATTTCAGTGGACAGTGACTACAGGATCTCCTCTGATGAGGAAGGCCTGCCTGCTATGTACCTGCCTGCCCCTCCACATCCTCCTCCTCCTCGGTGACTGAGAGTTCTCTCAACCTGAAGATAAGTTGGACATCCGGGTGAATAGAAACCACCACGTTTACTTTGTCCCCTCCTGCCTCCCCAGTAACGAGTAATGAAAATATATTAAGCTCAGTCAGACAGAAATTCTGTAAAACAAGAGGCTGTAGATAACTCAGACAGAAACTGTCAGAAAGCTAAAAACAGGTATACTCACATCGAACACAACTTTTAGGATCTGGTATGTGTATTAGAATATCATTTGTTATTCATTGTATTCAACTGTAGGCCTAACTCAACATTTAATCACAAGATTGTATCCTTGTTTTTGTTTCTTTATTTTAATGTTATCAAGGAGAGAGCTTACCAACGTAGACAAACACCAGCAATCCCTATACTTGTAATTTCTCACTCTTCCCGAAAACATTATGTGAATTATGATAATGATAGTTGTGTCCTGTGTTATTCCTGTTGGGGGTGGGGCAGGTATTGATTTATGCTGTCAATGGCACAAATAAATAGGAGAGTGTTCCACTGGGGGCCTTGTTTTGGTGCATAGCAGTGGATTAATCTCTCAAACATCTCACAAAGGGGGAGGTCTGCACGAAGATGGACTTAACCGTGGCCAACACTGTCAAAGGTCTTTAAGAGAGTGCAGCGGAATACTAATTGGAGATTAGTCTCAGTTAAACAGAGTGTAAATACAGTGGACCAAAACCTCAGGATCAACTTTCCCAGCAAGTTCCTCCTTTTCTGCTTTCAGAGTCACACATCCACCATCACCAATACCTCAATGAGTGTGTAATCTAATCTCCAGGGCCGCAATGGAAATCATTCATGTGACTTTATTGCAATATCCTGATTGATTAGCTATTATTGTCTATAATATGTATATCGGCGTATTGTATTTTAATGTAGGCACCAAATAAAATCAACCAAATCAATAATCCCAGTTATAATGGCACCCCATTTGGGAAACACAGGCCTAAATTAGGGTGCAGATCGATGACTGATCCCTGGCCTGCAGCAAACATTGGTTAGTTTAGTTTTTAAATTTGTTTTGTATGTTGTTATTAGAATAGACACTGACACGTATGTAGTATTCTACTGTATTATGTTGAGCACTGCCATTGTTGTCCCATTGTGAAGCAATTGACTTGAGGCATATTGGTTTAAAATGCAAAGTTTGACACAAACATACACAGGGGCGTCACACCAAATTCTGGGCCCCGGATACAAGGATTCACAAGGATTCACCCCCATGAATGTTAACTATTGAAAAATAGCAGATATACAAGCTCACAGCACGGCACCGAGTGCCGCGCTGCGAGCTTGTAGATCTGCTATTTTTGAAAAATCGTGAAAATGTGTGCAAGAAACCTATGTCGAGGACCCCCAAGATGATATGTATTTGGCCACGGACCCCGATCTCAAAATATTTAGTTCCAGGGACCCCCAGAAGCAAAATCTGAGTTAGAAATGTTCGCTTAAAAAATACATAATATTCAAAGATTTTCACACATTTTCACAACTTTTCAAAAATAGCAGATCTACAAGCTCGCAGCGTGGCACTCGGTGCCGCGCTGTGCGCTTGTATATCTGCTATTTTTCAATAGATAAAGTTATTAGGGCCCCTCCACCTTGGGCCCCAGTAACTCAGTCCCACTTTCCTACCCCTTGTGACGCCCCTGAACATACATACAAAGATGATTTTCAAGGGATTTTGATACATTTGAAAACTTGTGACATGGAACAGTCTGCATAATGAGTACTTACTTTAAGTACATGAATTTCCCCCTTGGGATAATAAAGGTATCTATCTACATTTTGATACCAATAACAGTAGGCTACTTTTACTAAATTAAATGTAGAATTCAGTACTTCTACTTGTAACAGTGAACCACTGATGCTATGAGAGTGCTTAGCTGTGTGCAGTGAGTGTACTGTGCACTGTCACTGTGGTGCATGCATGTTCCTGTTATACTGTGAACTAATCACATCAATCGGTTAGCCACGCG
The DNA here is from genome assembly GCF_963921795.1 of Nannobrachium achirus. NCBI lineage: Eukaryota > Metazoa > Chordata > Actinopteri > Myctophiformes > Myctophidae > Nannobrachium > Nannobrachium achirus. The sequence continues at coordinate 10,189,750 of NC_137814.1, forward strand.
GGGACGCGCAACAGCCAGGGCCGCGCGCACTCGCGCGTTCCAATATTTGTAGCCACATGCGCGTTCTGGACGCCCAGTCAGCGTTTGACTCAGTAGTGGCAGCAGAGGGAAGAAGCAGGGATCCAGGATCTCCACTTGTCAGTGTGTGTGGTGTGTGCGTGTGTGTGAGACTCCCTCATATTGCTATCAAGTGCACCCTCCCCACACACAGCTAAAATGTCCAAGTTGGAACAGATCCTAATCCTTGACCCCCCCGTCGACCTCAGATTTAAAGGTAGGTGAACGTCATTTATATCCGTACGTTGCTCTTGTCTTGCTGCTGCTGGTTTGCTGTTTTTTTTTAGCCTGAATGCGGGAGGAATGATTTCACACTCCCTCTTCCGACGACTTTTTTCCTTCTCCCCCTCTCCACCACCCCCCCGTTGCTAGTTAGCTTTAGCTGGGCTAGTTTGCTAATAGCCTTCAAACCGCCATTTTAACGTAGCTAGCCCGGGTTTTAGCGACGACTCGAGGCCGCGTCCGAGTCCTCGTGCTGCCGTGGCGTGGAGGAGCCGGCGGCGTGGCGGCCCCAGCCCGCCCCGCCTGTCATTCATTGTGCTCTACAGACACAGACGTTAGTTAGCCGGACGGACAGGCGCCAGGGCGGCTGTCAGCAGTGCTGGAGAAAGCACTCGCATGTTTTACTTGGGTAAAAGTATCAGTATTGCAACGTAGAAGTACAAAATATTGGTATCAATGTACATAAAAGTACAAAAGTAAAACGTACCCATTATACAGAATGTCCCATTTCAAAATGTGAAGTGTATACACATATTTTGACATTATAAATGTAAAAGTATTGGAAATTAGTACAAATACCTCAAAAGTGTACTTATAGGTACACTATTTAGGTAAATGTACTTTACACCACTGCAAAAATGACGTGTTTTCGACTTAAATGACGTGGTTGTTCCACCTGTGTGAAGATTTAAAAGGGTGTACGCGGCCGACGTCGACAGCAGCACCCTAAAAAGTTGTACCCTAATAACCCCATAGTGGCGCGGTGTCAACCTGCCGACAAGAGCTGAGCAACAAGCTATCAACACGTCACGTAAAGTCCTGTTATAAATGAAGCTGTGAGGGAAACGTTTAATAAAGTCCAGTGGTGGTGTGTCAGTGAGCTAGCTGCGACTCAACGTTGGCTAGGCTAGCTGTGCTAGTGGGCTAGATAGTAAAAGTTGACATGTCCTCAACAACACTGTCAGAGAACAAGCATCAATAACAGTGCTTTTTTAGGTCTTGCTGTGATACTTGAAGGGGGACTGCTACCACATCATAATAATAATAGTATAATTGGACAAAAAGCACGTGTAACTAAGAACTCTGTTCTTATTATGACATAACCTCATTTGCTAGTAGTGCCCATTACGAGTGTTTATTATGGCGTTGCCTGGCATTTAAGCTGACGTAGTAAAACTTGTGATTTGTCCACTTTGTGTTGATGCCATTATTTTTGCTTGTCTGGCAGTGGATGTGATTATACACAGATGGCAATATTATTGAGGCAATGTAGAAGAGTATTTATGCCAGTGATGCTAATAATATTTTGATTATGATTGTTTACAAGTAGTATGTATAATACAATTTGTCCCAATGGCAAGTCTCACCTCTTGGGTTTAGCTGTAGTTTTGTACAACCAAGAACTTCAGGTCATTTCATGTGACTGTTCACCACATGTAGCTTTGAAATCTATAATTGGCCATATCAACAGTGCACCAGAAGTGCTCTGTCATATAAACCGGTTATAGCGACCTCCCAATTCCCCTTTGATTTGGTGGTTATGCTCAAATTTGCTGATCAGTCACACGGTTTACATTCTCACCTGATCAGATTAAAAATGTTACCCCGTACTTCACCTTGGAATAATAGTCACAAACAAGACATTTTAATTCAATTCAATTGCATATGACATGTTGTCAACACTGACATCGATATGATTCTACATAAGGTGACTTCACTCAAGTCCTCTGCACAAGACGGAGAAAGAAAACCCAACTTCAACATAATGGTGACTTTGAGATGCAAATCAAAATGCAAAACCCTTGCAAATACATGGACATGCATTTTATTTTTTTAGCAGGTTAAGTAGCAAAACCTGCTTTATGCTACAGTACTACTAATATACCACTCGTGTCCCTATGCAATTTGAGTAACCCTGAATTTTAAGCTCCCCTGGCTTAGGTCTGAATGCAATATGTTATGCAAGAACCCGGGTTTTGACACAAGCATATAATTCACCACTGTTCGGGTGCATACTGCAAATCTGATGCAAGCCCACTGTGTTGCCACTGATGACTGAATGTTGGAAGGACTGTAATTGAGGAGAAACACTGGAGTAAAAGGGCAGAGCTCATTTCTGTAAAGCTATACCAATACTAAGCAACATGAGGAGGCAGTGGAGGATGGCTGCAGCTCCTTAACTGTCACAGAGACGGTGCTAAATCTGGCCGCGTTGAATCCTGGACCTGCTGTTTTAGAGACTCTGCTGGGATTCCTCCTGCAAGCGAGAGGGGGCAGCCCTCCTTTTCTCGGTTGATATTTTTAGAATGGGACTGGCCTGGGGGACCCTAACTCTGCAGCATACATGCAAGGAGATGAGGGAGACCGTGGTTAATAATGCTGCTTGAGCAAAAGTAGGACCTCAGAGTTATGAAACGAATGCAGGCTAGATTGGTGGGTGTGAGCATGCACATTTTCTGTGCACTGTACTGCTTTTCATGGTTTTGCATTGCGTTAGAAACTCCCCTGGTGTATGTATGCCGAGTGTCTGAAGTGTTATGAATGTCTTAATAATTGAGTTGCAATCCCTTTTACACAAGTATCTCCTCATGCCACTTGGCTGGTACGTTACGTTTCATTTTAAAGCTATACTGTGTAAGTTGCTCAACTTGTGGTCAGTAGCTCTATAGCAAACCTCGGTCGCGTCCGCGTCTTTCGGCCGTTTTTCGGTTCTCACACCCCCGCGTCTGCCTCCACCTCGCCGAGATCTATCTTTTGAGGGGTCCCTGGTTGCTGTGCGTTCAGCCATTCCGGAGATACACTCCTTCACCCATGCTTACCGTGCACCCGAGTATAGAAACACACGGGAGACTACAAATATGGCCGCCCTAGCGACCCCACTCCAAGATGCGCTGTGATTGGCCGGCAGTGTATAACCCTCGCTGTGATTGGCCGGTAGTGTGATGACGCAATTTTGCCGCGAAATTCTCCCCCCCTCACGGCTCATAGAAAACATATAAAGAGAAGGCTTTAGAAGCTGAAAATAACGGAGTGGGGGTTCTAAAACTTTAGCGATTTAACAGTTAGGACAATTTTAAGATTTGTTTTATAAAAAAAGTTACATGGTATAACTTTAAAGGACAAATGTTTGAATATTTGTTAATCTTAATACGACGCCTCAGGGCAACAAGTGACATCGCCCTTTAGGGCAAGATCGTGCCATGTCTTGGCCATCTGGCCAGTGATGTATATTGGACAAGTTACCCATAATATGGAGACTTCTGATACCCATCCATGTACTGTATATGGAGATATACTGTGAGAGCCCAAACATGCTTACTCAGTTATTCGTTATGTGAAAGTTCTATGACATCTGACATGACATCATACCCTTTTATGCCCATATATGGAGATCCCTGTCCTTAGAACCAGCCACACAGATATGGGCTGTCTTGGCCATATATGGATTCTGTTAGTGTGGTATGTGCCGATGTGGCCTCCATATATGGGCATTCCCATATGAAGTCCTGTTAGATGGGCTTATATTGATGACATCAGGGAACTCCATATATGGGCATAAAAGGGATTCTGTTAGTATGACATCACAGTGAAGTCAGAGCGGCAAACCCATAGACCGTAAAAATGTGTACACAGATACGGACAAGCTGTGACGGTTCTGATTGTAAACTGCGACCTACGGTCACAATCAGATCATTGTGATTACTTGTTCATGTATATTTATTTATTTTTTGTTTCAAACTAATTTGATGACTGTGTGAATGGGATCCTAATTACGTAGAATTAACAGAATTTTACAAGTGTTAAAAAACATTCTGATGTGGTATTTCAGGTTTAGTGGAATTCCTTTGCCACACACCACCAGTGTTGTAAGTGCTGTAACATTCCATTCACCACCATAGCTGTACATTTTGCCCGTAGCTGGGTGTGACCACTCCAATCTGGTCATGCATTGCTTCTTATCTCTGGGTAATGGGTGTGAAGAAAGGCCTAGCTTTTAGAGGCAATCTGAACACCAGGGCTCCTGTCCTGTCCACATGCAGAGAATTATAGAAATTCATTTTGACCATTTCTGTACCTCATTCTGGAAGAAAAGGTTCTGTGGGTATCATGACGTAAGAGTAAAGGCCCATTCCCACTGGGCCAGATAACAGATATCTGGAGATATTTCTCCAGATATTTTTCCATTCAAAGTGGATGGTAGATGCAGATAAAAAAAATATATGCCACAGATATTTGCCACAGATACTTTTATCTGTGGCAAAACATTTTTTTATCTGTATCTACCATCCACTTTGCATGGAGAAATATCTGGAGAAATATCTCCAGATATCTGTTATCTGGCCCAGTGGGAATGGGCCTTAATCAAGAGAAATTTGGTCTTAAGTTCATCACCATGCTTGCTCTTCAGTAACACTGTATTCCTATGTGTTAGTAATGTTCTACAGGTGTAAAATGGAGTAAAAAAAAAAAGCATGTCTAAAAATCTGGCGTTAAATATTTCAAGTATGTTGTAACACTGGAACACCCACGCAACAGATGGACAGCCAAGTGCAAATATTTAGAAAGCTGAATAAATTGAACACTGTTATTTTCCCATTGCATATCTATCTATAAATGCGACAAATCTCTGCGTGTGTGTATGTAATCCGCGTATCTCGAGAACCGTTCGTCCCACCGGCTTCAGATTCGGCACGCGCGTTCCACGCCGCGACGCGGAGTGCAGTGCTGGGCCTCGGCCCGACCCGATGTGCGGTTTTCCCGAACCGGCGCGAAACGTTCGGAATCTCCTTACGTGGAGCTGATTGTTGACATCAGGCTGTTCCTGAGGAAATCGGCACAATCGCTGACTCATTGTGACATCACTTCATAAAAGGCTCTGACATCACGTACGCCACATGAGTCAACAAAAAATCTCTGTGAATGTGTATGTATGTATGTGAATCTCGAGAACCGTTCTTCCCACCGGCACGCGCGTTCTCCAGATATGGGCATAAAATGAATCCCCGAATGGGGAGCTGATGTCTGACATCAGAGTTTTCCGCAACCGGTACTGTGTGTGCAGAGATCTCCATATATGGGCATAAGGGGACAAAGGCAAACAGATGGTCAAAACGGGTCCTATGACAACAGGTATATTGGGGTTTGCGTTAAAGGGTGGGGCATTCATGGGGTCCGCTCCAAAAAAGAAAATAAAAGAGACAAAGACAAACATAAGACAAGCAACAAAGCGTGGGACTGGGAGGATGACTTGAATGATGCAGATTTAAGCAGGCTGTGTATTCTGCTTAAAGAAGAAACAAACAAAAAGCGACAGAGATCTCATATATGGGCATAAAATGGACGCAGATAAACAGATATCTCCATATACGGGCATAAAGGGACACAGACAGACAGATACAGAGATCTCCATATATGGTCATAAAATGGACGCAAATAGACAGATATCTCCATATATGGGCATATGGGCATAAAATGGACCCAGAACTATATCTGCAGTGATCTCCATATATGGACATAAAATGGACACAGGCAAACAGATGGTCAAAACGGGTCCTATGACAACAGGTATAATGGGGTTTGCATTAAAGGGCGGGGCATTCATTCCCTATTTACATCGTTCCCGAGTTGGCCGGGCGGCCCATTTTCTAGTATTCATAATGACACAACATGCATATGGTGAGGCCCATGCATGCATGGCAGTGTTGTGGCCGTGGCGTTTAGCCTTTGCACCGATGCAGGTCGTCCATGAGCGACCTGCATTTGGCTCTGTATGCCGCTGGTTGGCCGGCATATTTAATGAGAACTAGAGATGCAGGCCTGATATTTTTTAAGACCCATCTGTTGCATCTGATATTAACATTTTCAGTGATGTCATTACGTGCGCATCCCGCATCAAAAACTCATTCAAGTCACCCAGGGACTCATTCATGTCATGGTCCTGGGGTCCCGGGGATGCGCCTCCATTGGAGTCCATGTTAAAATAATTTACTTCTTCTACTTAAGGTGCTTTATTAGTTTAGATAGTTTAATTCGTTTTTGAATGTATTGTGTAAGATAAACACTGTAAAGATTTATTATCAGTTACACCTGGAACAGCTAAAAACTATTTTCACTAGTGGTTCTCAAAGTGGGGTCCTGGGTCCTTGAGGGAGTTCCAGGGGGTCCCCAGATAAATGATAGTTAGGAACCAAATAGAACTTTATGGGTCTGTAACTCGGTGAACAAATGGAACCAAATGGACCTGTTCCATTTGTACTCTAGTATTTTAACATTTAATATAAATTGGGGTCCCAGTGATATAAATATAATTAAATGGGTGTCTGTAGCCTAGTGTATTTAGAAATCCTAGTTCTAAGTTCAAACATTAGCCAAATTGTAAAATAAATATAAGAAATAGGCAAACATTTTGAAAATAGCCGATCTACAAGCTCACAGTGCTCGAAAACATTGTATTGAGGACTCATAAAACCTTTCTGGGACCCATTTGAATGACCACCTGTGGGTCCCGGGACCCATTACATTGAAAACCTAGTAACATCACTGCATTTTTGTATTTAATGTACAGAACAGATAGACCTCCCACATGCTAAATGTTTCTCTGAAATTATTATTCATCCCCTGAACATATGGGCATTTATTTATCATTTAAGCACTGTATTTGTTGGAATATTCTTGGTGTGTAGATTAGAACTTACTGGTTTGGCAGCCATCGCTTTCGAGTACAACATTCAACAGGTTAACAGGTTGTGCTAGCTTTAGTTTCAGTTTGTCAGAAGCAAGTTGCTAGTTGAAGGCCTACTACTACTGTACTTGGAGTATTGGCATATAAATTAAATATACATATCTTAAAACAGTGTCACATTGAACAGAAATGCAAGAACAGAATGGGCCACATCAAGCACGGTATGCATACCAGACTTGTAGGCCTAAGGCAGGGGTGGGCAACTTTGATGATAGAGAGGGCCACTACATTTTCACTCACTCACTCCAGAGGGCCACAATGCATATACATAGCAAGAATAGACGATCTACAAGCTCAAAACGTGTCGCAGTGCGACACATTTTGAGCTTGTAGATATGCTATTTTTGAATTGGAACTTTTTTTATTTTCTATTTGTTAAAATTTCAAATGCATTTATATGTTCTTATATTAACTTTATGAACTTAAATATAAATACATTGGACATAAAAAATACAATAACATTTTAATACTAGTCATTAAGCTACTAATATAGACTGAAGTAATTAAAGCTGGTCATTTTTTCATGTTTGGAATTGTAACAGCTGAAATCAATAATATATCAGCCGCATTAAGTGAAGGTGGGGGCTGCATGTGGCCCCCGGGCCGCCAGTTGCCCATGTATGGCCTAAGGCAACACAAATCACATCAAACTGTTGTGATTTGTTGTGACTGAGTGTTTCAAAACTGAAACACTAATGCATTGAAGCCAGGTGGTGCGCTGAACAGATGGACGATACACCTGATTGAGTGGTAGGCTAGGCTGTTCCACAGCTACCTCTGTGTACTGATTACAAAGGCACAGTCACCTTACGCTTTGAGACTGTGGCCTAGGGCAGTGTTTTGGCATCATTACCCCCTTTCCCTGATTTCTTAATCCAAATACCCCCTTTACCCAACTGGTGTAGGTGACTACAACATTTTGCTTAGAAAACTGCAAGAGCAAATCATAGCTAGCCTAGCATATCCCTATATTTCAACTTGTTTTTTTTTTCTCTCCATAAATGAATGCCCTAGGAGCCCTACTTCGTTGTATGACAGTGTCGAGTAAAAGTAGGAAAAATAGCCAATCTACGCATTGCAATGTGTTGCAATAGAAAATCAGAAATAGTGAAAATAGCCAACCTACAATCTCACAATGCAAGTGAAAGTGGTTAATTGTGTGTGGGTTTTATAAATGCGTAACCAATGAGTATTAACAATACCATTTGCATAAATGATTTCAATGGATGGATCTATTGGAATAGAGGACATTATGTTTTCAATTTCCTGAAAAGTAACAGTTTTGGCCATGCCAGGTTTCTACCCGACAGCAACTATTATTAATAAGGCTGGAACTTTAACTGATTAATTGCGATTAATTAATTACAGAAAATTAACGCGATTAAAAAGAATTTCGCATTTTAATTGCATTTAGTTTTTGCACCACAGAACCTTCAGTTTCGGGCATACCGATCATAGCGATGCACCAACAAAGAAGAGACAACAAACGCAAAGGGAGAAGTAGCCGATCAGAGCGCTTTGCTTGGCCCAGTGGATGCGAAGTTTAGATTTAAAAAACTTGTTGATTCACTCGTACAACATAATGTGTTTTACTTGAAAAATAAAATGCTTCTCAGGTCAAATATCGATGTGCGATTAATGAATCACAGAGCTTGTAATTAATTAGATAAAAATTGTAATCGCATCCCAGCCCTAATTATTAATGAATGATAATGAAAGAGTTGCAATCATTGTCACTGAGCATTATTATATTTATTGTGGCAATAAAATGTTGGGCCGGGAGTGGCTCAGGAGGTAGAGTGGCCGTCTTGGAATCGTAAGGTTTCTGGTCTGTCGGGGTTTAAATGTGCCATTTGTGTGAAATGCATTGTAAAGGGCATTGGAGAAAGGTGCAATATAAAAGCAGTCCATTTGGTGAATCCAGATTTGATGTGGATATGTTCTAAATAAAACAGCATAAGGGCAAATAAGTATTGATTATGATATAATTTTCTATTCAATAGCAATAGGGCATGTCAAGTTTTTGATTTAATTTCAGTTAACACAAGTGATGCTGCGATCTTGATATTTCAGTTTCGATCCGATATATGATATGGCAGCATCGAAAAACCGATTTGATACCGTTACCGATCCGATACAGCACATACGTATTTGGTCTTTCTATGCTGTGTCTGATATCTGGGTTGCGCATGCACATGGGCCTACCCGCCACCAGACCTCCCGGAAACTTCTGATTGTGTGCTCTTTTGGTCATGTTATACTGACCAGAGGTGTAACCACCGCATGGAATGTCTTTATTGCAAGATATGCACTTGGCTGTTTGGTCTGTTGTCTTTTCTAACACATAATACTCCCACAGGCTACATTATTTTCTGAAATTATTATTCATCCCCTGGACTCGTACTGCTGTGCTGTGCTACTCCGTCCGCAGGATTCAACAAGCAGCAACAGTGCTGGAGCGGACTGCTGGAATAGAGTGCTTGTATCGGAGTGTTTGATCGGTCATTTTAGCTGAAATTCGTTCTGATCTCCGTTTTCTGGGCAATATCGCTCCCATATCCGATCTATAGACGGTAAAATAAATGTTAACATTTTCAGTCTCATGTACCCCCTTGGACACTGCCCAAATGTGTGAAAACGGTCTTGGGGGAAGAGTGATGCGAAGTAGATCAGTGATAAAGAATCGGTCTAAATGACTAAAACCCTATTATTTTGTTGACTGTGGTCCTCTAGGACAGGTATCTATACTAGGTCTGCTACTTTTTCCCCTCTACACTGACCAGATCTCTTCGACACAAATGGACCATCTCTACAAAACGGTGTGAACTTGTAGATCTGCCATTTCCATCAAATGTTCACCAGAATAAGGACAGTAGGAAAACAGACGATATGCAAGCTCAAAATGTGACTTTGCGCAGCGTTGTGAACTTGTAGATTGGCTATTTTCAGCCTTTTCAACTACTTAAACATATATTTTTTTTAAATTCTTGGAATTTCTTAGATTATTTAAATGTATGTATCAAATTATTTCAAAAAAATCAGTTTTTATTTCATGAAAAAAAAAATGTATTTAGGAAACCAAAAAATTAAGGGATATTTACTCTCAACCCATACAAATGTGTCCGCGACCCACAAATGGGTCCCGAGACTCATAACCCACTGTTTGGGAACCAGTGCTGGAGTGGGTGTTCCAGTGTTCCAACATGGTCAAAAACAGACTGCAGGATGTGCTAGTCAGTGGTTTATTTTTATTTTTAGGACGGTATGAAGCCAGGCTTTTGTATTTTGTGAGCACTGGAGGGGATGCTGCCACTGATATCAAGTAACACTTCTACTGCAGTGATGGCTTGTAAAATGGCCTTTTAGTTATTTAAATGGGTGATAAACTAAATTCAAAAGAAGGCACTGGGAGTCTGAGTCTTGAGGACAAATCATCTGTGATTGATTTATTGAACTGTTTATGAAGTCCAGACTGAATCCATGATAAACTTGGCCAGCTGGATGGTGATGGTAATACTTCTCCACCCTGAATACTTTAATATTATTAGATATTTGAATAGTATTATATGAATGTTTCTCCAGAATCCCTCTAAATAGATGCATAAAGGCATCTTCTCATGTCAAGTTTTTGTTTGTAGTTGCTCAGGCAGCATCATGCCAATCAGACAATGGATTCAGGGGATGGAGATGGTCTCTGGGTTATGGTTTAACTGGCAGTGACGTTTCCTTGACTTCCTTCGTAAATCATTTTTGTAGAATCGAATGGATTTTCAAGTAACTGTAAGCTGGCTTTAATGCTGATCCGTCTTGCATTCAGTCCTGTGTTTAACCCTGTCAAACATAACTCCTCACAGATAATGCAAGTGGGACAGAAAATCTGATTTCACAATCCAATGTACTCACTATAGGCATCTATCATGGGACAGCAGCAGGGGAGTGGCAGGTAGAATATTGACCATGGCTATAGTGATAACTTTGCACCAATACCCCTGTCTATACACCAACATAACATTACAAGGTTGTTATGATTTGTCATACTATGTAGTTGCACTATGTACATAAGCACAGGTCTACACAGCGCTCCCACAGTAATTGTGTTTAATTTGTGATTAAGTTTGAGGTAGGGGCTGGGGATGGACACATTGGACACTGGACAGCCTTCTTGCCTTGGTGGTCATGTTGTGTTTTTGACAAAACATGGATCCATCAAAGCTGGACCATGCTGACTGTAGTTAACAGACTAATTTGAAGCAAACTGTCACAAGAACAGATTAAATCATGACGGCGAGGCTGTGCCTGTGACTAGCCAAGGAGCTCTCTGTTTACTTGGTGAATTTAAACTAATTGAAGTTGAGTTACGGCCTGATAGCATTATTTAACTAAAATAAACAAAGTTTAGAACTGCTTTTCTGAGCCAGGTACGAAATGACTGTAGTGCAGATGTACACTATCCAGTTGTCAAAGTTTGGAGCACAACTTGGAATATTACATTTCCTTTTTCTCTTTTGGTGTACTTAAGATACAAAATATATCCTTACTTTAAAAAGAATGTATCCCACGATTTTGTAACCCATTTTCACCCAGTGCCAATTGCCTATGTAATCCTGGGCTCTGCTCTCCCTATGCCGCGCCTGGGGAGACAACGGACAAACCTCATGCTTCCTTCAATGCATGGGTAGTCCAAGTTGTTTCTTTTCACCTGACGGGGGATTTCCCTGGGATGGACTGTAGCGGATTGCCCTTTAAGTTTTCAGTTTTTGGGGTGCCAGTCGGCTTTTCATCCGACAATTTTTCAATAGTAGTGTACACTTAAAGTTTGCAGCAACCCTCCACATGGATTACATGCGATCAGTACCATGAACCGATAAAATGTATCTTTTACAAAATACCACACACCTAAATGTACCAATGACCTTGTATGCACAGCAACAAATCACATAGAATGGACCAAACACAGTAATAATAAAGCAGTTCAAAAGACAACACTCAGAGTCTTTGTTTCAACAAGAAAAAACACCTTTCGCAGGATTTATTAAACAAAAAATAGTTCAGTTCAGTTTGCTTTCACGCAGTTCAGTTTGTTCTCATTCAACTCCGTTTGTTTCCAAAATAAAGAATTCACCAAAGGACCAACAAAGAAAATAAAGAAATGGGACTGTGGGTAGCCTCCGCTCCAAACGCTCCAAACGATCCTGATGATGATGACGCTCCGCTAACCACCTCGCCGACGCGGACTTTACTCGCGGTCAACTAAGGCACGGACGTACTTTTTATCTCCCCGTAGTGAGGAAGGATCGACCTGTAGAGTGTAGGCTGTATAACAGACGGACACCGCCGCTTCTGTCATTGTTCGCGAGACACAGAGCACCAGAGCGGTGAGTGATTTCCTCATTTCAATCTGACGCGCGTTGCAGCGCTGCGGAGATGAAAGGGAGGCGATTGGCTGAATGGAGTTGTGAATGGGAGTAACGTTTTGTGAATGAAGTGACGGGAGAATTGCGTTGCGTTAGGGGCGGACCGTCACAGGACGTAGCATGTGGAAGGAACACGTTATTCCAACCAGTTCCTTTCCCCTCCATCAGGCGCCCCGGCTGGCCAGGGGGAGGCATTATTGAGACCAGGATTACTGCATGTTTTTGTGAGGGTATCAACCCTAGGAGACATAAGGCGAACATGCAAACTCCACACAGAAAGGCCCTATCGCCAACCCCACCTAGTGTGTGGGCGCTGATGACGCGGAGGGAGGAACACGCCCCCAGCACCCACAACGTCCCCCGGCGGGAATTGAACCCAGGACCTTTCTAGCTGTATATCCTTGACCTCCACAATATTCTGTATTGTGAATTTAGGAAGGCTTCCTTCATTTTCTCCAGACCTCTGCACCTGCAGCTAAACCAAGACAAAGGACAAACAAGGGCGCAGCAGTTTTCTCTTAAGTTCAGTTTTGTGAATTTAGGAAATTTAATGGAAATGAGTTTTTCTGTTTAATATTAACCAATTTAGACCAGAGGTCTAAAGGTATAACAACATATACCGTAGGTTACAACAGGTCTAAATGGGATAATGGGCCTACACATTTTCAAAAGTCTTTGGAGGAGGATTAAAGAAAGACATTTGCTGAACTACGGTATGCCGTTATTCAAATCAGTGTTTTTGTAGCAGTGGTAGCTAGTAAACTTCCTGAATATCGTGACACACTGCCACCAAATAAACAAAAAGAAAGGGAACCCCCTCCACACACACAGACACACACACATCATACACACAAGGCTTTGTTGACTACGGTTGTTAATTAGCTTTTCTCCCTCTCTCTCTAGGTCCATTTACAGATGTAGTCACCACCAACCTTAAACTGAAGAACCCCTCTGAAAAAAGAGTATGTTTCAAAGTCAAGACAACTGCGCCACGCCGGTACTGTGTACGACCAAACAGCGGCGTCATCGAGCCTGGAGCCACCGTCACAATCTCTGGTGAGTTGGGTCTACGCATAAGGCTTGTAGTGAAGCTTGAGCTTTAGCTACGTCATTGTTAAATTAAGATATTTAATTGATCTCATCCAGTAACAATGTGTAAGGTTTGATTGATTTGAATACTTAACAGTTTGCAAAAAGGCACGGTGGCACAGATTTTATTTAAAAAGAATGCTAAAAGGATGACCCAGATAAGCCCTCAGGTCTTGTTTCCATTAAGGTCCTGTGTATTCATACCATAGACAAACCCATAGAACCACAGAAAAACCCATAGAACCACAGACAAAAACAGAGATACGTGGACAAGATGTGCCGGTTTTCATAGAATACTTGTCAGCTTCGGTCGAAATTTCAAGCAAAGAGTGCAGCCAGGAACCACAAGTCTTAATGTAGGATAATAGAGATCTGTTATCCTACAATGTAAGAGAGAAGTATGACAAATGAGCAGAGATGTCAAGATATGGACTTATGACAATATATACAGTGTATATATACAGAGGAGTGGGTGATTCAGGTCATATTGATATTTGTTGAAGAGTTGAGTTTTCATCATACAGCACAAGTTATCTTTCTTTGGACTGCGCCCCGGCCAGTGTAGTAACTGGATGGGGAGCGCACTACAAATCCTGAACCTATGTAACCCATCATCGTGGGAAATATACATGGCATGATGATGCATGATTAGGCAGTTCTTGGATTTACATGGGTAAAGCTGATCATTTCCTTGTCTTAAAGCGATCATCGCTCCCGATCTTTCCGAATAACGAATTTATGCCGCACCGTAAGTTGAAAAGAAGTAGAGCCTTTCAGTTGAAAAAGTTGCATTTTTCTTTGTTCCGCGTTCCGGTGTCACGTTGACCCTGACCTGATGTCTTTTGCAATGCAGTACAAATATAAATCAGATTACATACAGTAAACATGATTGAATTAGTCAAGTCAAGGACTGCAAGTTCTGGGTGGATGCTGGCCTATTATGGATGCTAATTCTGTACATCTGCCCTATCTGGCACACACTGACTACCTGCTACAGCACAAACACTGCATGCCGTCTCAGCTAGGGGTGCAACGTTCAGTTTGTACCTCTGTTTTTGGGGCACGGTTTCAGTTCGGTTCAGGTACCGTTTGGAAACCGTTCTGGTGTGTTTTCATTATTTTCAAGGGGAAAAACAAACCTGAGGTCACTGACTTCACCGTGTGAGTTGAAGGGACTGTCAAAAACACCACTGTATGGCAATAGAACTCTTGGTTGTTTTAATCTCTATAGGATTACAAATTGTATACCAACACCGTGTTGGAAATGACTAAACATTTGAACGGCAACAAGCTTCTGCCACGGAAAGAAGAATAGTCAGACAGACTATTGTAAATTGTTCATAAATCACATTGTGGAGAAATCATAATGGAGGCATTAAAATGTTAGTTTTGACAGTTCAGTGAGTTTATTTAACGAGGATCTGGAACTATATTATATTATAGTGGAAGATGAACGATCATATGTTAAAATAAAGTTACCGGCTACCTTTTGATGTTGCTTAAATTAACTAGATGCATGAAGATGTAGCTCAAGAATAGTATCGTAAGGATCCTGACTTCCTGAGTCTTGCTAGTATTGTCTAGCAATTTTTTTAAGAAGACTGGCCATTACATTTTAAGTCTAGTTTTTATGTAATTTTGTAAAGTAAAACCAGCATAACCGCAACGTGGATTCAGAAATCAGGGAAAGGTTACTGATGCTAAAATAGTTTTGAGAACCACTGGTGTAAATCAGTCAGTAAAAATGGACATGGTACTCCACTCAATATTAACATTTTATAATATTTTCTCTTCACAGTAATGCTACAGCCCTTTGACTACGACCCCAATGAGAAAAGCAAACATAAATTTATGGTGCAAACCATTTTTGCCCCGCCAAACGTTTCTGACATGGATGGATTGGTAAGGTCCTTATAAACCTACTATGATTTAAGTCGATGCACGCACGCACGCACACATACTATATTTTGTCAGCATATTGGTTACTTATCGACCTGTAATGCTTTTTAACAAAGCTTTGCTGCTAAGAAATGCTCTTGTATACTGCTTTCTCATTTACCAAATAACCTCTGCCTCATTAAGGTAAATGGATTTCATAATTGCCAATGTTTTGAGTTGCCTGTCAGACCCAGGTTTTCCTTTTTTTTTCCTGCTTTGGTATGAGATGGTGTGACAGTGTTTGTCCACCAGAGGTCAGCACACACCCAGTCTGACACACACATGCCTCTTAGGTCTCTGGTCATAAGCCTTGGGGCTAAAGGAGTGCAAATGAGGAAGTGGTGCACTGTACATTGATAATTTTGACAGCAAATATTTTTGTAGTTTTAGTCATAGTCTTTTGAATAAAATACAAATTAGTTTGAGTAATATTTTAGCATTTTAGTTTAGTTTTAGATTAGAGTTGATTTAGTTGTCTGAATGTATTTTGGTGGGCCTTGATGGTGCCGTAACATCCGATTCACACCTGCATGCATGCATGCCGAAAATAGCTGATCTACAAGCTCAACACGTCAAGACGGGCTGTGAGCTTGTAGATCGGCTGTTTTCTGAGCGTGACACTCGCACAGAACCAAGCATAAAATGACATGTTTCAGTTCTGCTGGGTCTCTTCTCTTCAGTAGTCCCTCCCTTGGATTTTAGTCTAGTTTTTATTTGATGAAATTGTCAACATATAGTTTTAGTCATCTCATCATATCTTAATTTTTTCGCCATAGTTTTAGTCAACGAAATATTCACTGGTGGTGTCTAAGAAACCAGACAGACTTACTGAAACTGATAATCTACTCCAGGAGACATTAGTTATCCTGTGTTACACAACCGTTCTGATAGACAGTATATATTGGTGAATGTACTGTAGGAGCCTTTATGCATAAAACAATCCAGTGGTCTGTCTAAAAAAAGAACGACTGGTTCGTATGTACCGTCATGCTTTTTTTTTTCTTTTTTAAAGAGCATTTTAATTTTATGCAGCCTGACTCCCAAGAGGTTCATGTTTTTTTTATCGTGCTTTGAATGAAGACAAGTGGTGCATGTGTGTGCATGCACATGTGTGCATGGATGAGATCCAGCTGTTAACAGTTCAGTGTGATGAATAACACTCCCATTTTTCATGTCCGCCAGTGGAAAGATGCAAAACCCGATGATCTCATGGATTCCAAGCTGAGATGTGTCTTTGAGCAGCCTCCTGAAAACGACGTGAAAGTGGTAAGAAGCGTCTGGAGCGAGTTTGAAATTGATCCCGTATCTAATTACAAAAAAAAAAAAGAAAATGGACCAAAAAACAACACAAAAATGGCCTTGCCGTTCTCTTAAAATTAACAGATTATGGATGCACCTGATTCCTAAATGGATCTGGTGTGTAATGGCTACATGATTTAGTTATTGACCATTTACAAAAAGTCCCTAGTAATAGCTCATGTACACAGGTTTAAACATTTGATGTATGTATGCAAACGTACATGCTTTTAATCCTTGTGAACTGAGTATCGTGGATCTCATACAGACTGTGTAAACGTTCACTTCATCTCAGCGACTTTGATTCAGGGACAATTTCACAGCTAAATGGAAACAGAACACGGTGTTGATGTACATGTACAGGGTCAGCAGAACCTCACATCAATCACAAAGGAGGACAAGTACATTATAGAGACGGTAAACTTGTACCCTGCAAAAAATGTAAGTTTTAATTGAACATTTTTTACGTTTTCCAAAGTCACACCTATAGGATATTACCATCAATATTTTAGAAACCTTTAATGATTCATTTAAAAAGGACAGTGGGCTGCTCTCCAGGGGCAGCAGTGCCAGTGCAGACACGGGCAGAGAACTAGGATAGAAATTCAGGCTTTACTTACAGCTGTCACAATTATGACATTTTATATGACAATTAATTGTCACACAAATAATTGCGATTTGAAGTTGCACATGGCAGATATGACACATAACCTAAATATACAAAGAAATTACATATTTGAAAACTTAACACTTAAAAAAGAACATTGATAATGAAAATGGCCGATCTACAAGCTCGCGACGTGTCGCGAAGCGCTGTGAGCTTGTAGATCTGCTATTTTCAATATTTTGGAAAATATATTCACTTTTTTTCAACATGGAAACGATTATGATGATTATGACAATAATTGCGCTTATGTCAAATAATTGCGATTTTGTAATAATTGTAGCTTTACTTCCAGCCACAACGGCTCACCTTCAACAACCCTTTAGTTTAACCCATTTTAGAACGGGTACACATTTTGTGTATCATTATTTTATGCTTTAACTATTGAAAAATAGCAGATATACAAGCTCACAGCGCAGCACCGAGTGCTGCGCTGCGAGCTTGTAGATCTGCTATGTTTGAAAAAATCGTGAAAATTAGAATTTTGACCCAATTCTATAAGTAAGCAATTTACCCCGAGTGAGAGGACATTATGCTCTCATAATGTCCGCAGTGATGGTGTTATCGGACGAGGCGCAGCCGAGTCCGATAACACCATCACTCAGGACATTATGAGAGCATAATGTCCGACCCCGAGTGGTAAATAGCTTTTCTACCACTTTTTCCCGTATACATGAAAGAAAACACATAGTTGTAACTTGCAAGGATCTTAAGTTACAATCATTATTGCCTATAAAACTTCCGCGAGACAGCAGATAGTTCCACAAACAACATCTTCTACTCACCAACAGATGGCGCCAACTCCATACTAATCCATGCGTGTAGCTTACAGCTAAGCTAACGTCAGTTAGAAGTACCGTTCCGGCCGTAAATAGAGGCTGTTCGCTTCCAGAAAGGCATAGGTTCAGAGAAAAGGGGCTTTAAAGTTGGCGGATTGCATTGGATCCAAATAAATCGGCGACTATAGCATGCACGTTAGTAAACATAGGACCGTTGCCACCGTCATTTGTTGGTTGGGGGAAAGGACCTCCTGAAGTCCCCGGATGTACACTGAGGCGCATTGATCTCGGACACACAACTTTGCGGCAGTTGTCCTCTGATAACCTCCGGAATTTAGCCAATCAGAATCCAGTATTTGAACACGTGACTCGAAAAAGTGGTAGAAGAGTCTATTGAATCCTTCTAAGCGTTTTTTTCTATCTATCTATGTCAGCAATCTGGCCAGCCATCGTCAAAGAAAAGGTCCTTTTCACTTAACTGGAGCTCAGTTAGTCTGTTCTTGAGAGACTACTATGTCAGTGGTTCTCAAAACTTTTCATGTGAAGGACCCCCAAAATGATATGTATTTGGTCACGGACCCCCATCTCAAAATATCTAGTTCCAGGGACCAGCCAGAAGCAAAATTTGAGTTACAAATGTTTGCTTTAAAAATACATATATTCAAAGATTTGCACACATTTTCACGACTTTTTCAAAAATAGCAGATCTACAAGCTCGCAGCGCGGCACTTGGTGCCGCGCTGTGAGCCTGTATATCTGCTATTTTTCACTGGTTAAAGCATTCAAATGGGTTAAGGGTTCAGAGCAGGGTCTCAGCTCTGAGGTCAAACACAGGGAGCCTCCAAGACGTTGTTGTTGTAATCATAGATATAAAAAGCTAATCATAGATATAAAAAGCTAGATACCTCTTCTGCTGCTGGAGTTCATTGGAGCGACACGTAAAACAGGATGGGTGGAAGTGCCGAAGGCATGCCGACACTCAATGTGACTACTGGCCAATCACAGCACATGTTTTCCGGGACTTCAATTAGCCAGTAGCTATGCCCCTCCGCTAAAAGCTTTTGTCCAATGCTAGCTTAGCAACCGGCAGCTTGCCAAGGCTGTTGCCAAGGCAAACCTTGGCAAGCAGTAAGTTATTCTAAGCTAGCATTGGACAAAAGCTTTTTTCTTTTTTTTAAAGATTTGTTTTTTTGGGGGGATTTTTATGCCTTTATTTGATAGGATAGTAGACTGACAGGAAATGGGGAGAGAGATGGGGAATGACATGCGGCAAAGGTCGTCCGGATCAGGAATCGAACCGGCGATGCCAGCAGGCATCATAGCCTAGTATGTGGTATGCGCCTTGACCACTAGGCCAGCGGGCGCCCCGACAAAAGCTTTTTGGGAGGGGCATAGCTACTGGCTAATTCAATTCAAAGGAACTTTATTGGCATGAGGAAACAAACGTTTACATTGCCAAAGCTAGTGCACCCTGGAGAAAGTCGGAGTCCTGCCTCTGATTGGCCCACCGAACGTCCCCTTCTGTGACGCACGCGAAAGCGTCCTTCAGAATTCCATGAAGCTTGCCTTAAAAATTGCCCATCCTTTTTTACGAGCGCCCCAGAGCCGAAGGATGGCGTCTACCTTTTTGTCTATGGTCGTCAGGGATGAAGATCGAAAGGTCACGTCAGCTGACACTGTATGCTAACGGGATAGCAGGTGATGAGCAGGATAGGCTCAGGTTGGTGGTGTTAAGTTGTTGAGGTATTTGTCACCGTTTATTTGCTATCTGCATTTAGCCATCCTAACTATATACTATTAAAGTATATAATATATCTGTATGTAATTGAAGTGGGTGTATTGCAGAATGCACGGTTTACTGGAGGTGCAGTGACAAGTGGAGAAGTAGTCGTCTTGCTCAAGGGTGCCTCGCTGTCCATGACCTTGTAGTACACATGCTGTATATTACTGGCCACAACAGCGCGAGTGGTATTGTGAAGTGTTTATACTGTATGTCTGTGGACAGATTTTGTCACTGCGATACAGTTGTAACCACATAAGAGTCAGTCAGTTCAGAATATAATTAAGGCAGAGTTCTCAGTGACCGTAGTGTCGATTTAAAGACACGTAATGTCTATTTGACCAGTACCTCCACAAAAACAAATGTTTTGGGTATAACTCCCATACTGCCACCCTCAACATATCCATGCCATCATGTTTGTCTGTTCTCCAAAACTAAGCCACATCAAACAAGACTCTCGGAGGCACTGATTTCCTCCCCGGTCCCTTTGATGTGGCTGCTGTGTGCCTCCAAGCCCTGGACGAGTCTCCCTGTCTCTGGCACAGACTCCCGTCTGGAGGCTAACCTCCCTACTTAGTCCGGGGCATGCTGGATTTCACTTCAGTGGTCTCTCTTTCTTTCTTTCTCTCTCTGTCTGTGTCTCTCTCTTTGTGCATGCCTCGTGCAATGTGCAGAATCAAGAGAATGACGTGGATGCGACCAAAGCAGCCCCTGTGATGAACTCCGCTAAGGGCGACATACCCGCTGCAGCCAAGCCTGCCAGTGCCTCCCTGGACAACTCTGAGATGAAGAAAGTGTTGGAGGAGTGCAAGAGGCTGCAGTCTGAGATGAGCAAAATGTCTGAAGAGAACCGGCAACTTAAGGTTGGATTTAAAGACGAGTGATGAGAAATATTTAATTTGTATAGTGGGTGTGTCCATCTTGGAACCCATTGTCTAATGCAGGGGTTCTCAAACCCCCCCCCCCCCCCCCCCCCCCAACTCCACTTTGGGTCGGGACCCATAGTTTGAGAACTGCTGGTATAATGCCTTTCTTTTTTTTTCCTTTTTTTTACAGACAATTTGTCTCTGGGTGGAAATGGGTGATTTTTGGGGGCTAAAACCAGAGACTAATCGCCTGCAAAAACAAACAAATGCATAAAGATTAGCCAATGGGTTCCGAGATTAGTTTTCAGGTTACTTGAGGCAAAGCATTAAATTGAAATGAAACTTTTTATCTGGTTGCTTTTGATTTGATACATTTATTTTGAGCAGAAACACTTACAGTACAATAAACAAAGTAAATAATCACATAAATATAGAATGCAGAGAGAACTGTGTAGAAGATGATTGTAAACAATCATTTTCACTATTAGCCCCTGGCTGGGATTGTTTTTAATTTCTCCTGTTAACCCTTCCCAGGACGACGGACTTAGAATCAGAAAGGCTGCCCGCTCGGACCATGTGACATCAAACTCCACCGTCCTCGGCCGAGAAACCAGCACCACCTCGCTGCCCTCCCTCCTTGTCGTCATAGCTGCCATCTTCATCGGATTCTTCCTAGGGAAGTTCATCTTGTAAACTGGGGAGACGGTGTGCGACGTGCCAGCACGGTTCTCTCACCAACCTCGCCCTGGCCCCCGGAATATGGAGAGAAAAAATATTAAATTGAAAAAATTAAAAAGAAATTAAACAACCAACCAACCAGGCCTGGATGAAATCAAAGTCTTTCTGTTGACTTTGCCATATCATTGGTAGTGCGGCCTACAGTGAAAACACGTCTGTCTGTCTGTACAGCATCATGTCGAGGGTGTCGCCTTTTTACAATCTTCCTCACACACGGTTAGTACACACACACACACACAGAGCCAAGAAAGAAAGGAAAAAATAAAACAATGTGATTGCTCCTTTATTGTTTTATTTTTGATGGCTGGATGTACAGGTGGTAATGTGGATGTGGTGGGGTAATCAATCAATCAATCAACAGTTGAGATGCTCGTAGAGTTGACGACAGGCAAGAAGCAGTCGAAAAAAATCATCCTCTCTCTCTCTCTCTGTTTTAATAGAAATTGAATGGAATGTTAGGTGTCTTGTAAATGTTGTTTTAAAAAGATCCTTTTAAGAAAAAAGGAAATGACTTCCATCAAAAAAACACCTGGCTTGCTACCTGTTGCTGGATTGCCTCTGAAGTTGACTTAATTTTGTTCAGTTTGTAATTTCTACTGTTTTCTCTTGGGGAATGTTTTGAGTCCAGCTCGGGATTTCGGTGCCTCCTTCCTTGTACATTTTCTGTCCTTTTCCTGTCCCTTACAACACCAATGCAGACTTTATATTATTATTATTAATTTTATTGTTCTTTTGTTTCTCGATACCAATATATTCCTTCTGAGGCAAAATAATGTTGACTGAATTAAGGTCTCATTCTTACCATCCTGTTCCATGGTATTAAAGCATTGAAGAAATAAAAATGAGAAAAATGTTGTTTTGATAACTGTCTGACTGTGTGTGTCCCTCCCCTGAGCCGTACACCATCAGGCATTGATGGCACATTCAGACATAATATTTTGACGAAGTTGAATGAGCGTATTTAATTCATGAACCATTATCAGTCATGACTGAGGCACGGGTGCACTTCCTGGTGTGTTATGTGGCTTCCTCCTGTTGGAACCACAACGTGTGATGTTCAGCGGCGGTTATAATGTCAACAATGCTGATAAAGAGATCTTGGTACAAGCGTTAAGACATGACGACTACACACGAGTTGGTAGTGCGGCTGTTAAGGTGTCTATAAAATGTGGCTTTTGAGTCATGGAAGGGTGAGACTGAGATGGTTTACTGTTGGCCTACTTAGGGTTTCTTCTCAAAGAACCTTTAACACCAATAGTAAAGGATTGAGATTTTTTTTTCGTTCAATTATATTAGTGTTAAATCACAGAAAGTTGTCTCAAGACACTTTAAATGTAGAGCACAGCAAGTAACGTTGTCTCAAGACACTTTAAATGTAGAGCACAGCAAGTTGTCTCAAGACACTTTAAATGTAGAGCACAGCAAGTTTTCTCAAGACACTTTAAATGTAGAGCACAGAAAGTTGTC
Organism: Nannobrachium achirus; assembly: GCF_963921795.1. Classification (NCBI taxonomy): domain Eukaryota; kingdom Metazoa; phylum Chordata; class Actinopteri; order Myctophiformes; family Myctophidae; genus Nannobrachium; species Nannobrachium achirus. The sequence continues at coordinate 10,212,802 of NC_137814.1, forward strand.
TCAAGACACTTTAAATGTAGAGCACAGCAAGTTGTCTCAAGACACTTTAATTGTAGAGCACAGCAAGTTGTCTTATTACACTTTAATTGTAGAGCACAGCAAGTTGTCTCAATACACTTTAAATGTAGAGCACAGCAAGTTGTCTCAAGACACTTTAAATGTAGAGCACAGCAAGTTGTCTCAAGACACTTTAAATGTAGAGCACAGCAAGTTGTCTCAATACACTTTAAATGTAGAGCACAGCAAGTTGTCTCAAGACACTTTAAATGTAGAGCACAGCAAGTTGTCTCAAGACACTTTAAATGTAGAGCACAGCAAGTTGTCTCAAGACACTTTAAATGTAGAGCACAGCAAGTTGTCTCAAGACACTTTAAATGTAGAGCACAGCAAGTTGTCTCAAGACACTTTAAATGTAGAGCACAGCAAGTTGTCTCAAGACACTTTAAATGTAGAGCACAGCAAGTTGTCTCAAGACACTTTAAATGTAGAGCACAGCAAGTTGTCTCAAGACACTTTAAATGTAGAGCACAGCAAGTTGTCTCAAGACACTTTAAATGTAGAGCAGAGACCCAACATTGTCCCACCCTGAGCAAATCATTTTGTGACTGCGTCAACGGAAAACCCCTTTAACAGGAAGAAATGTCAGTCCGACCCAGGCTCTAGGATGGGCAACCCTCTAGCCTCAAATAACTAGGGGCGTAAGTAAGTGGGAGAATATCCATGATGGGTACACTACAGCAAAGAGTGTTAATTTAACTTGCATTAACGCTCAGGATTTTACTGTGTAGATTTGCATGCTGTAGTGTAGTCTTTGGTCACTATCTATCAATTATCACAGGTCTCCTGTCATTCATCAAACTCAGTTTTGTCCTGATCCCAGGCCAAGCCGTTGACTCCATCAGCCAAACCGAAGTGAAAGCTCACCCTTTGTGGCTTGTTCTAATGTTGTCTGGTTTAGTACCCATGGTGCAGTTCTGTGTGAGAGACTAGTTAAGTTAGACCACTACCATAAGACACCTGGACATTGGTCCTTTGTTTTCATAGTTTTCTGCTATGCTACTTGTAGTAGAGATTGCCCCTGCCTTCAAAACTGTGTGTTGCTCTCTGTATCCCTTACAGAAGAAATAACAGCAGACTAGGGCTGGTTGTATCGGGTGGGCCATCCTCGTCGAATGACTGCACCTCATCCTCTTCTGTGTGCTAGGTTTCTGACTTCCTCCAGGTGGGCTGTAAAGATACAACTCACTGGTGACCTGAAAAGCAATAAAGCATCATTTTCAGCATGGCTCTGGGGGACTTATATGTTTAGTGCTCTTTCAGGGGTGGCCACCAGATACATGAGTTGTTTACTCTTTGCAGTGATGGAGAAGTACTCAAGTAAAAGAATCACTACGCTATAGTAGAAATAGTCCATTACAATACAATTTAGGTATTTCAAATTTACTTGAGTAAAAGTACAACAGTCAAAGTAGCCTACTCATGCAGATGGTACAATTTCACACGTTTTCAAATATATAAAATGTATAAAAATCCTTTGAAAATAGGAGATCTACAAGCTGAGTTTGTCTATTTGCTATTTTCAAATTGCTAAAGTATGTACAGTATATAGGTCTGCATTAGTTTTGTAGTAAACAAAGTCTACAAAGTAACTTGACTAAATTATAGGGGGGAAAAAAGTAAAATATTTGGCTTTGAGATGTAGTGGAGTAGAAGTAAAATGATAGAAAATTGGAAGTACTCCATTAAAGTAAAAAACAGTACCTCAGAATTGTGTTCCAGTAGCCTACAGTACTTGAGTACAATCCGTACGGTGTTGGAAGGAACCCTATGTCAGTGATTGCTGCGGTTTAGAGGGGTCAGCTTTGAGGTCTTCTTGTGAAGTTGTACTAGCCAAACTACAAGTTCCGTTGCGAGGCGTTGTGAGTTGTAGTTAGGCTATTTTCACAATATCCATCTGTGGAACCGAGTCAAACTAAATTAACACCTCAACTTCCACAATTCCAAGTGCTTGTCAGGGTGAGGGGTCTCCAGTTCAATATGATTCAGGGAAAGACATTAATGCTTGTCCTGCTGTCCGGGACAACTAATAAATCCTTATGGATAAGTTCATTAAAAATGTACTTGTCCGTTGGACAAGTGGCTCTTGGTTTAACTTTTTCTGTGACGCTCCTATTGTGCTGTATGCAGACGATGGACTGCCGATACTATGGAGTGGAGGGGGCCAAGGGGGGTCTTATGTCAAATTAAAAAAAAGAAATTACTGTGAAATTGCACATTTATATCTGGGCAAGTGACTTTTGTGCCAGGTGAAATTTGCACTAACCTGAGTTTGACCCCCCAACACATATTTAAGCACTCTTTCCAAGCTGGCATATTCAGCTACACCACAGCCTCCGATGATGAGGTCATTGACGATAGCTGAGCATGGATAATCCATGAACAGCTGTTCCATAGAGTGCCTGAAACACCTCACTTGCGCAGTTAATGCCGAAAGCATCCGTAGAAATCCGTAGCGAGTGAATGTCGTCAACGGTGAGGACTTCAAATGTGAAAAGTTGATCTGTATGTTGTAGAAACACTTATTTTCCCTCGCATCTTCCTCGCATCTTGCTGACTAACACAGCCCTGACTACTAGGCCGCCCAGCATGGCGAAGAGGAGCGCCCTTTTCCAGTCATGGGATACGGCACTTTGGCATCACCTGTAGTCCTCCTATGGGTCTCGATTAAGACTCCGGTTCCCAAGTCACCTTACCTCAAGTGAGTCCAGTCTCTCTCCAGCACTCTAGTCCTAATCAAAGTCATGCAACCTCCAGTCCAAACTCTTGGTACGTGGTAGATGAGAACAAATCATCAATCATGTACAGCATCATTCCAAACTCATGTCACTCTCTCTCCACCGCTGCTCAGTTCATACCATTGGCATTTACCATAAGTGAGTTCTAATTGTTCCCTTAATGCCTACACAGCTCAAATCTTTAAATGTTTCTGTAATATTTGTGCTCAGATTAAATGTTTTAACCCACATGAACCCAAGCATCCCTATTCTGGGCATGTCATAATATATAAATAGTAGATCCACAAGCCGGCACGGCACGCACAACGTTTATTTTCGCTATTGGCGTCATACACCAAAGTACAGAGGGTTTAATACAGTGGTTAAGTCAGATCTGTGTGTCCAAGTGAGTTTTGAGGTTATTGACACTCGGTATAATACAAAGAGTTGAGGGACGGCAGCAGAGGACTGGTTGTACTTGACAGCTGCAGGGTGCATTATGTGGTGTTATGATGTATGAGTACGAGTGGACCCACTTCCTCCTGTTCTTAGTCTCCTTGACAATATAAGAATGTTTTCTCTGTCCTCTTAGGTAAAGCTCCTGCAATCCAGAACTGATTTTGATTGAATAAAAGATTATTCTTAAGCACATCTGTATGGAAGAGTACAGAATGTTATATGGTAGGATTTCTTTGCAGTGGTTGGGACGTGGACGTGGTCTCCCTACTCTTTCATGGAGTCATTTTGACCCTGGTGTCGGGTAGGACATCCACTGGTTGACATCCCTGAGTGCAGTATCTCACCATACCAATCAGGGTTGGTCCTGGAAAAGCATCTGATACCATGTTCAAATAGGACAGGAAACTTACGGATTGCCGCTTTAGAATGAAGATTCAAACATATGTATGTTCACATCTGGCTGAAACATCCAGAGGACCTTTAAGAAGGCCCTCGTGAGAGCCATAAAACGTCATAAAGGCAATAACAATATGTGCTCTATATAAACAACTGGATTCATGAGCAACACGTACTGTACTATGGATAAGAACGTTTTCTTAGCCAAAGTGTTTGTGTGCCCTGCAAAAAGAGCAAAAATAACGGAACATGACGCGGATGATGAATAGTATCAAATCTTTATACATGTGTCCAGTTACAGTTGAAGGTGTTTTGTGAGAGGCCAGTTAATATACAGGATCTTCATGTTCTGCTGCTTTATTGTCAACACAGGATCTACTGTTTGGAAAGAAGTTCATTTATCAAAATGTTTTCGTTTTATTCCTTCTATTGCACAAGTGCACTGTGCCATGATCATACTGACAAAACGGGATGTTTTCACGTTACATTTACAGTTTCGAAGTAGAGCTTCTTAACCCATCACAACCGGGAAAGGCACTTTTGATTTTTGCGTTGGCTATAAAAAAAATAGCAGACGTACAAGCTCACAGCTAGTCGCTTCGTGCCGCGCCGCGAGCCTGTAGGCTACATCTGCTATTTTTGAACATCTTTGAAAAAACTTGAAATTTTGATTGTTTTTAACACAAATGTTCTCTTCTGGGGGTCCCTGGCACTAAAAAAAATCAGATGAGGGTCCACAGCAAATTACATATCAATCTGCGTGGTCCGTGACATTAGAGAACTACTGCATTAGAATTGATTGATTGATTGAAGAATTTATTAGAAGTTTGCAATAGAAAAAAGTACAGTTTCATGACAGTACAAATCACTGGTACAAGGTCAACTAAAAGGAGATCCTAGAAAGCCGAGGCTTATTTCCACTAGCCTCGTAAACCAGTCTCTTCCTGCCAGATTCGAACAGAAGATGGGAGGAGTCAGTTTACTAGGCTATATTTCCACAGGAACCACACTTTAAGTATCTCATATAACATTGAAAGACAGACGGATAGAACATAGTACTTTATCTAGGATAATATCAGTTTCAGAAAGCATTTGTAGAATCGGCCTCATATCAGGTCTTAATGGGTAACTTATAGAACTATTTTACTGTCTGTGTATGTCACTCTGTCTGCCTGCAAATCTGTCCACCAGAGGGTGCTCAAAACTCACTCTACTGACAACACCCTCAACTATGCACGCCTCTAGGTTGCCTTGTTTCCGCTCGGGTACAGTACGTCGCTGTTCTTTGTGAGGAGGACACGCTACAACTACACGTATTTGCTTCTGTCACACTATCAGAGTCGCTATGGTTTTGGGAGCAATTTACAGTACATGACTGTATTCCAAAGGAAAACCAAGCGACGCTAATGTCGCCCTACGCCCACAGGAGCAGTAAAGCGTGCAAGCAGTGGAAATGCTTAAAGGCCGTCCACAGTCCACACACCAAGCTCTATAACTATATATCGTTCACCACTGTCGTTGCCATAGTTGTGGCGGGCTATCCGCTTGGGTCAGAATGATTTTCAAAACAATATCTTGATAGTAACAGTCAGGGGGCGTCACACCAAATTCTGGGCCCTGGGTACAAGGATTCACTGCGGGCCCCCCATGAATGTTAACTATTGAAAAATAGCAGATATACAAGCTCACAGCGCGGTACCGAGAGTGCCGCGCTGCGAGCTTGTAGATCTGCTATTTTTGAAAAGTTGTGAAAATGTGTGCAAGAAACCTATGTCAAGGACCCCCAAGATGATATGTATTTGGCCACGGACCCCGATCTCAAAATATTTAGTTCCAGGGACCCCCAGAAGCAAAATTTGAGTTAGAAATGTTCGCTTAAAAAATAGATATATTCAAAGATTTTCACACATTTTCAAAAAATAGCAGATCTACAAGCTCGCAGCGCGGCACTCGGTGCCGCACTGTGAGCTTGTATATCTGCTTTTTTTCAATAGATAAAGTTATTAGGGCCCCTCCACCTTGGGCCCCAGTAACTCAGTCCCACTTTCCTACCCCTTGTGACGCCCCTGGTTACAGTGCTTGGTGAGGATGTCTGACAGTGTATCCAGTCAGTGAACAGAAAACACAGCATATAATAGCTTCTGTTGCATCAGGAATGACTTGGTGATTGAGTGATATTTCATCGTACAAAAGATGACGGATAGCAGTGCTACAGGTGCTACTACTACTGACCATTACATGGAGGCATACAGCAAAGCTATGTTAAAGAAGCTGTGTGTACTGTCATTTTCCCTTTTTTTTAAACTCAAGATCCTGATGTCCCTCCAGCATACAGTATCTCCTCATCTGGAGATACCGGGAGGTTATTATCATAGATTATTGTACAAGTAATGTTTTCCACTCGCAGTACTGAGACGATAAATGGATTTTCCTGTGAGAAAACATATGTTGTACAAAACACATTCTCAAGTGGGTGATTGTGTGTGGATACAATATACCGTATATAGGCATCTCAGAAATCTGTGTCTGTGTGCAAACAGACATGTCTTAGAGTTTAAATCCACTCTTCACTAAAGTGCAGTTAGTTACTGTGGTGCAGCAGTGTCAAATGTTTGCTGACACTGGCTAGTTTCCACTCACTCTCCGGCTTGTTAACCTCCAGCGGCCATCGCAGAAAGAGAGAGAAAGGAGAAAAGTTTGAAGTGCGTCGTTGGATTCACAAATGTACGTATCTCACTGGGGTGGAGTCCGCTTGTGAATGAATTTCTCCTCCTGTTGTTCATTGTTCTCCCTCCTTTGTGTCTCTATGTACAAAACCAAAACGGGACCACCTCCCCCCGGGCTAATGCCACCGGAGGAGGAACAGAGTCAGGGCCAGCGCGGCGAAAGCCAGCGCGGCATCTCTCTCTCTGCCCTGCCGGTGTCGCCCTCTGCACCCGTTCCTGAGCCTCTGGGGCCGGTCGTCGTCGTCGTCGTCGCCGCCCGCGCCGTGCTCCGATCGCTGGCTGCTGGAGGAGCACTGCACCAGGGGCATCTGGTAGGAGGTGGCCCGCTTCTCCGGCCGGTCGGGGCTGGAGCCGTCGCTGGGCCGCTGGCCGTTGTAGAGCAGGTAGCGGCCGTGGGCGTCCTGCTGCATACGGAACAGCTCGTACTCGGTGTGCGGCAGGCGGATGCCCAGCGCCACGCAGCCGTCCGTCAGCGTGACGTCCTGCTCCACGCCCATCTGCCAGGAGCCCTCGGCGCCGCACTCGTTGCCGTTGAAGACGTTGAGGAGGGACGTGGTGGCCAGGTCCATGGGCCTCACCCGCATGTGGTTCACTGGAGGAGGAGGAGAGAGAGAGAGAGAGAGAGCTCTGTCAGGTTCACGTTTTAAAGCTGCGATTTTAACCCATTAAATTAGGCCGGAGGCAGATTCTACAAATGGCCTTCTAAACTCAAACTTTGTTAATTGTCAACGACCCCCAAATTGATATACATTTGGCCACAGACCCTCCATCTGAAAATGTTTTGTGCCAGGAGACCCCCCCACAGAAGAGAAGATTTGTGTAAAAGAAAAGTCTAAAGTATTTTAACCAATCTATACGGTAGAGTATGTTAATAGTAATACACTATAACTAACACAATTGCGATAGTTGTGTTTGGTGTCCCTGGCTGCTAAGGTAGGACCACAACTGGTTGACAAGCGGTATTGCGTGAAACTCAAATGGAAATAACACACCTTCTCAAACATGCTCTCACTCTGTTATACCTCAACAGTAAAAAAAGAATTAAGTGCACTGCTTGCGCAAGGGACCTGGGTTTGAATTCCAGGACATGAATGTTACACAGTACAGATTTAAGCTTAATTTATACTCCATTGCACGGGGGAGTTGCCTGCCAACAAGTTAGCTTGTAGAGCAGTTCTTTTTGGCAAGCAACACATGAAAATGAAGCTTTAGACAACATATAAATTAGACTTTAGTCTTGATAGCTACCCTGCCCAGCAACACAAAAAATTCCAGACAACCTCAGTTCATCTTCCCATTCTTGTTCTATTATTGCATATACAGGCAACCAAGAGTGACTTGCGTGAAAGTCACAACACCCACTTAAGAGAATTTATGTCCCTACACTGCAAAAACTATGTTTTACTCTTGAGAGTGTAGTGTCTCAGTAAAATGTCTTCTATCCGTTATTTTGGAATGGGATGGAATAATGCAACTATAGAATATTGGAAGGAAATATGGGAGCAGGGTGGCAAGGGATGACGTGATGCAACCCAGGCAGGGAAGGAAGCAAATTTCAGTATCCGATTAAATCCCAATCATGTGATCTACTTCACACATAATCCATCGTGGAACCCAGCTACTGTACCTTTGAAGACAAACTCGGTTCCTCCCATGACCCGCGTGGAGTGCAGCCCCCGGCTGTAGCGTCCGCGGGCGTAGATGGTGAAGGTGGGGTGTCTGCAGATGGGGTCGGAGTAGTGGTAGTAGTGGCCCTCCCAGGTGTGGTTGTTGTCGTGGAAGATGAAGTGGCGGGTGAGGAAGAGGACCTCGGGCCGAACCTCGCAGCGCTGGCTCACCCACTGGCCGTACAGGCCCACGGTCAGGTCGGCCCGCGGCGGCAGGATGGGTGGATGGAACTCGTCTGACCGGTAGATGATGCGACAGGCGATGCAGCCGTGGTCGTGGTTCTGGAGAAGAGGAGAGACAAAAGCCTTTGAAAATGACATAATTAAAGCACTTATGCCCTATATTGTTGCTGTCGGGCAGAAACCTCTTATCTCCATATTCTAACTTTTTGTGGTCTTTTCGTGCAGTTACGCCCTACTTGATCATACTACAGCAGTTACACCCTACTTGATCATACTACAGTTACGCCCTACTTGATCATACTACAGCAGTTACGCCCTACTTGATCATACTACAGCAGTTACGCCCTACTTGATCATACTACAGCAGTTACGCCCTACTTGATCATACTACAGCAGTTACACCCTACTTGATCACACTACAGCAGTCACACAAAAGCATCAAAAATAGCAGATCCACAAGCTCGATACTTACGAGCTTGTAGATCTGCTACTTTTGCTATTTTTGAAATTGAATCCTGACAAGTTAACACATATGGTGCCAACCCTGAGTTTCCCGAGTTTGTATTGGTACCAACGCTGTGCCAACCCCGAGTTTCCCGAGTTTGGGCCGTTTTTGAAGAATTTTTTTTTTTTTTTTCAATTCTTTTTTTTTCAAAAATGTTTTTTGGACCTCCAGAAATGTGTTAGGCATGATCGCGATCGCGAAATTGCATGTTTAACCCCCATACCAACCCATTCTTTCAAACATGGCAGCCATGTTTGTTTACATCTGAAGAAAACATAATGGCTGATAAATCATGAATGCCTGAACGGATTTCCAAGCAGATTTTTTTGTTTGAAAGCTGTGAACAGTGGGCACACACGTGGTGCATCATCTAGGCATGGGCGTGCACGATCCGTGCACTATAAATTACATGGAAGTCTATGGAGACCATGGCATCAAGGGACATTGAAGAGAAAAAATCATGGCACCAAAAAAGTTAAGTAACAGGTTTGGACATAATGAGGTTTCCACCCGAAAGAGACAATATACTTTGTTGTACAATTTATAAGGCACCTTTGTCCAAAGCACTTTACAAAGTGCATTACATTAACACACACAGAGGAAGCCATGCATGGTAGCAAATACCTGCTCATCGTCAGCGTCTTGCTCAAGAGCACTTTGACAAGTAACGAGAAGGAGCTAGGGATCAACCCGGGAACCTTCCGATTCCCAAGTGGCCGCTCCACCTCCTGAGCCGCAGCAAAATTAGACAATCTGCAAGCTCAAAAGCGTGTCGCATTGCAATGCCTTGTGTGCTTGTAGATCTGCTATTTTTACTATTTTGATTATGTGGTCATGTGGTTAAAGTACAATCCTCCTGTGTAATGCTGTCATGTTGCTATGTTAGACAAAGCCATGTTGAGGCTATTACAAAACACTGAACAGTAACATCGGTTGTTCAGGTATGTTGGCTATAGTTTGATTCATTGCACAGGCAAAATGTACCGATGGACATATGGAAGAGTTTTCGTCCAAAAATAATATGACGGTACTTTTCTTTTCTTTTTTCATCTATTTATTCCAAAAATGAACATATTGGTTTGGAATTAAACTCAAAATTTCATTTGATATGATCCACATGTCAGCGGTGAGGTAGTCAGTCGGTGGTTTGCAACAGCAGAGTTCAGATTGCCATTGGAGACATCGCAGAGACGGAAACCCCTCTCTGCCATCCTCTGTGTAGCCTGTCAGCGTTACATGTTATTTTAATCAATCACGGTCTGCGAGTTGTGTCATGAAATCTACACAAACGTCTCTCCGCTGCTGGACTCGAGTTGAGAGGTGAAGAGAGAGAGAAGGGGAAAAGAGCGAGAGAGAGAGAAAAAAAAGAAGAAACAATTTCCTTTGTGAGAAAACCTCAAGAGAAGTGATGGAATCCGGACAAGGTCCTGGAATTTTCTCAGGGCGATCACATGATTTACTGAGAAAGACAGATGTCTGATGCCTCGACGGCACTAACGCAGACAGCAGAGAGGCTGGTGGGTGAAACGTTGAGCGGCGTTGCCAAGTCTGCTTATTATGAGCGACTTTGGGCTTGTTTTTTTTCCCGTGAAGTCGCTTGTAAATATTGGTATAGTTGCGGGTTTGTGGTTGTTGTGGGGCTTGTTTCTAAAATGCTTATTTGGGCTTCCTTCCTGGAGTTGTTTAAACCAGTTCGTTTAAACGGGGTCCTTGACATTTTCATGTCAAGGACCCCCTAAATTTATATGTAATTTGTCTGCATACTGTACCCCCCCCATCTCAAAATATTTGGTGCCAGGGATTCCCACCACATACTAGATTTGTGTATTTAACATTTTTAACAAACATTCCAAATTTTTCAATTCAAAGATTTATTTGAAAAAGCAGATCTGCAAGCTCACAACGTACCACAGTGAAATGGTCGACGTATACTATATGTGGTTCAAGTGCTAAAACGAGTTTGCATGGGCTTGTTTTCGTAGACCTGGCTGCTTGTTTCCGTTGCAAAATCTGGCAACGCTGGAAACAAGCGCATGCAGCCTTTAACATGATGCGCGGCAGAAGCAGCAGTGAGAAGAACCGGTCACTGGGACTCGTTTCATTCACTCTCATATTCATAAAAAAAGATGTCCCGTCGAGGCCCAAATGACTGTTAATCATATTCATCGTTGCACGACATGTCTGGATTTGTAGCGGAGCCTCCGGATTGGCCCTGAGAGATATGCTAAAGGAACCTCAGACTAGACAGCTGTTGGGCTCTCTGGCCAGAGAGAGAGAGAGAGACGACTATTACTCAGGCCTCGTGGGACGCGAGAGCTGGACATATTTATTCCCCCGTTGAACAAACGTGTTCCAAAGACAAAAAGGCCAGGGAGCATGGGGGGGGGGAAGTACATATTTGTTATTCGAGGGTGGTCAGAGTTTTTAGAGCCACTTCCCCAACCCCCTCCCACCCTCCTTTCCTCTGTCTTTTCCCCCCAGCAGGGACGTGCTGGGCCCCTGATTCAGCCCGGGAAAAAGAGTTGGAGAGGCCCTCATTGTGCGCTATAGAGAGAGATCTCTCTCTATAGCGCTGCTGCCACTCAAAAATTTGCCATTTCAGATCATGACAAGTGACAAGCAAGTGGGCCAATATGAGTTATATTTCGTCATTGTCGGGTGGAAACCTTGTATGTCCAAAACCATTTTAAAAATGATTTAAACTAGTGAAAACAGCCGATCTACAAGCACACAACGCCTCGCATCGCGAGGCGTTGTGTGCTTGTAGATCTGCTGTTTTCACTACTTTTGTGCGACAGCCTTGTATGATGAAGCAGGGCTTTGCAAAACAATTTACACATTTGAAACTTGGAGATAGGTTTTCTGCCTGACAGTGACGATTTAATTGTTGGCCGCCCAGCCTCTAAACTGGAACGAAGGCCGACATTTTATTTTTAATTTTTTCCTAATGGCCGGCCTGGACCGGCCGGGAATGAACCGGCCGTTCGGGAGTTGTCCCGCTTTTCCCAATGGCCAGCACGTCCCTGCCCCCCAGACAGCGTTATGCTCGCTGAAGAGATTTAAGGGCTGCAAGACAAGGGGGCCAGTCCTGGCAGAGGAAAGGCAGGAGTGTTCGGTGCATTCTTTCAGCTGAAATAATTCCCGTTCAGGTCCATATACCACCTCGGTGTGAGGGGTTAATGGAACCACTGGAGGAGAGGCCTCTCATGAATCCTGAACTATGTGTGTATGGAAGCGGTGTCTCTGTGTATGTGTGTGTGTGTGTGTGTGTGTGTGTGTGTGTGTGTGTGTGTGTGTGTATGTGTGTGTGTGTGTGTGTGTGTGTGTGTGTGTGTCTGGGGGGGGGGGGGGGGGGGGGGGTAGTATGGTACTTATTGCATGTGTGGAAAAGATGTTCCAGCTCTATAGGAACTCTCAGCTCATAAAACAGAGACTTGCTGACTGCACTGTAAAACTACAGGGCTTCGTTCCCAAACACCTCTCCTATAGTCTTAAAGTCATCTTGTGATGCAGTCAGACTAAAGTCTGATTCAGTGATTCTCAACCTTATTCATTTCGAGGACCCCCAGATTGATAATGCAATAGGTCACAGGCCCCCATTTGTTACGTTTAATTTAAATTTTATGTTCTTTTAATCTCTGGGACCCCAATCTACACTGTAAAATCCTTGGTTAATTTAACTCTGAGAGTGTACAAATGGAACCAAATGTGGTTCCATTTGATTCGATTTGGATCCATTCGATTTCAGGATTTAAATGAGCCTTGTGTTGTTGTTGTTGGACAAAATTCTTTGCCTTATTCAGAACGACTGAAAACCCACTCACTCACTCTTTATTGCCTATAATTGTTATTTAATCATTTATGTGCCCTCGTCGTAAAATAACACTACATCAACAACACCAAGTCTGCTGCTTTGCCACTTGCATCACTGCTTCAGACTGACCCAACAACGACAGCCACAAATGAACACATTTTTGGCCCTGATGGATCTAGCGGGCTTGGGACCAGCCCCCGGGCACACACGCCACTTAAGATTAATGAATCGGATAGTTGCCATGGAATTATAAATCCACCCCCCGTCCAAAATGAATAAACCAATAAACCTCAAAGCGGTGGTTGTAATAGAGATCCAAGTTTGTGGTAGGAGGTACTGAGGGCAACACAGGGGGATTCATATGTTTTCACCCCTGTGTTGTGTGTATGTGTGTGTGTGTGTGTGTGTGTGTGTGTGTGTGTGTGTGTGTGTGTGTGTGTGTGTGTGTGTGTGTGTGTGTGTGTGTGTGTGTGTGTGTGTGTGTGTCTACATTTATCTGTCTGGAGTTAATTGATTCCTAATTGCTACTCGTTGTCTTTTGGTATGATCCACATGGTATAAAAGGTTTAGTTTTGTGTTGGACAGACAACAGACCACAGCCAGGGCAGAGAGCTGCAGGGCCTTAGTTGGAGGTATTAAATACTAGTAAGACGCCTCAGGCCATCCTGCCAGTGTTGTATATCGGACCAGTTACCCATATATGGAGACCCCTGGTACCCATATATGGAGATATGGAGAACATATATTGGGAGTCGGGACCAGTTAGTAATGGTAAAGAATTATTAGCTAGTGTCAGTTGTTTAAAGAGAAAGTGCTTTGGAAACAATTTAAGTCAACTAAACTGCTTTTGGTCATTTGTTTCCCATGCATCTTCTAAAAGTAAGACTTTAAGACACAATACAATAATATATCGTCATGTCGGGTAGAAACCTTGTATCTCCAAGTTTCAAATTTGTACGTGTTTTCGCGAAGTATATCAGACAAGGCTGTCGCACAAAAGTAGTGAAAACAGCAGATCTACAAGCACACAACGCCTCGCACCTGTGCTTGTAGATCGGCTGTTTTCACTAGTTTAGTTAATTTTTTTAAATGATAAAAACGAACAGTATTGGACATACAAGGTTTCCAACCGACAACCACGATAAGTAAGTACAGTATATGTCTCTGAAGTGGACCTTTATTTTCACCGTAGGTCTGTTTTTAGCCAAAAAGTACAACAACACCTGCTATGGTTTCCGCAATGCTCTGATTATTCCAGACACAAAGCAGAATGTTACCAGCCTGACATCCTATTGTTCTTTTATCCAGAGTGAAAAAAAGGAGAGAGAGAGAGAGAGAATGAAAGAAACAAAGAGAGCGTGTAAACTTTGATACAGGCCTCAGGCATGCATGAAATCAGACCTGGTATGCACTGTGGAATAATTCATAAAGGCCACATGATTCCAAATTCTAGGAATACCACATGTTGATCCCTCCCAGAGATAGGCTGACAGGGGTTTCACGTTGCCCTCCCTGCGCGGGCCAGGGGGGGGTTCCTTCCAGAGAGAGCCTGAGTGTGATGCGATGATGAGTGCTGCTCCGTACTTTGTTTATATTATGATCAGCTATAGGCCCCTATCGCCAACCCTCCCCCCCAAGTACAAATGGATGTTTATTTAGACAGAGTTGAACAGCATCGCGGGGTAATCTCTGTAAAGGGCGACGGCTAAAGCTTCATTCTAGGATTTCATCCAGCGGAGCAACTGCTGCTCCGGCAGTGTAAACAGTGAAATCATATCCCGGGCCGAGGACAGCGGATGAATGGGCCCTTTCTTAATATTAGATTTAGAGAGATGAGGTCGGTATGTGCACCAGAGGGTCGTGTGTGTGTCGCCGAACGTGTTGGGCTTACAATGGCAAAAATGCGATAAGCACAAAAGTCTGACCGGGGAGGTCACATGATATTTGTAACTTGCAACAACCTCGTCGTCGGGTATGGTGTCAAATACAGAGTATGCTATACAATCAGTGTCAGGTATGGTGCCAAATACAGAATATACCATACAAGTCAGTGTCAGGTATGGTGCCAAATACTAGATACTAAATGGTCTCCAGTCCCTTGTTCTGCACATACTGTACCCCATTGCTGCTATAAGAGAGTTGTTACTAAGCACTGTTTCCCAGTGGATCAGGAGCCATTGTGCCCGGGTAGCTCAGTCGGTAGAGCTCTCGCCTTTGGACCACAAGGTCATGGGTTTGATTCCGGGCACCGCCAACTCAGCGTATGAGTAGCATGGCTTGGCAAGCTGTGCGGCAAGTACTGGGAGCTGATGGTAGGTGTGGCGCTCCACCTCAGCAGTCCATCTCCCAGGGGTCTAGCGCATTGTAACGGGGACAGACTCCCGCGTGTTACCGGCTGATACCGACAATAAGCCACTCCCGACCTACTCAGGAGCCATTTGTGGGTAAAATTCTCATCTTCTTTTCCTACATTAAAAAAGAAAATCTAAAGATGTTCCCCTCCCCCCATGTATTATATATATATATATATATATATATTAAGAATTGCACACATTTTAAAACAAACATACACATCTGACAAATTCCATGAATTAAAAAAATATATATAATTAAGAAGTAGTGAAAATAGCCGATCTACAAGCTCACAACGCCTGCGTGAAGCCTCTCTTTTTGTGTCATGAGCTAAAATGTTTGGGAACCACTGCTATACAGTTCTTGCCTTAAAGAGGTTTCATCACATGCTGGTATACAAAACCCGAGGGGGCCCCCCTTGAAAATTAAATAAAGTTTGAGAACCCCACATCGCTCTATAGACCGATTTCCAGTGCACTGCAGTCAGCCATGCCATGCTGCGGTGTAACTCTAGTCTGTTGATACGCTGAACGAGGACTTACAAAGATGTTCGACAGAAATGGATAAAAATATCAACACAAAGGACTTTGTTCCCACAAAAAAGAACAGCACAGTATAGGTTTTAGAAACGTTTAGTTAGCTATACTCACTCCTAATGTTAGCATGCAGCCTCGGGAAGCCATGTGTGTTGGTTTCCCTGGTTGTACGTAGGGCTGTGGTTCTCAAACTTGGGGTCCCCAAGTGGGGTCCCCAAATTATTTTGTGGTGTCCCCAGATGATTAGCTTAATGTAAAAAAAATGTCTCACTCAACGATAAAAAAAAACCTACATAAGGGTATACAGGGTATCTTCACATTTATAAAGTGACAATTTAAGGACGTTTTAATACCAAACTGGCCAAACTGTCAAATATTAAGTAAGCAAGAGGCGAACATGGTGAAAATAGCAGATCTGCATGATCTACAACGCCTCGCACTGCGAGGCGTTGTGAGCATGAAGATCTGCTATTTTCACAATATTTATCTGTGGAACCGAGTCACATTAAATCATGTAATACCTACAATTCCAAGTGCTTGTCAGGGGTGGGCGTCCCCAGTTCATATATGTTTATTTTGGGGGTCACGGCCTCAAAAGGTTTGAGAACCCCTGACGTAGGGGTTGAAACCGCAGTAATGGCGGCACCCTCCACAGAGCGGTGCTCATGGAAAACAGTCTATAGCCGGGAACCAGCATCCACCACTACTACTGACATACCTTGGCGTTCTGCAGCGCGGCCTGGTAGCTGGACGGCCGGTAGTACATCCTCTGGGCCGGCTCGGTGTGGATGTCCCCCAGGAACAACTCCTCCACCAGGTGGTCCAGGTTCTGGTGGAGGTACTGCTTCTCCACGCGCAGCAGCTGCAGCTCGTGCATGGCGAAGTTGAGCTCCCGCGAGCAGTCGCAGCCGCCGTCCTCGCTCCACAGCTCGTAGATGACGTTGGGCTCCCAGGGGCCCTTGTTGTTGTTGTTGTTGTTGGTGGCGCCGGGGCCCCGCGCCACGGCGCCGCGGCAGCTGCGGTTGAGCCGCTGGCTAAGCTCCTTGGCCACGGTGGCGGTGTGGCACACCACCTGCGTGGTAGGGATGTCAACGGTTAATCTAAAACCGATGGATTACCATTCAGAAATTGTTCGATTAAAGTTATACCATGTAACTTTTTTTATAAAACAAATCTTAAAATTGTCCTAACTGTTAAATCGCTAAAGTTTTAGAACACCCACTCCGTTATTTTCAGCTTCTGAAGCCTTCTCTTTATATGTTTTCTATGAGCCGTGAGGGGGGGAGAATTTCGTGGCAAAATTGCGTCATCATACACTACCGGCCAATCACAGCGAGGGTTATACACTGCCGGCCAATCACAGCGCATCTTGAAGTGGGGTCGCTATCACAATACGGCGGCCATATTTGTAGGCGCCCGTGTAGCTTGCCTCAACATAACAACAGCATTTACTCGGCGAAGGAGTCAGTTTCTCCGGAATGCCTGAACGCACAGGAACCAGGGACCCCTCTAAAGATAGATCTCGGCGAGGTGGAGGCAGGTGGTCCGCGGCGGTCCGCGGCGGAAAACGGCCGAAAGACGCGGACGCGACCGCGGTTTGCTATAGAGCTACTGACCTCTAGGTGAGCAACTTACACAGTATAGCTTTAAATTAAAGATTATAATTATTTTTTTTTTTTTGTTTGTTTGTTAGTTTAAAAAAAATGTTGATTTATTGATTTATTTATAACCTTTTTTTTGGTGGGGGGGGGGGGCACTGCAGAGGGCAGGTGTGTGTGTGTGTGTGTGTGTGTGTGTGTGTGTGTGTGTGTGTGTGTGTGTGTGTCTGTGTGTGTGTCTGTGTGTGTGTCTGTGTCTGTGTCCAGCTGAAGCTCGTTGACGCGTCGCTCATTAATATCATATATAAATCAAGGCAATTATGTTCTGCACTCGTTTTTGATTTTGGACAAGAATCTTCCTTTTGTTCCAAAACCCCCCCCCCCCCCCCCCCCCCCCCCGCTGCGTATCAATCAATCAATCGACGAGGGTATCAACTTTCAATGGATCATGTGCATCCCTACCTGGGTGCGGTGCAGCTGGTAGTCGGCCTCGGTGCCGCCGCGGATGATCCAGGAGGCCTGGCGCAGGCGGAGGCGGCCGCGCACCACCAGCGTGTAGGTGGGCGTGGTGCAGTGGTTGTCGCCGTAGTAGAACTGGTGGGCCTGGAAGGTGTTGTTGGGGTAGAAGCGGTAGGAGCGCGTCAGGAACTCTGGGCCCGGTCGCACCTCACAGCTGTGTAGACACGGAGACCAAGAGAGTATAGATCTGGGCTCCTCAACGGGGGGTCCGGGTTCCCAAACAGTGGGTCAGGAGGACCCTTTGTGCCATACATGGGCAACTGGCGGCCCGGGGGCCACATGCGGCCCACACCTTCACTTAATGCGGCCCGCAGGTTAATACCGGAATACTGAATATATTATTGATTTCAGCTGTTACAATTCCAAACATGACCTGCTTTCATTCCGTCAGTCTATATTAGTAGCTTAATTAATGACTAGTATAGTAGTATTAAAATGTATTTTTTTATGTCCAATGTATTTGTATTTAGGTTCATAAAGTTAACATGAGTATATAATTAAATGCGTTTGAAATTAAATCAAAATGTTACATTTCAGGATTCCAATTAAGAAATAACAAAAAATTATTCAGGATTCCAATACAAAAGAAGCAAAAATAGCCGATCTACAAGCTCAAAACGCATCGCGCCGATCTACAAGCTCAAAACGCATCGCAGCGCGATGCGTTTTGAGCTTGTAGATCTGCTATTTTTGCTTCTATTGTATGCGATACTCGAATGACAAAGTAGGACGTAGCAATATGCAATGTGGCCCTCTGGAGTGAAGGTGGAAATATAGTGGCCCTCGCCATCATCAAAGTTGCCCACCCCTGCTTTGTGCACTTGTGGGTCACGGATCAATTTGTATAGGTCATGACTCTAATAGCCTCGGAAACCCAGACTTTTATTTTGGCGATAGGAAGAAAAAATAAAATGACTCTAATAAAAATACAAATTTCTTGTCCTACATTTAAAATAATATATATATATATATATTTCAAAAGTTTTTTTAAATAAAATAAATAATAATAATTGTATACTTTTTAAAAGAAACAAATGTACGAAATTCCATGAATACAAAAATAATAATTTAGAAGTAGTGAAAACAGCCAATCTACAAGCTCACAACGCGGCATGAAGCGACGCGTTGTGCGCTTGTGCATTAGATCTGCTATTTTCAAAAGTTTGGGTCCCGGGCAAATGTCTAATCTCTCTTTTGGGTCTCGAACCTGAAAAGTTTGTGACCACTGCCCTAGCGGTGCTCAGAGTTACTACAGGGGGGAGGGTCTCACACCAAGTCTTTGTGTGATAGAGAGGATCATTGTTTTTACATTAACCACTTGAACCCTAGCAGCCCTATTCTGAGGAGAAATCTTGCCAAAAATAGCAGGTCTACAAGTTGCGTGAGACGTTGTTAACTTGTAGATCGGCTATTTTTTGGCAGAAAGGTTTGGTGTAGAGGGAAAGAAGAGAAGGAGTGAAAGGTCAAGTTTACTAAGTATTGACGGTTTCAGTGGTTAACTATACATTAACAACTTGGGTGCCAAACTCGTTCAGTAACGAGTTAAGGCCACTAGGGGTCACCCTGCCAAAAGGAGTTGTCTCGTTCATGAACGAGACAACAAGGGGTTAACTTGTACAGCTCTACGTGCATGCTGTGACCTGTGAATGACTCTTGTCCATACGTCACCCCGTAGCTCAGAGAGAGAGAGAGAGAGAAAATGGATGCTCTAGGCTGCATTGATTTCCATTCTAGCCTGAAACATAAAAAGGGCTTTATCTATGAATGAGGTGAAAAGAACGGCAGGGAAGCAGAGATCTGATTGTTTTCACGGCGACACTTTACCGCGATGGTCGGCCGCGGTTTGGATTTTAGTTTCGCGAGCGTTTGTAAACAAATGGATTTTCTTCCTCAATCGTCAGCGGACACTCACATGCACACGCACGAAGCTTCCGAGGCTCTTCAAAATAAAGCGTGAGTGAACGGCGGCAGCAGCAACAGCTAGAAATGTTAGAAACCTGAGCATCCCATGTGTTAACATGAATCCAACAAACACTGATGACAGTGCTGTCAAGCAAGTCTATGAAATCTATGAAAAAGTTGAATCTGCAACACAATTGTATACAGTATGTAGTGGTGGTCCCTGCTTCACCTCTCTCGCTAAGTGGTCCTTTGGCCTGAAAAGACACTGAAGACCCCTTGGTATAGATGTTCAATAACACTCACTTGCAGACATTATATGAATTATAATGATGTCCGTGTGTGGGATCACAACAACAGAGGCAGCTCCACTAATCATCATCAACGTAGATTTAACACTAAACAAGGCGCTAACTCGTTCTCCTGCTATACCATCAACATGTGGAACGCCCTTCCACAAGCCTTAAAGGAGAGCAAATCCCTAGCCTCCTTCAAAATTGGTATGAAAAGTCACCTTCAGACAGCTGCTACCTGTGACTTGTAAATAGACTAAGCCCCCATGCTCCCCCCCCCCTTTTCTTTTTTTTCTGCCTTTGTATTTGATGTTATGCTTTTGAAACTGATATTATCCTAGATAAAGTTGTTCGGATGTTCTATCCGTCTGTCTTTCAATGTTATATGAGATACTTAAAGTGTGGTTCCTGTGGAAATAAGCCTCGGCTTTCTAGGATCTCCTTTTAGTTGACCTTGTACCAGTGATTTGTACTGTCATGAAACTGTACTTTATTCTATTGCAAACTTCTAATAAATTCTTCAATCAATCAATCAATCAATACACGGCAAAGCTAATCCAGTGTGTCCATCTAACTCTGAGATCCCGTCCACACAGAGAACTATAAGGGTAACTATAATTATACCGTTTTAAACGTTGTTTCCTACTCAAGCGGATGGAGGAGTACCACACCACATCTATAATGACAGTTGTTGAACCTTATCGCTGGAGTCACTTTCAAGGCTTTTTGGTGAACGATGAGAAAAACGCTGCCGACCAATCACACTCCATTGGAATTGACACAGTGTCACATTCGACACGTCATGTTCAACATGTTTACTGAACATTATCCTTCATTCATAATTATCATTCTTGGTGTGGAGTGGACAGCCACAATCTTTACTACACAATGAGAGTTGAATTAACACCATGATTTTTCAGTGTTTATGGAATGGAATGAAATGGAACGAAATGTCACTTTCAATCAAAATAGTTTTTCAACGAAAATTGAGTAAAGTGAAGACCAAAATAGTAACACTATTTTGGGTCTATGTTCCTGAATTTACATTATAATTTAAATGTAGAACATCAGAGGAGAGACCTTTACCTAAAATAGATATTGATATGTATTTGGGTCCACAGAGTTACTACAGGGGGGCCACCATCCACCAAATCTGTGTGTGATGGGAACTTTAGTTTTGTTTTGTACATCAACCACTTGAACCCTATGCATTTCTATTCTGAGGGGAACATTTACGGAAAACAGCCAATCTACAAGCTCACAACGCCTTGCACTGCGAAAGAGAGTTTGGTGTAGGGGAATAAAAGAGTAGACAAAGTATTGAGGGTTTAAGTGGTTAAGTCTGAAAATACACATTCATCCAACACTACACTGCACATTGACAGTGCTGTCAAAACAACTCTATGAAGCCATCTATGAAATCTATGAAAAGGTTGAATCTGCAACACAATTTCATTCAATACGTAGTGGCTTAGTCTCTCTCTCTCAGCTAAGGGGTCCTTGAACTGAAAAACCATTGAAGACTCTTGCTCTACAGCATAACATTCACCTGGTTGACACCCAGTGTCCCTCGATGTTAGGAGGCATCTGCACGGTGATGCGGGCTCCATTGTGAAGGTGTTTGAGCATGTGCTGGCACTGGGAGTCCTTCACTGGCCGTCCAAACGTCTTGGTCCTGCTGTCGGTGTAGTGCAGAGATGACCCGTCACCCCAGCCTATGGAAAACGACAGAAAAACAGCCAAGCACCAATAGTTTAGCTCAGGTGATACAGTACCGGTATATCGCCATTGTCGGGCAGAAACCTCTTATCTCCAAGTTTCCAATGTTCCAATGTTCCAAAGTTCTGTTCTCCAATGTTTTCTTTTTTTTCGTAAAGTAAAGCCCTGCTTCATCATACTAAAACTACACAGTCGCACAAAACTAGTGAAAATAGCAGATCTACAAGCACACAACGCCTCGTGGTGCTTGTAGATCTCCTATTTTCTCTATTTTAAATCATTTTTAAAATCATAAATACAAAACGAACGGTTTTGGACGTACAAGGTTTCCACCCGACAACAACAATATGCAGGCCTATCGTCAGACACATTAACAACGTGAGACCTGAGGCTGATTCTACAAGTGCCTAAACCAGTCATTATTTCAAGAGTTTTCAAACTACAGGCCCGCGGCGCTGCACAAAGTGACGCGCTGTGAGCTTGTATATCTGCTCTTTTTGAATAGCCAATGCGAAAATCTAAAATGACACAAAGATGTTTTAATGTGTTGTGAGCTTGTAGATCATAACATGATGTCATAAAGACATGCCCAAAATAGGGACGCCAGGGCTGATGGGGTTAAATCAATTATCCTCAGTATACAGTACCTCGTCCATGCTGATCCAGAAAGGGTGAGAATTCAGGCTATAATATCGCCGTTGTCGGGTGGAAACCTTGTATGTCCAAAACTCTTCGTTTTGCGTTTATCATTTAAAAAATGATTTAAACTAGTGAAAACAGACGATCTACAAGCACACAACGCCTCGCTCCGCGAGGCGTTGTGTGCTTGTAGATCTGCTGTTTTCACTACCTTTGTGCGACGGCCTTGTATGATGAAGCAGGGCTTTGCTTTGTGAAAAAACGTACACATTTGAAACTTGAAGATACAAGGTTTCTGCCCGACATTGACGATATGGTATTGAAATAGTCCTGATATCCGTGTGAAATTATTTGTATTTATTAGAGCGTGGAGGAGGTGTATTCATATGCAAATTCCCGTCGATGTGCTTCATTCAAATTGCGGGACGATGAAAATGGAAATATAGATTATCGTCACGCAAGACTGGTGTTGCCTCAGCACTTCATTCTATTAGTCTGTGAAACCCATTTCGCCACTTAATTACAGGCAAATCTCCTGATAATGCAAAGCCACCTCCATAATGACTAAACCAGAAAGCAAACCAAAGCTTATCCTTCAGGTGTACTAAGGAATCATCGCTCTGAAGTTTAAGCCGATGTTTTGGAGTCTCCTCTCTGTTCTGTCGGTGACTTTGAAGTAATTTGTTGATCTAGTTCAGTCCACGTTACTCTTTTCATCACAGAGAGATTACTGGGCATTACCATTAATCTATAACATGCAGAACTCGCGGAGCTTCAATATAACATAAATCAGGTGTTATGCAGTCGGAGAATAAAATCTGAAAAGGTCTAAAACGGGATATTTTAATCAGAGCACAAGATGTTCATGACTGTCCAACTCCTCAACACAACACAGTACACATAGAGGATGCAAACAAACAAGTGCGTGCACGCGCGCGCGTGTGTGTGTGTGTGTGTGTGTGTGTGTGTGTGTGTGTGTGTGTGTGTGTGTGTGTGTGCGTGCGTGCGAGCGACTGTGTGTGTGTGTGTGTGTGTGTGTGTGTGTGTGTGTGTGTGTGTGTGTGTGTGTGTGTGTGTGTGTGTGTGTGTGTATATATATATAATTATGAATATAAATAGTTCATTCCCTTCCCTGTCAACATGCCATCCGTGCACCACATGAAATAACAATAACTCTTACAAAGGGAGGAGCTCACGGGGATAAAATATCGGAAATTAAAGTATTTTTCAAAGCCTGGGGGGCAAAGGATATCTACAGCCAAAGCAAAGCCCTCAAAGCTCACATTCCAAGAGAGATTTATCCCATATAATACTGTAATATCGTCAAAATCTACCTTGAAATATGAGGACTTTGCCATAAATGCCATTCTATTGAACCCCACTTGCCTGGCAATATCATTTAGCGCCTTGGAATGCTGGTGTGGCTGCAGCCACTACGAGGTTGATTTGAGAAAGGGTGCACACTGCACAGCCAAAATCCTGACAGTTATTTGAACTCTGAGTGCTCAATTACAATGGGGTAAGTGATTTCCTTTGGTTGAAATAAGTGTTAAATAGCTCTACATTCCAATAGTAACTGCATGGGGTCTGCCCGTCTCTCCACCTCTTTAGTAGACATAAAATACATTTTCAGGTGGGGATACCACCTTTATCCTATCAGGAGAGAGAACTCAAATAGGATAAAAAAGATAGTAAAAAAAAAAAGATCAGACAAAATTGGAACTGAAACGCTATCAATTTGAAATGGATCAGTTATCTTTATGGATAACATTGGTAGGCTATCCCGACCCGAAGATGTATGTTTCTGTTTTCCAAAGAGCTGGAGAGACCACTGTTTCTGATCAAATGTTTTATATCAACGATTCACTTTTTTATTATTTCTTTTATTTTTTTTAACAAAAACATACAACTTTAAAGGCCCATTTCCACTGGGCCAGATAAACAGATAAAACAAATATCTGTGACAGATATTTTTCCATTCAAGTGGATGGTAAGATACTGATAAAAAAAATATATATCTGTGACCGATATTTTTTATCTGTATCTTACCATCCACTTGAATGGAGAAAGATATTTTTTTTATCTGTTATCTGGCCCAGTGGGAATGGGCCTTATACACTTATTAAAAGTATAAAGTGCAGATCATTTTCAAACCTTCCTTGTGTTTACATTTGGGATGAGTGGGTGTTTGCGTTACGGCTCACAAAGCTCCAGATAACGTCAACAGAGCGTTATGTCATGTGTTGATATCATCCCATGTGTGTTTCTCCCAAATTTAGACACATGTGGAGGGGGGGGGGGGGGGGGGGCACTGGCATAAACAAAACGCCACACCCTGTTCCATGAACGTACACACTGTAGAATCGTGAGTGTTAATTCGGCTCTGAGAGGGTGGGTTTGTAGACTCCCAGAGGCGAATTAACGCTCACGATTAGGGATGGGGACGATACGCAATATTATCGTTTATCGCGATAAAAAAACACTCACGATAATCGTATCGTGGAGATTTCAATCATCGTGATATCGTCCTCCGTCATGCAATGGGATCAATTCACCTTTTATTTGCAGAGCTGCATATCTGGTACCATTTAAACCCTCTATAATTGCATGGTAAAAGGTACTTATAATAATATACGTACTTCATGCAGTCTTTTTTTCGCTCTCTAACAAATCTTTGCCAAAAAATAGCCGATCTACAAGCTCACAACGCGTCGCAGTGCGACGCGTTGTGAGCTTGTAGATCGGCTATCTTTTGGCAAAGGTTCTGCCCCAGGATAATGGATTTTGATTATCGCGATAATATCGTATATCGTGATTTCTTTTGTCACAATAATCGTGATATGACATTTTCATATTGTCCCATCCCTACTCACGATTTGTTTTAATTCCCTGTGTACTACACAGGGAATGGTAGGCCTACACAGTGTGTAGGCCTACACAGTTCGGTAGGCCTACACAGTGTGTAGGCCTACCGAACAGGCTCGACACCAGGAGAGGGAACTCAAAACACTTGATTACGACGATTCAAAGCCTTTGGCGGAGAACAAAGAGAACTGGAGGGATCCAGCTGTTTTTTGAGGCTCCGATGATGATACACACTATAAGATGATGATACACACTATACGATGATGATACACACTATAAGATGATGATACACACTATAAGATGATGATACACACTATAAGATGATGATACACACTATAAGATGATGATACACACTATAAGAGGAGGTTTTTATCAAAGGCTCGGGGTGTGCTGCTACACAGACAGACCACATCAGAGCGCCGGTGCTTTGTTGAAACACTGGACTCTCTAAAGCTTGCACATGATCCCCGTCCTCAGCTGGTGGCATTAGTAACGCTGCGCTGCTGCCTGCCACCGCGCTCATATCAAAGAGGAGAGGCTTTGCACTTTAGCTTTGAGTCTCTGGGAGTTGCTTTGGTTGTTGATACGTAGGCAACAACGGTCTTTGCATCTTCGTGTGTGTGTGCGCGCGCGTGCTTGTGTACTAGGTGTATGTCCATGTCTGTGTGTGTGTGTATGTGTCTGTGTACGTGTCTGTTCCAATTGTCGTTGCTATATTGTGAGTAGCGTGTAGTTATATTGTTATTATGAAATGTGCATGGGATTGTAACTATGTTGGCCTAATGCGTGTGTCTGGTTTTTGTGTGAACATGTGTCTGCGTGTATGTGAATCAGAACATGTGTATGCGCTTGTATGTGTGTTGCAGGTGTGTTGCCATTGTGTGTGTGTGTGTGTGTGTGTGTGTGTGTGTGCGTGTGCGTGTGCGTGTGTGTGTGTGCGCGCGCGTGCGTGTGTGCGTGCGTGCGTGTGTACATTTGTAGCACCTGCAGCAGAGTCTGGACCGCAGGAAAAACCCGGGGCCGCTGCCAACAGCTTGTTTTCACAATGAGCACAGCAGAAAGCAGCAGTGTGTGTGTGTGTGTGTGTGTGTGTGTGTGTGTGTGTGTGTGTGTGTGTGTGTGTGTGTGTGTGTGTGTGTGTGTGTAATTGGATTACTATATTTGCGAGGGCCAATTGTGTCCCCTCAAGCATAACAGAATTTTGTCGCTGTTGGGTGAAAACCTCGTTATGTCCAAACCGTTCCTTTAAAATGAATTTCTTTTCAAACCAATCAAAATAGTGGAAATAGCAGATCGACAAGCTGCCGATGCGAGGCGTTGTGAGCTCGGAGATGTGCTATTTTCACTACTTATGCGTGACGCCCTTCTATCATGAAGTAGGCCATTACATCTAAAACAATGCATGAATAGTTGAAAATAGGGAGCTAGATACGAGGTTTCGGGCCTGGCTGACAGCGACTAATTCAGAAAAAGACATTGTGTGAGGACCGTTTCCTCACAAGAGTTGGACTTAAGAATTAGGAAAAGATCCGGGTTTATACGGTTATAGCATGGGTCTTCAACAGGGGGTCTGGGACCCATAGGGGGTCCTCAGAGTTACTACAGGGGGGCCTCCAAATCTTTGTGTGATAGAATCTTTTGTTGATCTCTTGTAGATCGGCTATTTTCGGCAAAGAGCTTTGTTGTAGAGGGGAAAAAGAGCAGACTAAGAAGAGAGTGAAAGGTCCAGTTTATTAAGTATTGACGGTTCAATTGGTTAAATATCTGTAAACACACATTGACATGAATCCAAAATACACTGATGATTGTGCGATGAAACTATATGTAGGGGAGAGCCGCCTCAATTGTAACGCTTCATAATTGTAACAAGCACATTATCTCCTGATTGGTCAATGCCATCATGACGTCATCGCATCAGTATGTGACCAGGGCCGTAATGAAAGTCTCCAGGAAGTAAGAATTATTTGTATCCAGCCTAGACCGAGTTATTGCAGAAGAACTGGTATTTTTCAAAATGCATAAAAATGTTCACCTTGAGTATCTTTGGTCCGCAAATCTTTTCTTTAATTTTGCTGAGATAAAATCTAGATGGCTGTCTGAATGTATCTGTTCTTCATTAGTTTACATAATTTTAACTTGCTATGCATGTTAGTTCTGTTCTGTAGGCAACCTCAAAGCAGGGGTGCCAAAACGGTTCAATTGTAACACAATCTAACATGATAATATCATATTGAAATATTTGACATATTGGCCAATATTGTGTTCAGTCAGCTGACATTCAATTACAGTGTATTTTAAGTCAGATTAGGGATGTATAACATGTTGCATTAATCAAACTTGCTATTTATTTAGGTAATCAATGTATTTTCCCATGGAATTCACTCAAACGCTTAAACTGGTACATCTTGTAATATTTAATATATTCATAAAATATGATATAGTATCTTATCACACCCTTGGTATGAAAACAATGTAAAAGAGTTGCTTGAATGAAATATGATTGATTTAAATACAAAAATATTTGTTTAATGGGGTTCTTTAGCTGTGTTGTAAATCATGCTGTTACAATTAATCCCATGTGGGCTTCAAATGTAACATCGGAACAGCGCCCACTCTCGGTTTAATAATCAATTGAAAAACTTGAAGTGGTTTATGATAGCAGACATGTGTAGGTCCTTTGCCTGAAAATATTGGCTATGTAGGTAAAAGAATCTCTGAGTAAAATATTGAAATGTGAAAAACGTTACAATCGTGCAGGCTCTCCCCTATCTATGGGTTGTGGGGGTCCCTGCTTCATCTCTCTCTCGACTAAGGGGTCCTTGGCCTGAAAACATTGAAGACCCCTGGGTTATAGGATCAGGCATTTTGAGGTTTAGGGCTTGTTTGGGGTTGTGGGCTGTGACGTGCTGTGAGCTCCTAGATCTGCTGTGTTTAGGCCCTCACTGTATGTCTTGGCTACTACTTTCAACGCCGTCCCATACTCGTGATGTCCTCACGAGTATGGTAATGCAAACGTGTGTGTGTGTGTGTGTGTGTGTGTGTGTGTGTGTGTGTGTGTGTGTGTGTGTGTGTGTGTGTGTGTGTGTGTGGAGGAAGCCTGCTGAGATGTGTTATGTAAACACCGTTTTAAACCTCCCCACGGGTTCTTTCACTCACACACCAACCACACGTTTAATAACAGGTGAAATTCAGGGTAGTAGGACCTTGAAATACTACACACATGTACACGCACGCACGCACACACGCACGCACACACCACATAAATCCACATGCATGTGTATTTCCACACACATAGTGTAAGCATAGTTATATTTAGACACACACACTCTCTTTCTCATGTATGTTATGGTTATGGCCTTTACGGTCATAGCAAGCAAAGGATCAAAGTACAAAACACACACACACACACACACACACACACACACACACACACACACACACACACTCGCGCGCGCACAGCATGTAATGCAACTTTTACTGAATCATCAGTCGTTCGGGGGGGGGGGGGGGGGGTGCCATGTATTTATGTTCTGTTGCCTAATGTGTTTTTATAACTTGATTGCTGGCTGCTAAGCAAGTTGGCCCTCTGGGATCATAAGGATTTATTCAATACAAACAGGCATGCCCCGCACGCACGCACGCACGCACGCACACACACACACACACACACAAAGGGGTCAATCAATATGTCCATACACGGACAGATGTGTTCGTGGCAAAGACTTGCCCTTACTTGCCCTTGTCTAATTTTTGGTTTTAAACATATTTTTTTTATTTTGAACATAACACCCAAATACTGAGTGTCTCCAGGTTTTTCACAATATGTTTGATACTGATTTACAACAACACTATGGCACATTACAAGTCCACTAGTATTAGAGTTTTACTGCTTCTCAATGTTTTATTTGTAAGAACCCACTTAACTTAGACCCATTGTTATGGTCATTCAGGGCTATAGCTCAAGTGTTTCTGGTAATATTATTGTCCACTCATTTTGTAAATCCATGGCAAAAATTACATTTTGACAGAAATGTCCACCACAAGGCAGCATGGCCCACACACACGCACACACACACGCACACACACACGCACGCGCACTGTGCACGAGCGTGCGCACACACACACGCGCACTGCACTTGCACGCGCACACGCACACGCACGCACACGCACACGCGCACACACACACACACACACACACACACACACACACACACACACACACACACACACACACACACACACACACACACACACACACACACACACACACACACACTTTCATCAAGGTTAACTATCAATGTGGAATTATAAGGGATTTCAGTTAGGATTTGCAGTGTAACCCCTTCTGGACCACTTAGACTTTGAGGTGAGGGCATGAGGCAGATATTAGACTTCAGCCAAGACCAGAGTCATGCTGGAACACTAGAGCATTGGTTCTCAAACTTTTTCATGTCAAGGACCCCCAAATTGATATTGTATTTGGCCGCAGACACCCCCCCCCCCCCCCCATCTGAAAATATTTTGTGCCGCACTCGTTTGGGTACCGCCGGGCAAACGTCCAATCTCTCTTTTGGGTCTCGACCTGAAAGGATTGGGAACCGCTGTAGAGAACTGATTCAATCTCTCGTGAACTAGAATGAGCCACGCTGGAATATACTGCAGAGCTGATGGCATCTGGACAACAGCGGCCGGATATTATGGAAAGTCTGCTAAGTCACAGGAAAAGAGAGCACTGATAAGATGCTACTATCTCTCATTCATTACCACAGTGTTTAAACAAGACAGGGTCTAATGACACCATGGGTCTAATGACACCATGGGTCTAATGACACCATGGCTTCCATGCGGACCTGGGACTTCATGTGGCCACTGGCCAGTCTATGACGTCAGTCAGTCATCCATGGCGTCAGTCAGTCATCTATGGCACTAGGGCTGTCACGATTATGACATTTTACATGACGATTATTTGTCACTCAAACAATTGCGATTAACGATTTAATTGTGTTTTTGTCGTTGACAATTACATTTCTGCTTTTAAGTTGCACATGGTAGATATGACACATAATTACTGACATATTTGACAACTTTATACTTAAAAAAAGAACATTGATAGTGGAAATAGCTCATCGCGACGCGTTGTGAGCTTGTAGAGCTGCTATTTCCACTATTTTTGACCTTTTATTTAAATATATGAACATGGAAACGATTATGACTATTATGAAAAATAATCACGATTATGTCCAAAAATCACGATTAGACGATTATGTAATAATTGTGACAGCCCTGGATCAGGGTACTAAAGTATAATCTGATTTTTAGTAGGAATTGAATCTTAAAAAATAAATTTTCTTTCAATTGCCTGATATTCTAGCTCCATCAAAAAATGAAATATTGGTTCATTTTCCAATTTCCGAGCTTGCAAAAAAATCAGGAAATTGCTTCAAATTTTCTCAATTTTTTGAATGTGTGATTCATATTTTGTCATTATTTGATTTGGAACCAACAAAGGAAAAACATCTTTAAAAAGGTGTTTATTTAATTTTTTACCCATTACAACTATCAGAAAATGGGCCCGTTTTTCCAATGTTCTAGCTTGCAAATAAATCAGAAAAATGCTTCAATTTCTGAGTGTGTGATTCGTATTTTGGCATTATTTGATTTAGAACCAACAAACTAAAAATAGGCCCATTATTCAATTTTCAAGTCCAGGAAAGAAATTGTCATCATGAATGTCACGTGACCACGTGTCAAGTCACATGGTACACAACTTCAAAATAAAAGCTGTAGGCTAGTCTAACATCCAAGTAATAGGATCAACAGGCAGGCAGGCAGGGGGTCCATGAGGGGTTTACAAGGGGGTCCATGGCTGGTTCCCAAAGCGTGGTTTGGGGACCCCCAGGGTTTCTATGGCTGATTCACAACAGCCTGGTACAGCCATGGCTGGTTCCCAAATTGTGGTTCGTGGACCTCTGGATGTCCATGACGGATTTCCAAGGGGGTCCATGGCTGGTTCTCAAAGTGTGGTTCGGGGACCTCTGGGGGTCCCTGAGGGGTTTCCAAGGGGTCCATGGCTGGTTCCCAAAGTGTGGTTCGGGGACCTCTGGGGGTCCCTGAGGGGTTTCCAAGGGGGTCCATGGCTGGTTAGCAATAAGTGTAATAGTGTAATAGGTGAAATAGTGTAATAGTGCATTACGTGTAATATTGAAATAGCATACATGTTATAGTGTAATAGCGCAATAAGGGTAATTGTGTAATATTGTA
>NC_137814.1:10244206-10291706 GCF_963921795.1 Nannobrachium achirus
ATTATGTAATAATTGTGACAGCCCTATATGGCAGTGGTTCTCAACCTTTTCAGGCTGCGACCCCCAAAATAATCATATTCTAACTGGGGCACCCGCCACCCTGACAAGCACTAAGAGTTGAGGCATTACATTTTGTATAACACGGTTCTATTGTGAAAATACAGCAGTTCTACAAGCTCACACAATTTAATATTTGACAATTTGACCAATGTATAATTTGTCATTTTAGATGTATTAAAAAGTCCTTAAATTGTCACTTTAGACATGTGCATATTCCCTCTATGGGGACCCCGCCCTGGGGATCCCGACCCACAGGTTGAGAACCACTGATCTATGGCGTCAGAATTATGAAGTCAGTTCTATGACTTCAGTACAATGAAGTCTGTCATCTCTGTGTTTCCAGTGTAAAGTTTAAGCTTTGAAAAGTTAAATATATGTTCAAAGTACAAAAATATCAGGGGACTTGCTTCCTCGGATAACTGGCATAGTGATCGTGCAAAAACAAATTTGGCGCTAATCGGTTCAGTGGTTTGTGAGATTAGCCGAGGACACACAAGCACACATACAGTATATGCACGCGCACGCATGCAGCACACCCAGGACACACCCACACACACACACACACACCCACACACACACACACACACACACACACACACACACACACACACACACACACACACACACACACACACACACACACACAAAATAAAACTGTACCTACCTGTAAATAGCTCTAAAAGTGGTTCTTTGGCTTAATCTTGTGGTACTATACAGTAACACCTGTATAACATCTGTATACAGTAGCACCTCTGTCAAATGGTTCCATAGAGCAGTGGTTCTCAAGAGGGATCCCCACATTATTTTTGGGGGTCCCCAGATGATTAGCAACAAATGTGCAACATTGTTTTCTCACTCAACAGTAAACAAACCAACATAAAGTTTAAGTGTATAGGTGGTTTATGCACATTTCTAAAGTGACAATTAACGGACGATCAATCAATGGACGTTTTAATACTTCTAAAATGACAAATTAAACATTGGCCAAACTGTCAAATATTAGAGACAGAAATTGTGAAAATAGCCGATCTACATGCTCACAACGCCTCGCAACAAATCTGATATTTTCACAATAGAACCGTGTTATACAAAATGTAATGCCTCAAATCTTAGTGCTCGTCAGGGTGGGGGACCAACCCCCCCCCCCCTGATTATTTGGGGGGGTAAAAAATCTGATTATTTGGGGGGTCGCGGCCTGAAAAGGTTAAGAACCAAAGGTGTGGGCTGGCACAAGATAATTTCAGATGGACCACTGTAAAGTTTAACTCTGCAAGTGTACAAATGTAGCCAAATGGACCCGTCCTAATGGGTCCATCGCGGAGTTTCAAATGAATAAATGAGCACTGAGGATAATTTTTTTAAGCGGTGAAAACCGCTTCCAATGAGTGGCTTTGTGTGTCCCACGCCCATATATGGTCATTTCAGTCCAGAATGAACAGGCTTTTTCAAAAACAAAATGTATGTCACCTCATGTCCATATATGGTCACTCCAGTCCAGAATGAACAGGTTTTTTCTGTCTCGTACGTCCAGAATATCAGTCCAGAATGAATAGGCTTTTTCAAAAAGCAAAATGTGTGTCCCATGTCCATATATGGCCATTTCAGTTCAGAATGAATAGGTTTTATCTGTCCCGTCCGTCCGTCCGTCCGTCCGTCCGTCCGTACGTACGTACGTACGTACGTACGAATGTGTGTAGTGTCCGTCCCGGTCTGATGATTGGATACTTTGAGGATTGGTCAAGCTTCACATGACAATTCGGCCCTCCAGATAAATCATTAATTCGTTCAGAATATAAAGAATGTATAGATCACAGAGTTCATAACTCTAGAACACATAGAATAAAAGTTCACCGCTTCACTTCGAACCGAGGTTTGATTTTTAAACTGTGATTGATTGATTCATTGATTGAATACTTTATAAGCAGTTTGATAAGCAGTAAAACAAAAGCACAGCTAGGGAAGTACAGGTCAATACAAAGTCTGCTAAGAGGATTTTAATCCCAAGAAAGCACTATATGGCTATTATCATTGGGTCCTTTGTACTCAATTCATTGTGTGCTGTATGTTCCCTGGTCTATTTCATTCTCGGTTTTCACATTGTCTAAATAAAAGACAAAATACGGCCCCTGTGTCGCTGTGTGTGTAAGCCCCAGTAATGGTGCGGTGGTTTAAGACGTCAGTCTGGACATGTATCCTAGATGACCCATAAACACAGTAAAAACCCTGAGTGTTCATTGAACTTTGAGAGCGTTTAAATTGCCAGAGCCTTCTCTTCACTGTCTCTCTCTCCCCGGATTCCCTCTCTACTTCTCTCTCTCTCTCTCTCTCTCTCTCTCTCTCTCTCTCTCTCTCTCTCTCTCTCTCTCTCTCTCTCTCTCTCTCTCTCTCTCTCAATAAAACCGAGAGACATTAAGTCTTCCTCTGTGTTCCTTTTAAAAGGAGAATTGTGGCCTGTTCTCCCTATAGGAAAATGAAATGTAAGACTTCAGGCTTTTTGGGACTTAAAGAAAGAAAATGTAATAGGAAATGACCCAAGCATAACTGATTATATATGATTTTGGATAGTTATTCCATAAAAAAATAAAAGGGGGGGGGGGGGGGGGGGGGAAGCATTGCTTCCTCTGATATCATCTTGAATTACTGTGAATAAATGACGGTTTTCCTCCTCGGTACGTTGACGAGAGGCATTGTGAATTCTGAATTTATTCTTCCAATTTTCCCTCTTTAATGGGACTAGACTTTAGCTATTGCACTTTCTCAAAACCTATGAGTACACGTTGCTTACAAGCAACAATCTTTTGATATCGTAGGTCTTAGCTAAGTGATGTCTCATGATAATCTGTCTTGTTTTTGTTTTCTTTGCCCCTCATATTTGATATGGACTTGTCATCTGAACTTTTCCTTTGTTGTAATTACCTATTCCCATGATTCATTTTTGGAAATTCAAATCATTGTGATTTAAGTTCACACACTCTGTTACACCTGTAAACCTGTGATGTGAAAATAAAGGTGAAGTTGAAAAAGAAACTTCAATGTCTAAAACTGCAGGCTATTTAAAGGACACTCATTAGAGCCCTCTGGTTCTGGATGTTTTATTAGCTTATGAGTAAACGCCTGCCTTGGGAGTATCTCTAAACCTGCCTTCTTAAAGTTCTCATTACCTATAAGCCACCAATAGCATGAAGTCAAGCGGCAGAGAGACTCTAAAACCCCTTTGCCGGTCCCTCAACCGCTTTCCCAAACTGTTGCTCTCTATCTAAATCAAAGAAACCCACAAAAACTCCCAGAGCCCCTAACCACGGAGAACATTTCCAGTTGGACAGAAACCACCAGTGAGGTAACAGTTCTGGGACCCCTGACAAAGAGAAGGCAGCGAAGCAAACCAAACGTCCCATGCCAGAACATCCCCAAGACAAAGGACAATGAGTTTAACATTGATCCACGGTGCCCAGACGCACTGCGCCGGGACCGGGCCTTTCTTTGTGCTGCGGAGATATTGAAAGAGACACGGGTTGTCACAAAATAACGCAGCATTTGTACTGATGTTATCCGCTCCGCAGCAGAGAAAATGAGACACAGCTTGGACGTCTTTTCCATGGCATCTTTATCTAATTTCCCTTTAATCAACCATGTATTTCCACTGGGATTAAGAACATCTTTCCCATGGGCCAGTCCCGAAGGCAAACATCAAGACAAACTAAAATACAACAATGGATGTAAACAAAGATTGTGGTACAAAACACAGTTTACACACCAGACGTTTTTCTACCAAAACATTCTGTCAGTCTACTGGCTTGCCTACACTAGCTGGCCACATTGGTGCATAATGACATGGAGTACTGATTATGACTGATGAGGTATCATGTTCAGGCCTAATAGCGGTCTGTCTGTCTGTCTGCCTGCCTGCCTGTCTGTCTGTCCTTTGATTTTAGTTTTTTTCTAAAGGTGAGCAGTGAGCACCAACCTTGGTTCCTTGGGTCAATTTTTTTGGTCTCCTTTACAATTGCTCCTGCCTCCCCCCCTCCATAAATGTACAGTGCACGCTAATCCATGCAGACAGTATTCCTACATTTTTATTGCCGGCCAGGAAAGGCTGCAATAAGCACCACTTCATTGAACGTTAGATACACTTAAACACACTCAAGGGTAAGTGGATTCCAACATATCTTCTTCTTTTTTATCATTATTTATTATTATCTCTACTGGACATTTGAAGTTGCAGCCAAAGAAACTTGCCTTCCACTGTCATTGGCAGCAGATGGACTGGGTCAAGTACAGTCCAGTAATCCTCTATTCATCAAGACTGGGGGGTTTCATCCGGGCTGGACGTTTTAAGTGGCCTTTAACTCTCCACATGCTTTCATCTCTGCAATGGCCCACGGCTATCTTTTTTTATTGCCCTCACCACTCAAAAATGCTCATCATATGAACATAACTCACTCAACCATACGTTGTTATTGTTGTTATAAATCCCTGTGGCCATGCAGTTAGACTAAATGATCAAAAATTATCTTCTCAAATAAAAGTAAAGAAGGAAATCAGTGAGACAGACAATGTATAGGTGTAAAGCAGGTGAGATCACAGAAAAGATGTGGCCCGGTGCCAACTTCCTTCTGAGGTCCCATCTGATGAGTTTTAAATCAATGCTTTGCAAATGAGTAACAGAAAGGAGAAATACAGACATAGAACATGTAATAATGTATGTGACTTCCACATTAGGCCACAACTATATTTTGGTAGCCTACATTATTGTGCAGGATATGACTTTATTTTTGCTCAGCAGCCGCTATAAGGAGTGAACAATATGAATAACATGTCTATGATACAATTCTATCAGGATACCCTCCCATATAGCACAGTAATTAACAGTGCAACCGCAGGGGTGTAACTCATTTACTCTGTACTGTACTTAAGTACAATTTTGAGTATTTACCATGTTCTGTACTTTTACTTCAACTCCACTACATCTCAGAGAAAAATATTGTACTTTTACTCCACTACAATTATTTGACAACATTAGTTACTAGTTACTTTGTAGATTTTGATTATTATAACAACATGCAATGTGATGCATTGTGAGCTTGTAGATCTGCTATTTTCAAAATATTTGTACACATTTGAAAACTTTAAATGGGATTGAAACTGCATAGTGAGCAGCCTACTTTTACTTTTGGTATTTTAAGTACATTTTGATACCTTTTGTAGGCCTAGTTTAATCAAATAAATGTTCAATTCCGGACTTTTACTTCTAACAGAGTATTTCTATATTGCATTAGTGAGTAGGGTCACTCCAGAGTGTTGTTCCTTACCCCAAAGAGCAATGAGAACTAGTAGAAACGTTGGATCCATCCTGCGTTGATAGTTGTGAGTGATGAACTTGACGGCTCACACTTTGAGAAGTCCTTTACGCAGCGTCCTCGGTGGCTCCGCTGTGATCAATCCCCACATCATGAGTATTGTATAGCTGTCCACAAGTCTGCACTGTTGGCTAAAAAAAACACTTTGTGACAGATCAAAACATCTGCTTGGTAAATGACACGGGCTGCGACGCGAGAGAAGAAAACACACCTGATGAGTAGCCTAGTAGTAGTCCCACAAGTTCAAGTGTGTTCTTTGACTTTCCAAGAACAACGAAAAGGCAGACACGTTTCGTGATTCTTTCCAAAGTAAAAATAAATAAAACTGCACAGTGCGACGATAAGATAGATGTGTAGAAACGTTCTAAACCCGTAGATATATGGAGATATAGTTTACTGCAGAAAGAAGTCGCGCAGCAGCAGCAGCTCACTGGTGTTTTTGCGCACGTCCTTCGTGCGTCTTTGCGCCCCGAGGAGTGTCTGCAGCAACAGCTCAGACCCTCCGCCTCTCTCTGGAGCTTTTTAGGGGCGTGGAGTCACTAGGTCGTTTTAAACTAAACTAGGGCTGGGCAATTAGCCCCAAATATAGCTTAATTTACTCACTCCTACTCTACTCGTTAGTGATTGAATGATTGAGAAGCAGAAAAGAAAGAGAAAAAACCATGTATTTATTGCTTGTTGTGTCAATGGATAGATAGAATTTAAAAATTAACTAAATAAATTAGTCCTGTATTAGGATATACAGCTGATGTATATAGCAGCATATAGGGTTGAGGTGGCTAAACTGATTTTGAACTAATTTAGCTGGCCCATGGGGACCCCCTGGAACTCCCTCAAGGACCCCTGGCGGTCCCCAGACCCCACCTTGAGAACCACTTTGTCATATTATGGAGGGATGATGATGATGAAGTAATGAATACCCTATGTTTTCATGTCACACAAATGTAGCAAAAACAGCCGTGGGCTTGTAGTAGATCTGGAAAGTGAAGTGAAGCTCTCAACAAGCTCTCCTTAATATCTATTTGTTAAATATAATATTTAACAACCAATAGATAATTACAGTAAGGAGAGCAACATGCTTTTATTTAGTCACAACAAATTGTTGTGACTAAATATAGCCTAATAACTTCAGTCCATTGGAACACAGTGGCTGAAAAGTTTCGGACATCATTGATGATTGGCCCCAAGGAGAGAACAACAAAGGAAAAACAAAGTATTTCCCATCCCAACACCTGTTGAGAGAGAGAGAGGGGGGGGGGGGCGATAATCAAAATATCACCAACATCCATTATCCTGGGCAGAACATTTGCCCAAAAAAATTGCAGATCTACAGGCTTACAACGCGTCACATTGCGACGCGTTGTGATCTTGTAGATCAGCTATTTTTTGGCAAAGACATTTGATAGAGAGTGGAAAAACTGTATACAGTACGTATATAAGCACCTTTTACCAATTATACAGGGTTTAAGTGGTACCGGATATGCAGCTCGGCAAATAAAAGGTGAATTGATCCCAGTGCATGACGGAGGACGATATCACGATAAATTAAATCTCCACGATACGATTATCGTGAGTGTTTTTTATCACGATAAACGATAATATCACTTATTGTCCCATCCCTAGTGGGTAGGTAGGTATAGGTAGAGGGGAGGGGAGGAGAGAGAGAGAGGGGGGTGGGGGGGGGGGGGGGGGGGTATACGTAGGTATAGGGCCGTAGGAGAGATAGAGAGGGGGAGAAATAGAGAGAGAGAGAGAGAGAGAGAGAGAGAGAGAGAGCTGTGTTGCTGTGGCCTTGTGTCTGACCTTCCTTCTCTTTGAACTTGTGTTTCTTTGGTGTTGCTTTGTGATCCTATTGACCCTGAGGCCAGATCCAGATCCTCAGATCCATTCCATTCATCTGGCGTGCAGTGAACATGAGAGCAGGCTAAAGCTAAAGCTCCAATAAGTTATACTTCATAAGACAAGAGTGTCGCTTGCCAGATATGATGCAATTCAACAACCTTCCTCTGTTTCACTTTGACTTTGTTGGTTAACTCATAAAGCCTGATGCATTTGTTATTATAGCCATGTCGCTTGCCCAAAGTATAACGGATTCATGGCTCAACATTTTTTGTTGAGCTATTCAGCGAGTCGTTTCAGACCAGCGACACTGTTGTAGGCCTACTACAAGGCAGACTTTCCAAATTAGGCTACCAAAATTATTATTAAAAGGGCGTGGTGCAAGCTTTGTGTGTGTGTGTGTGTGTGTGTGTGTGTGTGTGTGTGTGTGTGTGTGTGTGTGTGTGTGTGTGTGTGTGTGTGTGTGCGTGTGTTGGGGGGGGGGGGGGGGGCATGGTGGTCCTTCCTAGTTTGACGATAATAATGGGGGCCATATAGAATACAAAAACATTTCATACACTCCTATAATCTATATAGTATAATCCTTTAATCCTCCATCAATAAGTAACAGGATTAATCAGCGGAGCAATGCTCCGCTGGGAATTCTAATTAATTTCCATTGTGTGGCGTCTTAACCCCATGGCTGGGCCTGTCCCTCAGTAGCCTGCACGGCAGGGGCGTCACAAGGGGTAGGAAAGTGGGACTGAGTTACCAGGGCCCAAGGTGGAGGGGCCCTAGTAACTTTAGCTATTGAAAAATAGCAGATATACAAGCTCACAGCGCGGCACCGAGTGCCACGCTGCGAGCTTGTAGATCTGCTATTTTTGAAAAGTCGTGAAAATGTGCGCAAATCTTTGAATATATGTATTTTTTAAGTGAACATTTGTAACTCAAATTTTGCTTCTGGGGGGTCCCTGGAACTAAATATTTTGAGATGGGGGGGTCCTTCACATGAAAAAGTTTGAGCATCACTGACATGGAAACATAGGTTTCTTGGCACACATTTTCACGATTTTTCAAAAATAGCAGATCTACAAGCTCGCAGCGCGGCACCGTGAGCTTGTATATCTGCTATTTTTCAATAGTTAACATTCATGGGGGGCCCGCAGTGAATCCTTGTACCCAGGGCCCAGAATTTGGTGTGACGCCCCTGCTGCACGGTATTTGCTCTCTTTCCTCTTTAATCCGGGGCCAATGCTCTGGGAGACTGACTCCAGCCCTCCTTTTTTATAACCCCCCCCCTTTCACCCCCTTTTCTAAAGTTCCGGAAAGTCCCCGGACCTGGATCCGGACAAACACTCCCGGAGTGGTGGGATTTGTTGGTTTCCCCGGAAAGGGAGAGGGGGTATTAAGAAGGGGACATGTATAGAGGACAAGCTCAGGCACTATAGGGTGGTTTGTTCTGGTGTGATGACCCCTGTGTTGTGGCTAATCAGAGCACCACCGCCGCCCCCTTTGTGGCACTGCTGCTAGGATCACATAAGCCTGCTTTGATTGCCAGAGCCAAATCCTGAGAGTTAACTGAACTCTGAAAGTGTAAAAAATGCACCGATACACTTATGTCTTATTTTTTTGAATGAAAATTATGCCTTCTCACACCCAGGTTGTACGGTGACGAGTAGGGAAACAGTTTGATGTGACAGGCTCCCCTATATTGCATTTAGGGATGGGACGATATGAACATTTCATATCATGATTATTGTGACAAAAGAAATCGAGATTTACTATATTATCGCAATAATCAAAATCCATTATCCTGGGGCGGAACGTTTGCCAAAAAATAGCCAATCTACAAGCTCACAACGCGTCGTGTACAAGTACCTTATATGCAGCTTGGCAAATAAAAGGTGAATTGATCCCAGTGCATGGCGGAGGACGATATCACGATAAATTAAATCTCCACAATACGATTATCGCGAGTACTTTTTATTGATAATATCGCTTATCGTCCCACCCCTAATTGCATTGCATGATGTTGTACATCGCACTGCTCAGCATGAGCACTCGCTCGGCTATAGCACCTGGCTCAGGTGTACCTCACAGGGCTATTCTGACAGCGTGCCCTCCTTGTTTTTAATAGTTTCTACTGGTATGTCAACCTATTACAATTATTATTATATATATTTTGTCTTTTATACCTATTTATGGTAGTCTCGTGTAGCCAGGCAACTATTCCACAATCTCAGAATGCTATATAGAGTCTGGAACTACAGCTCCCGAAAGGCGAGTATCGGAAGCTGACATTTCCGTTCACAAAACTATATTTTAAAATATAAGCATCTATGTATGTATATCGTCACATGTCGGGCAGAAACCTTGTATCTCCAAGTTTCAAATTTGTAATTTATTTTGTAAAGCAAAGCCCTGCTTCATCATACAAGGCCATCGCACAAAACTAGTGAAAACAGCACATCAGCACATCTACAAGCACACAACGAGGCGGTGTGTGCTTGTAGATGGGCTGTTCTCACTAGTTTAAATCATTTATAAAATGATAAATACAAAACAAACGGTTTTGGACATACAACAACGATATGCTTAGATGATTTTTATTTACATAAACGTGTGCGACTGTAAAAATAAAGCGGAAGTGGGGAGGATCAAGGCTTCACATCCGCTTTATAGCTTCTCATGCTGGATACTCATCATATAAGACTTCCGTTGCCCCAGACTGTATGACGGGAGCATTTGCAAATTGCGGGAGTCAACAGTCTGGCCACGTGAGACAAATTTAATGGGATAGACCGTAGGGCATTAACGAAAAAGTCGACAAGTCGACTCAGTTGACTTCATTACACAAGTCGACTCCCACCAGAGAAAGTCGAAAGTCGAAGTAAAAAAATGTTTAAATAATACTATTGTGAAAATAGCAGATCTACATGCTCACGCCTCGCAATGCGAGGCGTTGTGAGCATGTAGAGCGCTATTTTCACAATTTCTGCCGATATATATTTGACAATTTGGACAATGTTTAATTTGTCTTTATAGAGGTATTAAAAGTCCTTATATTGGCTCTTTAGAAATGTGAAGATACCCTTTACATACTTAAACTTTATGTTGGTTTGTTTACAGTTGAGTGAGAAAACAATGATGCACATTAAGTTAATCATCTGGGGACCCCCCAAAATAATTGGGGGGTCGTGTGTGATGTGATGACGTCATCAAACGATAAAGTCGACTTCAACTTAACTTTTTACTGAGTCGAGTCGACTTGCAAAAATCACAAGTCGTTAATACCCTAGGAGCCCATTCTATGGAATGATAACACGTGTATCGGGTGCATAGACAGTAGGGTGACAGGAAATGGGGAGAGAGATGGGGAGGGACATGCAGCAAAGGCTGTCGGGATCGGGACTCGAACCCGCGACACGCTGTCGGGCTACACTGAGCCTATAGGTGGCTGGGCCGCTGTCCTAGCAGCCCAGGCCAGAGTTAACCATTTTCAACGTCCCTATTTTTTGGGCATTCCATTATAGCCAAAAACCTCCCCAAGTTCCCCCCAAAATGTCAACAATGTTCAGAACTTTTCAAAGAACGTCCAAAAAAATGAAAAGATATTTCACATTGTTCAACATTTTTCGATGCAATGTGAGCTTGTAGATCTGCCCTTTCCCCCTCTTGTTTTAGTGTGACACTGTCGTACTACAAAGTATAGAATAGAGTTGACTGTGTTCATTGTTATTGGTGCCTGAAGCCACATACTGTGTGTGCTATGCTGTAAGGAAGTAATACAGAAATGCACACTCCAATGTTTTGGTGAAGTGGAGAGCAGCATTCTGGGAGGACTCCAGCATCTTGTTCACATTAAGCATGCATCATCATCAGCATCCCTAAACATGTCACTGCAGAAGATGGATGGCACTGAAGGGGCGGGAGAATTCAAAGTTGTTGTCTGCTCTGTTTCTGATTAAAGTAGTGTTCGGAATAATTGGAAAGACTGCGCTGTTTTTCAGTTTTGCGTTCCTTTTCATGTCTCCCTTTAGACGTTTGTGTCACTCCTTGAGGGCATTGTAAAATGAATGTGGGGGTTGGGGTGGGGG
Source organism: Nannobrachium achirus (assembly GCF_963921795.1). Classification (NCBI taxonomy): domain Eukaryota; kingdom Metazoa; phylum Chordata; class Actinopteri; order Myctophiformes; family Myctophidae; genus Nannobrachium; species Nannobrachium achirus. The sequence goes on from NC_137814.1 coordinate 10,255,542, forward strand.
GGGGGGTGTTGAAATGGGTGGGGTGCTCGTAGCGAAGATGAAAAGTTGAGAGTTATGGGGACATCAGTTGCACTGTTCTTGATTGTTTATTGAATTAGGCCCTGTGAGGATGACTAATTCACTGGCAGCGATGTGTCATTGTCCCTGACACTTCTTGACTCTCTGAATGCCTGTGTGTGCATACGTGCGTGCTTGCGCATGTGTCTGTGTCTGTGTGTGTGCGTGTGTGAGAGATAGAGGTGGTCTGTGAGGATTTGGCTCTGTTGGGTCAATCTTTATTTATTATTTTATTTCTTTATTGCATCCTCCGTCAAACTAGTCAAACGGTAGTGTCATATATAGTTCTCAGCCTTTGTGTTTAACTGTGTGAAGCAGCCAGATAGAAGATGTTGACCCCTGTATAGTTATTATTGCGACCGAAGGTCGCAGTATAACATGAGAAATGTCGTAGCTTGTCCGTCCTTCCGTCCACGTACAGGAAGTGTTTTCTGCTTTTTGCTTTAGTTTTCTTTTGCTGATGTGGAATACATAGTAGTAATTTCACTATGTACGGGTTGAATTGGTGGGGTGGGAGCGGCTAACCTTTCGGAGAGACCCTGTCTTGTTTGTTTGTATGGATGTATTGTGTTGCTGTGTTATTGTATGTAATGTCATGTAATGTATTGTTCTGTGTTTTTTCAATATGGACCCTCTCTAAAATGAGATGCTACATCTCAAGGGGTTTATCCTCCAATAAAGGTCATAATAATAATAAAGATGAAAAAACCTGGTGAGAAATGTGCCAATCTCAACAGGAAACAACGGTACAGTACGTATGTGAGCTGAAGTGTCACAGAGCTTGTACTGTAGATCTGCTATTTTTTTTTAAAGATCTCCAAAACATACATATTATTCCGGGGGTCCTTGACATGAAAAAGGTGGAGCACCACTGTATTAGTGGACCCAGGCAGCGTATACAGAGAGCCTGCAGCGCGGGAGGAGCTATAGGCTGATCTGTAGATCTACACTCACTGCCACTGCTCCGCTTTCCCTCCCTTTAGAAAAACTGGGCAGCCAAACAATGAGTCAAACACATGAGGTAGTAGTAGCCCCGAGCCCGCTCCACCATGAGGCCTGGCTCCAAGCACCACTCCAATATGGCTGACATCTGCTGCAGAGACAACAGAAAAACACCACAGCTAAATCAGTCGCATACAGAGAGACAGAGAGAGAGAGAGAGAGAGAGAGAGAGAGGGGAGAAGAAGAAGAAGAGGAGGGAGGGGTTGCGCTCCTCTCACTCTTGTTGGCTGTGTAGCTTTGGTAAATATTCCCATGTGCAATAAGAGATCCCATTGTGTAGAAGCCCCTCTGAAGTTATGCAAACACTTATACCGGGTCGAACGGAGACCTTCTGCAAAGTAAATACATAAACAAATAAACCCCTCAAAACTGACAGGGGGGGAAGTAACAATGCAACAGGTCCAACTATACAGACCGTAAAACAAAGAAAGGAGGAAGAGAAGACTTGTCCCCCAGGGGACAGAGATGGCGAGAGTGACAGAGAGGATCACAGAGAGGGGAAACCGAGACACAGGAAGTAAAGGGATACATGAGCGGAGAGACAGACAGCTAGCAACTACTCATGACTCAAGCCTGGCATAATGCTTTGTCGTACAACCGGGCTTGACGAAAACAACTGACACTTTGCGGCAGAGAGAGGATGGATGGATGGATGGATGGGTGGATGGATGGGTGGATGGATGGATGAAGAGAGAGACTCACACTGACATCTGTATGGCATGGTTGGTCCCAGGCTGCTGTTGCTTGGTCGTGCTCGAGCTCGAGCCAGAATTCTTGTGGTGTGTATGTGAATGTGTCTGTGTGTCCTCCTGTGTCCTCCAGCATGTGTGTGTGTGCGTGTGTGTGTGTGTGTGTGTGTGTGTGTGTGTGTGTGTGTGTGTGTGTGTGTGTGTGTGTGCGTGTGTGTGCGCGTGTGTGTGTGCAGGGACATGCTGGGCCCCTGATTCAGCCCGGGAAAAAGAGTTGGATAGGCCCTCATTGCACGCTATAGAGAGAGATCTCTCTCTCTCTCTATAGCGCTGCTGCTACTCAAAGATTTGCCATTTCAGATCATGGCGAGTGACAAGCCAGTGGGCCAATTACATGAGTAATATTTTGTCGTTGTCAAAACCGTTTGTTTTGTATTTATCATTTAGAAAATGATTTCAACTATAGTGAAAACAGCCGATCTACAACGCCTCGCACCGCAAGGCGTTGTGTGCTTGTAGATCTGCTGTTTTCACTACTGATGAAGCAGGGCCTTGCTTTGCGAAAAAAGAAATCAAATTTGAAACTTGGAGATACGAGGTTTCTGCCCGACAGTGACGATTTACTTTGTTGGCCGCCAGCCCCCAAAATGGAACAAAGGCCGACATTTTATTTTAATTTTTTTCCTAATGGCTGGCCGGCCGTTCGGGAGTTATCCCGCTTTTCCCAATGTCCAGCACGTCCCTGCGTGCGTGTGTCCGTGCCATGGTGCTCAGCCCAGGCCTTTCCAAAGGGCCTAGCTCTGCCAGAGCTCCGTGCAGAGCGCGCCAGCTGCCATGTTAAGTCAGGGGGTGACTCGGCAGCGTGTCTCGGCTCGTTCTTAAGGACGGAAACCAAAGGCAGGAAGCCCAAGTTCCTCAAAGTTCCTACCACAACAGACGGTTATGCAAAAAGAATGCAACCCAATGCTAAACAAAGGCGAGGCGGCCTTTCGGGAGCTGTCAACAAAACGGAATAGACACGTCAAGCCAGCGGCAACTGGAATAATGTCATTCTTAATGGAATTATTTTACTTTGTGCTCACTGCTTATTTTTCAGTGATTATTATACTTTGTGCCTACTACTTATTTTTGGAGCGGTGAAAGCGCTCCCAATAGACAGGTATGTCCGTGGGTATGTCCGTGGGTGGGTGGCTGGGTGGCTGGCCGTGTCCATAGCCTGGCAATACCTTGAGTGGCCACACACAACACACTAGTTAAAGGAGGGGCGCTGTTTTGTGCAGGCCGGGCACACTCACCACTCACTCACAGGCACAGTTTACTCACTCACTCACTCACTCACTCACTCACATAGGGTACAGCTGCTCAAATTCACCGCTCCACTTCGAACCGAGGTTTGATTTTTTTACTTATTCTTTATTTATCCAGGTGAGGTTCGCTGAGCACGAAAGCTCTTTTTCAGCGCGCCCTGCATCACAATCTCACTGACATACATTAAAATCTGGGAGCTGACCTGTGCAACCACGGGAGAGTGTTTTCTGCAGGTGTTTCAGTCCGAGTGTATCAAAGGGTGCGTTCGGAAATGTGCACCGGGTGAGTGCTCAGTGTAGTGAGTGCCTAAACCTATAACCCTAATCCTAACCCTAACCTCAGTAAAACTATGCCTAAACCTAACCCTAACCCTAACCTTAACCTCAGTAAAACTATGACTAAACCTAACCCTAACCCCTAACCCTAACCACACCCGGTGCACATTTCCGAACGCACCCTTTGATACACTCAGACTGAATCACCTGCAGAAAACACTCTCCCGTACAACCACAGTCTCTACTGTTGGGCTCTGAGCAGCTCCACTGGAGCAGTTGGGGGTTCAGTGCCTTGCTCAAGGGCACTGTGTTGAGGGAGGGGTTAAGTGTCAGTCATTCACTTTGTTTGCCATGGCCCAGATCTTTCTTCTGCCAGTCCGGGGAATCGAATTGGGAACCAAGCACGCTCCTCTATCCCACTGTTTCCCAAACAGTGGGTCGGGACCCATTTGTGGGTCGCAGGCAAATCTTTATGGGTCCCTTAAAGTTTCCAACATTTTGTTATTTTATTATTATTTGAAAACATAAAAAAAAAAAAGAAAAAAAAAAAAAAAAACGTTCCGCAAAAAAGCTACATTTTTCTAACCTGACTCCGCCAGATGGTGGCTTATTGAGTTCCTCATCCATCTGGAACTGCTCAGGACCAACCGCTGATGAAGGCCGTCCCTTTTTTCAAGCTATTTGGCAGGTGATTGGATGGGACCGTCTGTCTATCACTCTATCACAGTCTGGGCGTGCTAACTCCAACCACTCATATTGACATGTCTGCATGACGTATAGTTGCTGCACCGGCAGGAAAGTAAGCACTAAACGTCAGCCTCTTTTTTCAAACGCACTTTGAAATGGGGATCGAGGTGCAGGGGCATAAGGGACCGCGACATGAAGTGTGTTTGAAAAAAAGAGGCTCGCAGCAGCTTGTGGTAGCGGCAAAGATGAATAGTGAAAGAACTACAGTGCAACTGCATCAGGCGCTTCTCGGTCGCGTCACACCCGGTCTCGCTCTGATCCCGCCTGTAGCTGCTGCTGATTGGTTAGAACCGGGTGCTGTTCGGTGTAGCACCAATTTCTGAGCGGTTCCAGATGGAGGCTGTATGAGGAACTCAATACGCCACGCTGCCGAGTCACCACACTTTTCTTGAATGATTTTTTCAGTAATTTCATGAAGAAATAAAAGAAAAATCAAAGAAATTCCATAATAACCATACAATACCTGTAGTGAAAATAGCCGATCTACAAGCTCACAACGTGGTGCGAAGCGACATGTTGTGAGCGTTGTAGATCTGCTATCTTCTCTAGTTTGGGTCCCGGGCAAAAGTCTAATTTCTCTTTTGGGCCTCGAGCTGAAAACCTTTAGGCCAGTCCACACCAATGCAACTCCTTTCAACTATTTGCAACATGCAACTACTTGCCACCATTATCCCCAATATGGCAGGTTAATTGTGACTAGTTGCATTGGTGCGGATGGCCTTTAGGTCACCGCTGTACCCAGGTCCTTTCTGTTTGACATACAGTAGGGACCGACTTTCTTGGGGCTCGGGAATATTTGCTGCATCTATTCTATGTGTGGTGCGACTTTGTATGGTTCCTCTTACCTTGGGTTGCTTTTTGGCAGTTCAGAGGTAGCCTAGTAAACTGACTCCTCCTGCCTTCTGATTCCAAGGAGAGTCTGGTTTACGAGGCTAGTTCAGAGGTTCCAACTTATTTGAATTCATATACCGGTACGGTAGGCTGCATTTATGAAATTATGTATTAAATTGTCCCAAACCATTTTTGATTGGGAGGACCGAAGCCAACCCAGGCATCTGGCATGAAATAAAGTGTATCAATGAAATCAATTTTATAGGCCTACACATTAGATATAATTATGCAATAACATTTTCTCTTGCACACAAAACAATCTTTTTTTATGGAGTTGCAGATCACAGACGTGGGAGAAAAGGTGAGGCAACTGAGGAGTGATGATGAATGCCCAGGGCAGGCTGGAATGGCAGGCTGACTGACAGGCTAGCAGGTGCGGTAGCCTAATTGAGACGTCTGCAATTTTCTGACAAGGGAAGTAGCACAAAGCCTGCATGCTTGCTTGGATCCACCAGGTTGCATGGCACTCCTCATATGAATAGACACAGCGGACGGGCATGTGGCAAGCACAAATGCCACAGTTTCACAGGATTTGTTGCTATGCCTGTCAGATTGCCCACCCCACTCACCCTACCCCACGAAGCGTTGAACTAGGCTTAAGCGAGGCAAGGAATGATCCCGCAGGCAGCCCAGTAAAAGACAGCGAGTACAAACTTGGAAAGAAATGCAGAGAACTAATGGCTAAACTGTGGAGGTCAGAAGCGTGTCACTCCCACTGGAGCCAAAACGGCGATCTGACAAATGAGTGGGTGAACAGTCGGGGTTAACATGCAGGAGAGGTGATGAGTTGATGGATGGCAGGTGTGTGTTGGCTGAGAGAGCCTATAGGGCCGAGGACCTGATTGAAGGCAGGTGTGCAGGATCCAGGTGAGTGAGTGGCGGGAACACACGCACATGCGCACGCATGCACGCATGCACACACAAATACACACGTTTGTATTACTATACAGTACTTGAGGAAATCATCATTTTAGGACACTAATTTTATAAATGCAATTTCTTTGCTCTACAAGCTCACAAAGTGTTGCAGCATTGTGAGCTTGTAGATTGGTGCATTACACTGGCGAAACTAAGTATAAATCAGTGATAAATTCAACTGTTTCAGGAACGTGGCATACCTGTTTCCTGTCCCAGTTGAGTGTCCCATAGCTTAATTTGATTGGCTCATTAGCAGATTTGAATAGGAAACACAAACTGACAGGTGTATATGTATATTGACGTCCCTATCTGACATTAAGTGCTGGTTGTCCCAAAGTGCCTCCGGCTAAACGAGACGAAACCAGACATTGCACCTCCCAGTCACCTCTTGGTAGTTTAACATCAAGCAAACGGCCCACAATCTATAGGTGTGATCTTTGACTCTGACCTCTCCTTCATTAGTACAGTGTTGTTTCTGCCAGCTGAGAAACAATTCCAAAAGTCCTTTCTATCTTTTACAGTAAAGTACACCCATCCTGGCCTCTCTCCACTATCAGTTACAGTAGTTTCAGGATTGTTTTTTTAAGGTTTTACTCATGTATTTTATTTTAAAGCCCTGCAAGGCCTTGCTCCTAGCTACATTTTAGATATACCAGTATGCTGGTTCCATAAGCCTGTCATCAGCCTCTGAATCTCAGGGAGGGCTCTCTTGGTTGGGCTCTCACTCGCCTCATCACCTTGGGTGATCAGAGTTTTGCGGGCCAGGCTCCAAGGCTCTGGAAAGTCCTGCCTGATGAGGCTAGCAAACCTATTGTCATCTTAATTTAAATCACTCCTGAAAACATATTATTTTTTATGTCATCGTGTTTTCAATTTGCACTGCCTGCCACTCCCTTAGACTGCCATAGTTTTGACATAACTAATGTAGATTAACTGCCAAGGCTTTTTCCTATTTTATTTACCTGATTTTCGATGGCTCCGTGCACGGCGGCTCCTGTTCCCAGCCTTTCAAAGTCTTCGCTTTCACGCAGAGAAGAAAAAATACAACCGCGATGATCCGTGTGATCACACGATGATCACAGACATGTTAGGCATCCCATATTGACTGCCATGACCCGAGTTTCACTGAGTTTTTCCCGATGTCTCTGATTGCCAACCCAGAGTTTCCTGAGTTATTAATTAACTATCATATTTATGAAATGTATTAAAAAAGAATCACAGAAAAACCGTTAGCATGCGTCCTTCTCTGTATGACATCGTACACGCAGATTTAGCGTTCGTGCACACACCTACATGTATCGCGGCAGGCGCCCGCGAAAGTCGTAATTTTTTCTTGCCAACCAATAATAATGCTACTTTACAATTTTCATTCCTTATTGTTATCGTGTTACTGTTATCCATTTTGTAGCCCTTTTTGGAAAAGCTCTTCTTAAATGCTTGTATCAAAACACCATCCCACTTCCAGCAGTGGAAGCTTGTGATTGGCTGAACCGGAGGTAGGGAGCGCTCCATTGTATCCACTTGGACCACACGGAGGTGCCGAAAGTCGGGGGTACGAAGATTTACTATTCTGTCCATAACAGCACATAAGTCGGTAGGCCTAACGGCGCTGAGTTGGCTGATGCGACCGTCGCACCACTCAACACGGCGACTCGCTCGCTGCCGCTCGCTCGGCGGTGTCTCACGTGGCTCATGGTCGCCTGAGACGGCACGCCTCCGCCATCTCCACCAAAAACAAACGCTCCGCCATTGGTCCACTGCTGGAAGTGGTATGGTGTTTTGATTCACGCTTCTTAAATATACATATTATTATTTCTCTTGTGTGTGAGGACCAGGGAAATTGTCCTCACAGTCTGATCAATTCTACTATAGTTGTGGGGACATTTGAGAAAGAGACAGAGACCAACAGGGCACACACAAGGAGAGGGAAAGATGCTGACAAGCTTGGATAGACATACCTCTGTGGTTCTGATCCAGTCATCCAGAGTTGTGCGTAATATTCCCTGCAGTTTGACAGGCATCTGCGGGGATCAGACGGCTCTGCCAGAGAACTGCTGACGAGGAACAGTGAGCTGTGAAACGCTACCTAGCGATCCAGAACATTCTACGTGTAGGTGTCAGGAAGATGACGACTGGAAGGCAGCCTGGGTCAATAAGATGTCTCGCTGCTCGCGCGGAAGGAATGACAGGATTGTGACAGTGCTGTTAGATGAAGTGTTTGTGGCGAAGCTGTGTTCTTAGAACATGTATCAATCATATTCCAGTAAGTTGAGACGTATGTTTTTTTTAATTGCATACATTTGTTTCATGAAATTAAATCAAGACAAAAATTACACTGTCATGACGAGCACTTTTAATGGCCCTGTAAAGGAAATTCAATGATTTGTTTCTAAAAAGCATTATAATGTTAAAGAGTCATGGCTGAAAACAATTTTGGGGGACTGTGTTTTACTGAATTATGGAGTTAGACTACTTACTGTAGTGTAAACTATAAAAAAAAACATCTGAGTTATGATTTTATTGGGCGGGGCTGAAATCATCAAATGTGGCTGGTTGGTAACACATTATTCTATGGTGTGACAAACTGAGAATGCATATTTATTACAAAAAACATGCATTATTAATGCTTTACACTGTCTTTAATGTGCTTCCAAAACAGTGAAAACTTCAATGTCCCACATAGGCTGCATTTACATTGAAATATGATGACTCATGCTCCTATGTTTTACTCATTGCTTACATTCTTGGCTCAAGTGCTGAATCCTACAAAGGTTAATACTGTACTTTCTCAGTAAAATCACCAGCGTCAATTTAACTCAGAGAGAGTGTACAAAATGGGTCCATTTGGTTCAGTTTCTACTCTCTGGTGTAGTAGTTTTGTATTTTTTCTGTTTTGTATGTGTCTATGGACTGGAGTTAACATTACCCAGGTGTGGTGGTTATAATATGCAAATTCATCTTCCCTGTGTATTTTTGCATTTCTTCCTGAAAGCTGAAAGCCTCTGAGTCAATAGGCCCAATTGAAATACTGTTCATCGCTTTAGTGACCCTTCAACCGTTTAGCATACAGCAACATTGTGGGTGTGGTTAACTTCAGCGGGTTCACCACCCACCTGAAAACCAGGTATATGAACAGGTGGGTGTGGCCTTTCTGTACACTTCTTTGAAAGAGGTCTTCCTCCTGCTCCATCCTTTTGGCTCCTCAGTGATTTTGGGGAGGATGAAAGGACTGGACGTTTTCATTGGTATTCATTGGGGACCCTGTGGGCTTGTAGGATACAGCTTTAAAGCCAGGTTTCAGATCTCACCTCTCCACATCCTGACCGAGCAGAGCTGCTCCAAAGTTAAAAGTAAAAAATAAATAGATTCAGCAGTAAAGCTTAACCATATGAACAGTAGGGTAGCCAGATAAGTCGCCCTCTTTCAAAGTCGCCCCTAAACTTGTTTCCCAACGGGTCTGTGGCCTTAAGCTAGATGCAGAATAGACTAAAATCAAATATTTGCTTCTGGGGGTCCCTGGAACAAAATATTTTGTGATGGGGTCCGTAGCCAAATACATAGCATTCTGGGGGGTCCTTCACATGACAAAGTTTGAGAAACACTGATGGCAACATAAGTTTTTTTTAGAAAATTGTTATGATTTAGAAGACATTTGTAGAATGTGCCTATCAGTGGTTAACGACCCCCAAAATGAGTTTTTGGCCGTGGACCCCCATCTCAAAATATTTTGTTCCACGGATGGACCCCTATTGCAAACTTTTTGTTCCAGGGACCCCCAGAAGCACAGATTTGATTTTAGTCTAATCTGCATCTAGTTTAAGGCCACAGACCCGTTGGGAAACGAGTCTGGGGCGACTTTGAAAGAGGGCGACTTTTCTGGTATTCAACAGTAGCATCCTAATTCTGGTCATAGCAGGTGAAAGACGGCTCTGTTCGGTGAAGAAATCTGGTGTCGAGGAAAGACGAGATGACCAAGTACAGGGTTTAAAGTGTTTTTCTTTTTGTGTGTAATTGTTTTGAGATATTCTATTAAAAACTAATTTAAAGGGGTCATTCCTATTTCCTAGTATTCAATGTCATTTCAGCCTAGAAACCTTATTTTCAAAAAAAGGATTTTAAGATTATTTTCTGAAAGATGGCATGTTCAGCTGTCAGAAAAATATATCATCCCATCTTGTTACCAAATGCATCACACATGAATGGGACCCTTTTTTTCCCCTCCATTTTATGCGTTTCTATTTAATTGCTCTCGTCTCGTCTTTCCTTTTAGTTCTCAACCAACAACAACGTTTCGCCCAGCAGGGCTTTTTCAAGTTACATTTGTATGGCTTTGGAGCCCTTAAATAGGCCATATTCAGTGGGTGTCTTAACTCAATTAATTCATGAACCAATAGATAGGCAGTTCTCGATGTGGTTCCACTAAAAAAAATAAACATCAATTAAAGGGCCATACATATGAACAATAGGTTAAAAAATGTATATCCCACTTCGAACCCGATCGGGTGCGAATGGGTTGGGTTGCACATATTACATATCACAAAGCATAAACATGTTACATACAATAAAATATATAGATATACAATTACAGCCAGGTATAGCCTATAGACACCCATACACAAAGGCAAGTAAAGCAGGTCAGTTACAGAAATGGTCTAATATATTGATTGTATTACTCCTCATGTAATGAAGAATATGGTAGCACATTGGGAACACTAAGATCTTTATATATTTATCAACCATATTTTCAGAATCTTGAAAAAGTATCAATTTCCTCACCAGTAATGTAACCTAAAACATTGATAAAAAGGCAAATTAAACCATGCTACTGATACTTCTTCAGGTTTCCTATAAAAAATGTATGCTACTTTCTGAAGTCATGTGCCTCGAGGATTTAGTCAGGGGACATTTACAGGTGGATTTGCACCAGCTTAACGGGGGGACAGTCAACTGAGGGACACACATTGATTTAAAGATTTGAAACATAAAAAATACATTAACAACTAGAAGCAGTGCTCTTCCGAGCACAGGTCTCCACCAGGTCAGGTAGGTCCTGGTGGCGCTAAATGTGAAAAGGGTACCTTTTTTGGCCTTTAAAAATGCAGGGAAAAGGTTTTACCTTGGCCTCTAAGGCAGGGGTCTTCAACAGGGGGTCCGCGACCCCTAGGGGGTCCGCGAAATTATTGCTTAAAAAAAAAAAAAAAAAAACAGGATGATGTTTTTTCCTTTTTTTTCCATTTTCCACATTTATGTTAAAAAATAAATCATGATTCTATCCATTTTGAATAGCTTGAATACATGATTGCTATTGACATATTATTGACATTTGTTCTCAGTTAATAAGTAGTATGTTTAGAAATGGTTGTGGTACGGCCCACCCTGCTCGCTGTAACTTGTACATGTTTAAAATAAAAAATATGTCGTAGCCCCGACCCCCCCACCTTACGAGGTGGTAGGGGGTCCCTGCTCCATCTCCCCATCAGTTTGGGGGTCCCCGGCCTGAAAACGTTGAAGACCCCTGCTCTAAGGAGTGCGCATACAAAGTTTGACACTAATCGGTGGAGTTATAGGTGAAAACATGAATCGGCCTGTTATAGCGCCACCATGAGGCTGATTTGATTTTTCTTAAGTGGCATTTATTCCGGAATGTGCATGCACAATTTCACCAAAATCGCACACTGCGTTCAGGATTTCAGGCATTTTATTCAAAACTGACCAATCCTGCAAACTTTGAAAGCCAGTTTTAGCCAATCAGGATGGAATATGGAAAATCTGACACATCCATGTCGATCACATGACTGTAGAGATACTGTCTACTGATTTACGTGATTTTTGGACAAAATCTGTAGGAGTACTGGCAAAAGTTAGTTTTGCAAAAGTCGGCCTCCTGGTGGCGCTAGAACAGGCCCATGTGAAATATTTGGGGCAGAGGTTCTGAATTGGTATCGAGGGAGTGTGTGTGCACAGTTTGGCAGCGACCGGGCCAACGGCGCCGGAGATTAGCTGGTAACGGACAAACGGACGGACGGACGGACGCACGGACGGACGCACGGACGGACGGACGGACGCACGCACGGACGGACGGAGGGGAAAACATACTCTCCCTCAGCCTTCGGCTGGTGGAGACAATTAATAACATTTGGTGAGAAACATTAGAAATAGAATACATACTATATAATCATATTTTTATATATATATATTTTAGTTTGAATTGTATTACTTATATGTGAACTGAATCTGGGTAAATATGAGCTGGGACATGGCATTACTTACTTCTAGCTTACTTCTACTCAAACCAAAGTGATGATCTTATATTGAATTTACCCTGAGTATTTTCATATTTTTTCTATGGTGGAGAACCTTTAACAGTCTAAGATAAGCCTTTCGTATTTTCGTATTTTTGCTTATTTGACGAGATATGCTGTATTATATCATGGGGACACAAATGGCACAGAATACTAGGAATGACCCTAAACCTGTTAACACTCCTGTATAATTTGCAAAAAAACGCCTATACACAGCATACCCAAAGTACATTGATTGTTGTTCTTGAACCAATCGCAATAAATGCATGGCCATGGTCTCATTCTGAAGGTAACACTTTGAATCAACTCTATGTGCAACTGTAATACAAGTTTGACCGGAATAGAGTTTTTTTTTAATTCTCGCCTAAATATTTTGGCCTCCTCTTAAGATCTAGAGCAGTGGTTATCAAATTGGGGGCTGTTTTCAGATGGGACGTCTGCGGCCAAATATTTATATCAATTTGGGGGTCCTTGACATGAAAAGGTTTAAGAACCAGTGAATTATAGACCGAAAGAACTGAGATTTCAATATGCTGTCTAGGTTTTGGCTCTCGGCTCGTGCTGTTATTCAGCGAGTGCTGTTACTCAGCTACTGGGCCTCCGTGCCAAGTTTGGACACCCCTGAGGCGCTAGGCCATACAGTATACAGTAGTATGTGCATGGTTTATTATTATAAGGACCAGCACAACCACAAATACATGCTGCTAGCAACTGCTGGTTTGCATTCTATTGTAGTAGTTCTGTTTTTGAGCTGCATTGTTCCTGCTATAGCTTCAACATCTGGCTTTGTCCGGTCAAAAACCGAAGGGAAAAACGTGTTGAAAAATGTCCAAGGCTTAAGTAACCTGAAGCCCGGCCTACATATGACCTAGATATGGCCTACATCTTGCCACAAACGTCTCAAAGTTTGTTGTAGGCCCAGGGTCCCATGGGGCTTTAAGCCGTGACATCATTTTGTAGTCAGACCTCCAAGCAGATTTATTATCAATATGTGTCCCTCGCTATTTCAACAGATCCGAGACAAAAATGACGACTAAAGTATAATTTTACCACTTTCCTTTCACTAACAAAGAGAAGAAAAATTAGTAAATAGTAAAAATAGTAAAAAGATTCACGGGCGCTGGGGCCTTTTGGCCCCAAAAGTTCTCCTCTGCCTACAAAATGATGTCAGACTTAACAGCCCCATTGGCCAAGCTTCGCAGGACACGCTGTGATTGGCTAGCAGGACGCTTGATAAAATGAACTCATTAATACTGTAGCACCGCTCACTTCACACTAGGTGTGATTTTTCCCCTCAGCATGGCTCTGTACTGGCTAGCCGTCGTGGTCGGCCTGCGTGCGACCTTGCGTGCGTGCCGTGCATGCATGTGTGTCTGTGTGAGTGTGTGTGTCCGGTGCTAATCTGACAAACTACCGGACCGTTCAGCGGCAAATTTCTTGTGCACACTGACTAACTAACTTAATACGTCAATGCACCTTTTCTTCACCTTGTGTTTATTACGGTAACTTTAACTTTATAATAATAATGGAAGTCGACACAGATCAGATCAGGCTGAGTGCAGTAACTATGAACAAAAAATGGACTTTAAAAGTCACAATGGCTAATTTGACCTTTGGAATACACAAATAAGTTGATGTGCCCAAAAACTTTACTACGCTTTGGCTTTGTAGGGCAGTGACTGTATGCTTTTTTGGTAATAATAAAAAATGTAAAAGTTTGCTGTGTAGGCTACGAATCCTCCTAATAGTGTGTTCTCACTTTGTTATCAGTGCATGCGCATGGGTGACCTTGTGACTTTTGGCTGTGGCAGGAACGGAACCAGCAACAGGGCAACATGTCAAATCCAAATTTGTTTTCCCACGACAGCAGCACAAGTCCCGGAGAATGGAGATGGGATATTATCATTTAATAGTGATTCAACAGTCGTTCATATTTTATGACATAAATGTCCCCGGGCCGTCTGTGGCACACAACAGCCTCCAAACGTTTCCTGGCAGTCTCATTAGCTCTACACAAAGAGTAGCAGGAAGAGGCACGTAGCCTCATGTTTGTGTTTTGTGCCGCTCTTGAATGACGGGAAAATTGCTATGGGGTCACATTTCACAACATACCAGCCCACCCCTCAGCATTTGATCTCGTTTCTCTCCCTTTTTGGCTCCCTCTCTCTGTTGCGTGCGTGTGTGTGCGAGTGTGTGCGAGTGTGCGTGAGTGTGTGTGTGTGTGTGTGTGTGTGTGTGTGTGTGTGTGTGTGTGTGTGTGTGTGTGTGTGTACGTCCATAGATCACCAATGCATTTGTGTGCACGTGTGTGCTCAAAATGTGCGCCCATCTGGCATGCAGGAGTGTGTGCATAGGCCTACATGCCCCGGCCTGAAGACAGGAAAAGAGGACTTTTGATCACCGTTGATCTTTTTGATGGATCTTTTCTTGATAGGGAGGGGATTTCCTCAGAGCAGAGAGTTTGTAGCTAATGGACGGAAATAGCAGATCGACAAGCTCCGTCGTGAGCTTGTAGATTTGCCATTTTTGGTGCACGACGCACCGTAAAACTTAACTTAACTAAAACATAACTTAGGCATGAATCCCCGTCATGCCATGGGCGCTGGCCTCTGCCATGCAGTCCAGCCAGTCCTATACGTACAGCAATAACTTCGGCAAACGACAACGACGACAACTCAGACAACGCTGTAAATACAGCTATAACAACAGCGTGTAATAACTACGAGTCTTTATGGGACACAAACAGAGGACTTTATGAGTCTGTGTGTCTGTGTGAAGTGGTCGGATTGATGAATTCTCCAACGCAATGCAGTGCCACTGATGTGTTTCCACCATGAGCAAAGACAGATCATAGCATAGTGTGTGTGATGTGTGTGTGTGCGTGCGTGTGTGTGTGTGTGTGTGTGCACACATGCGTGTGTGTGTGTGTGTGTGTGTGTGTGTGTGTGTGTGTGTGTGTGTGTGTGTGTGTGTGTGTGTGTGTGTGTGTGTGTATGTGCGCGTGCTCGTGTGTGCATGCAAATCGAATTTGACCCAGATTCTTCGACTTCTTTCTTCTTTGTCCTCATCTTCTTTTTCATGTCGTCTTAATTATTCTCTTATTTATTTTTATTTCTCTTCCTCTTCTTCTTTTTTATTCTTCTTTCCCTTCTTTTTTATTTCTCCTCCTCCTCCTCCTCCTCCTCTTCCTCCTCTGTCCTCTCTTCTCTGTGGGCTGGATGGATGGATCTTTTGATGTGGCGGTCTCTCAGTGTTGTGACCGCAGGCCTCAAGAGGAACCAGATGCTCTTTGGACTGGCTTGTGGTGGCGAGGCATATACTGTATATATACATATGTATATATATAAATAATAGGGAGGAGAAAAAAGGGACGAGGTTGGGTGGTGGGGACTCGCGCGCGCGTGTGTGTGTGTGCGTGTGTGTGTGTGTGTGTGTGTGTGTGTGTGTGTGTGTGTGTGTGTGTGTGTGTGTGTTTGAGGGGGGGGGGGGAGGGTTGCGTCTGTGCCAGCTGAGTTTACTGTAAAAACTCACCCGCACCACCAAAGCTTAGGCGAGAGAAGGGGTGTCTTTCTTGTCCCTGAGGAGATTACATGACACCACCATGGAAAACTCTAACTGAGGCCCGCAGGGAGACAGCGGACCGAAGATGAGCGGCAACAGAAACGTCCCACGGTGCCAATCTGTGTCTGTTTAGCCTTTCGCTCGTTCCTTTTAAGCGTTTTCGCTTAAAACGACAAAATGGGGGTTTTCGACCATTTGGTCCATCTTAGGATGTGGAGGAGGAGGATGACGCCATAGAGAGAGAGAGAGAGAGAGTACTTGATGGCCGACACTGAAATGGAATGTTGAAAGGCTCAAAGCAATGGTTTATACACAGTAATTTACAAAAGTGTGTACAAATGGAACCACGTGTGTACAAATGGAACCCTTGCGGGTCCATTTGGTTCCATTTGTACACGCGTTCTTCTTCCATTTGTACACACCCTGATTTAAATGAACTCTGCAGATTTAAACATTATGGTTCTAAACAGTGCTTCTAGACTTAGAACTTCAAACCAAAATGTGGGATGAGGAAGTTTAACCTTCTCATATTTTGGGCTGTGAGTGACTTGATGGCCCAAATCTAACCCCTATCTAAAAGTAAATAAATCACACCTAGAGTGAAGTGAGCTGTACTATTTACGAGTTAATTTCATTAAGTGTCCTGCAAAGCTTGGCCAATGTGACACCGGGCGAACAACAAACTTCAAGCGCTTTGTGCCAAGATGTAGGCCAGATGTAGGCCATGCTTCAGAGCCCAGACAATGGCAGATGTTGGAGCTTAGCTCCTTTCAGGAGCGACGCTCAATAATAATAATAAAAAGAAAACATTGCTCTAATAGTAAAAAAGAAAGTAAAGAAGGAAGCCAGATGATCAAGTCCGTCATACAAATCTCGACAACCCCAAGCAACAGCTTGTGGATGTTTCTAGTTGAAGCTTTGTTATAAACTTTTGAACTTTTTCCGTTTACTCTCATGGCTAGAATGTTTGTCTATATAGAATATACATGTGTATACACACAATATGTGCAATGTCTGCTGTGTTTTCCACTTTCTAACCAATCTATGGATGGTGTTGGTCAGTGATGTCTGGAACTGTGTCAACACATGTCAACACATAATCATCACATCTAAGTACAAATAAAGCTCACGGCAAGCAGGATACAAAGCATGTCACATGTTGGCTCCGGGGGCCCCTGTAACGATCCTGAATAAAACAACAACAACATCAGCAGCATAGACAAAAACCTGCGGTGCTACATCAAAACGGTCCCCTCCATGACTCGCCACAGTGAAATGCGGCCCGGGTACAAGTACCATTCAGAGACAGAGAGAGAGAGAGAGCGAGGGGAATAAAACTCATTACGGTTTTGATTTATGACCCTCACATGACACCGTAGGGTTTGGCTCCTTGCAGGAAGCCTCGAGAGTCGAGAGCTCCTTCCTGGACTTTGACCACATAAACATAAAGGCGCACATTAAGAATTTTCCTCTGGTCACACGCCGTGGACGGTAATGTGCTTGCTGACGGAGGCCCGTCTGGTTGCAGCTCAGACAGGGCGGTCTGTCTGACGTAAGAGATGACTTTCAGAGTGGGCTTGTTGTTTCTGTCCTATGACTAGCATTTTATCTTCAGAGTGGGCCTGTTGGTTCTGTCCTACGCATCAGGCACGTGCACACATATACATCAAAGGGGGCCCTTGCCCGTCTGTAAAAAGTGCCCTCTCCAGACCTTGAATGCAGTTTTCACTATGGTGAAAGAAACGGCAAATGCCCCCTCTCCATGCCATACCTGAATGCAGCATTCAGCAGCAGCTTTGTCCAAACTCTCCTGAACTTGAATGCAGATTATTATGTTGAAAGAATTGCCCTCTCCGTGTAGACATCCATGCCGTACGCCACATCTCCAGTATTCAGTTGATTATGCTTAGTTTAGTGTGGTATCAAGTACCGAACATAGACGACCTCCAAGCTCACAACGCGTCGCAGCGCAACGCATTATGAGCTTGGAGGTCTGCTATTTTCAATATTTTCCCTGGTCCTATCGGTATGACTAGCATTTTATCTTCAGAGTGGCCTTGTTGTTTCTGTCCTCTCTGCATTTTATCTCTGCGTGAGGGATCTGTGGGATCATGGCTGAGTGGATTCAGTGGTTTGTGTTGTTTTTATTATTCGCTTTTTCCTTTGTTCTTTTTCTCTCTCCTCTCTCCCCCCCTCTGTCTTTCCCTCCCTCTGTCCTTTGTCTCTGTCCGTATCTCGCTTGCTCTTGCTCTCTCCTGATCCCTCACTTTGTCAATTTTATTGACACAAACCTCTCTCTCTCTCTCTCTCTGTGAGGTGGAGCTGTCCAACTCATTGATTTCTCACCGCCAACTCATCATCACATGCGGACGCTTGGTCAGGACCCCTTAGCGTCACTGTTTATCTTCTATTCATGCAGCTAATCAATGTGTAGACCATCATAATGCCTTCCATAATGGACACTCTATTCTAAAGACAGAACTGACATGAAATGACAGAACTGTTTTTATTCCAGGGCACACCATCCTAGAAAACAATGAACAATAGGCTGATATTTATCCAGTACTTACGGTAAATAAGGCAAATACGTGTGCAAATCTTTAATATGACTATATGAGCAATGTCATTTATGATTAGTCAAATCATTAGTCCAAGAACAGGACATGCTGTAGAGCAGGGTTTCTTGGTGGGTGCCGTGACGCAAATCACTTCAGTTGAACCCCTTTTTGAATCTACACCAAATCTCTTCGCCAAAAATAGCCAATGTACAATGTGACGCGTTGTGAGCTTTGGTGCAAGTGGTTAAACGTCAAGTAGAAAGTTATTTTGTATCTGTCCTGAATGGAAACGGATATTCTCTGAGTTTTCACATTGAATCTTAGGTGGAAAGATTGACATTTACGTAATATTACATATACAGTAAATGTTAGGTGCGATAAATGTGATATAGGGGTGTGCCGTGGATGAGAAAGTTAATTCCAGGGGTGCCCTAAGCCAAAAATCGTTTGAGAAACCCCGCCAGACAGTGCACTACTATATACATGCACACATTGACCGTTTTAAAGAGATGTTTGGTATGCTAATGTTGTAGTGATCATCCAGTCAAGCTAAAGTTGCTGACAGGAAAACTCCTAAAAGTGGGGCCTGTGGTTTTGTTTCATGTGGTAAAGTGGTGCCACTCTGAGAATCCTCCTTGGGTTCCCTCCCGCTGATCAAAGGCCCTCTGCTAATCTATTTCGCTCTGAGGCTACGGCTGTTTCCACGACAACGTGATGGTACACAGGAAGTCCTGTCCTTCCTTCATGGTCCCTTGTCATCAACAATGCAACCACTCAGCGGTGGCTGATCCTTCCTGCAGTCACTGTGCGTGAGTGTGCATGCACGTGTGTGTGTATGTGTGTGTGTGTGTGTGTGTGTGTGTGTTTCTATGTGTGTGTGCGTGCGTGAGAGATTCAACTGCAAACAGCACAATGCTTTTAAACTTTCCTCCACTTGGTGTGTGTGGGTGTATTTCTGTTTCTGTGATTGCATGCCCATGGGCTTGTGTGTGTTTTAAACACAATCCCTGATGCCTCGGTAAAGCCCTTTGCACACAGGCGCGTTTAACCGCACGGATAAAACGGACAATATAATTTTTTGAAAAGAAAACAATGATTCTCTATGACCTCATGCACACCGGCTCTGAATTAGCCGTGCGACGAGTGGCTGCCGCCGTGCGTTTTTTTCTCGATCGAAACCAGTTCGATTCGTGCGTCTTGTCGCATGCGGTAAAAAACTCATCACTCCTTTTATGACTCCTTTTTGGATCCGCAGCGCCGATTCCGCACAGCCTTGCACACCAAATCCAATGCGTTTTATTCATGCCGCAAACGAAAAAAACGCAACTGTCCTGTGTGCAAAGGGCTTTAGTCTGACCTATACTTCGTCGTGACTCGTGATGTGGTGCTGATGAAGTATAAATCACCCTGTAGTGACCCAGAATGCACCTTGAAATGCCGCCGTCTCTGGTCCCACAAGAAGTGCCCTCTACCAACACAGAGAAGGTTCTTTAATTGCCTCATGTATCAGATTAATGTTCTTCTTCTCTATTTCAGTGGTTCTTAACCTTTTCTGGATCAGGGCCCACTTGAAAAATCGCACCCATCGGACCATTCGGCTGCCGTGTTAATTAGTCAGATGGCTGGACCGTGTGTTTATTTGAATGATCAATCAATCCATTGTGTTCTGGCTTGGAACACTATGGTATACTTTAAGTTCCTATGCATCAGCAGATTCGTTCACAATGAGAACTTTTTTTTTATCATTGTGGGCTCGCTGAAAGGCGAGACCAGTATGTTATACAAAATCTTTTTTTATATCAAGTTTATTCTCCGCCAAAAAAAATGAGCAACAGTACAAAGGCAGGGCCCTTTCAGACATTATTTTCACAATAGAACCATGTTATACAAAATGCAATGCCTCTTTTCCATGAGGACTCCCATCTTTGCCATACCCTTGCTTTTGCTGAACTGACGCCACTGGTTGGCTCGAGACCAGTATGTTAGATCAGTCTCAAAGAGACAGTACAAAGGCAGGGCAGGGCCTTTAGCCAATGAGGGAGCAGCGAGCCCACACTGTTTCGTAGGAACAGTATTTCTAGTTACAATCTGTGTTTTGGCTAATTAGTTGAGGGCCCACTTGCAATGTCCTCACGGCCCACCAGTGGGCCCCCGACCCACAGGTTGATAAGATTATGATTGACTGAGCTGCAGTGGAAGCCATTGTAAAATGCTCTACACCTGTAACAGTATCAATACATGTACAGTCACTATAGACATTGTCAAAATGTCAGATGTTGTGAATTTTTAAGAAACTGTAGTGAAATTGTTATCAAAAACCTTGTTTAACTGGGGTGTAGTTCAGGGCTGTTAAGTATGACATCATTTTGTAGGCAGAGGAGAATTTCTGCCCCCTGTTTCCGTGAATCTTTTTACTATTTTTACTATTTACAAATTTTTCTTCTCTTTGTTGTTGAAAGGAAAGTGTTAGAATTATACTTTAGTCATTATTTTGGTCTCGGATCTGTTGAAAATAGCGAGGGACAGAAAATGCTCTGGGGGCAGATTCTCCTCTGCCTACAAAATGATGTCACAGCTTAAAAGCCCCTGTTGGCATGTTTGGTAACACTGCTTCAAACTACCTTTGTTTCGTTCCTCTTACATAAGAATCACTGATTTATACTTAGTTGTGCGCTGGTGTCACTCGCCTAAAATAGACAATCTACAAGCTTGTGGATCTGCTATTCTTGGTGCACAACACCACTTGCAAACCGAGTCTAATTAAGCTTTTTGTGGGCTGCGATGCAGACCTGCTGATCGATCGCTGCAAATCATCTTGATGAAGTCCTAGCCTGGTGTTTCCCGGACAGCAGATTTTGACCCAAATATGGGTCATGTGGGACATTTTCACTGCCAATCACACCCACGTATGCCGCCTCTGCAACTGTTAGCAGCAGGCAACGCAATGAAAGATCCCTGATGTACATGTAGTTACCAGGGCAGAAACCCCTTATCTCCATATTTTAACTTTTTAGTCAGGAACACTCACTTTAGATTTAACCATTTATTGCAACAAATGGAATACAGTTTAACTTGACGTTAAAGGGCCCCACGTTCGTAGATGGTCCCTGAATCTTGTCCAAGCCATGCAAAATCAGGGAACTTTAAGCAAAACCCCCCATAGGTATACAATAGTAGTACAATAGCAATATATTGACATATTAGTTTGAATCAGTAGACATAAAACCACAAGTATTTGAGCCTTTGCCAGACTCTGATCTAAAGGTGGAGGCTGGGGTGGAGGAGGCAACTAAGCAGCAGCGGATCCGAGGCTTCAGATCGAAGACAAGCAGAGCTGCAAGCCGTATTTAAAGGAGCCTCCCTTTCTGAGCGTGAGATCTGATTGGATTATGACAGTGTGATGTAATGATCAGCAGATCTGTGAATGAGGAATAGGAAAGGATCTGACTGACAGCTGCAGCTGAGGCGGGCGAGACTCACGTGTCCTGCATAAACTTTTTTTTGGTAAATTAACGCCCTACTTGATCGTACCACAGCGCCACACAAAAGTATCAAAAGTAGCAGATCCACACGCACGAAACGCGGCACGAGGCGGCTGTAATTCCTACAATTCCAAGAGCTTGTCAGGGTGAGGGTCCCCAGTTCATATATGTTTATTTTGGGGGTCACAGCCTAAAAAAGTTTGCGAATCCCTGTTCTAGTGCATTGTGGAACACGCGTTGCTTCGTTCTACGCATCTCGCCTATCTTTGTCTACCGATTACAAGGCGAGGCTGTGTGAAATTAAAATACATTTTGTAATCTTTGATGCACTTTGAGAACATTTCCACCCAGAGGTCATAAACAAAATCCTCGTCCCCAACTCTTTCATGTCACTAATAATGGCACTCAGTCCTCGAGGGAGCTTTGAGCACAATGTGCAAATCATCACCCAGCTTTCCTCCTGGCTATCTCTTGATGAGAACAGCGTGTTGTTGTGTGTGTGTGTGTGTGTGTGTGTGTGTGTGTGTGTGTGTGTGTGTGTGTGTGTGTGTGAGAGAGAGAGAGAGTGTGTGAGAGAGTGTGTGTGTGAGAGAGAGAGAGAGAGAGAGAGAGAGAGAGAGAGAGAGAAAGAGAGAGAGAGAGAGAGAGAGAGAGAGAGAGAGAGAGTGTGTGTGTGTGTGTGTGTGTGTGTGTGTGTGTGTGTGTGTGTGTGTGTGTGTGTGTGTGTGTGTGTGTGTGTGTGTGTGTGTGTGTGTGTGTGTGTGTGTGTGTGTGTGTGTCTCTGTAATGTATATTTGACCATGCAATTATGTGTGCGCGTGCGTAGTGCGTACCGTATATGACATTCTGTCTGCGTGCTTGTACATAGTACACATATGATTTAATGCGTGTGAGTGATCTCACATTGGCATGCATGCATGTGTACGTGTCCATCCGCGGCGTGCCTGTGTGCACATACTGTACATGCATGTGGCCTGCGCAGAGAGCCTGCCATTCAGTCTCAAAGGCTGTTGTCATCTTCACAATGTTTCAAGTCGAATGTGAACAATATGTGTTGGGGGCGCCTGCGGGACTCTTATGGACGTGGGGAATGTCAAATCTGCATCCTATTAAGAATCTGTTAGAAACTTATTATGGAAAGATGGAATGAGCTTACGAAAGCAGGGGAGCATCAGCTGCAGCCTATTAGATGGCCTGATCTCTCTCACTGCTGGGCTCTTCAGAGAGCAATTTTTTTTTTTAAACTAAATTTTTGTTTGTATAACATCGAGGCCTTGGGGAATTGGAAAGATAAACTGATAAAACTGTATAATAATGGGTTCATTCCAGTGTATTAATATAATATACTAACGTACACAAAACATTCTACTAAAATACACATGATAATACAGACTTAAGTAAGTTAAGATAATGCAGACTTATAGCCTAATTGAAGCCTTCCTGATAAAATATGTACCGGTATGTATCAGAGTGTACATTAGGTACTGTCACAGCCAAATCCACTGTGAATTCTATTATGTTATCACAGGAACCCTAGCATCCCTATCCTTTGCATGTCATTTAAGGTCGTAGTCCAAAGTACTGTGGAAATAGCAGATGTACAAGCTCACAACAAGAGTTGCAATGCATTGTGATCTTGTAGATCAGCCATTTCCGGTGTGTAGAGGGAGAACATTTGCAGGCTATTATGACTGGCGGACCCCAATCAATGTATGATCAATATAGGGCTAATTGGTTAGGCAGTACTCTAGGCCTTGAGCTAATGTACTAGACTTTAACATTTTAATAACTGCCAGAGTTAAAACATCATCTAGCCTCCCTTGTGACGTTGGAAAGACTCGTCTCTCTTCTTTCCACTGGAAAAATAACATTGTAACCACGATCTTCCAGTTATGGCCAAAATTGCAATCTGGAGAAATCAGAGATAAATGCATTTTTCAAGTAGACGGGATGTATTTCTTTATAGATGAAGTGATTTCCGGGTGTAATCCTGGGATCATTGACAGGCTGCGGAAGAGCGCCCTCTATCGTAAACCACTGAAAACACCAAATGACAAGAAATCTTGTCTTTGGTGGTCTGAGCGGTGTGTGTGTGTGTGTGTGTGTGTGTGCGTGTGCGTGTGCGTGTGTGCGCGCGCGTGTGTGTGTGTGTGCGCGTGTGTGTGTGCGTGTGTGTGTGCGTGTGTGTGTGGGCCTCAGTTGTCTCTCGTAGCGTCGCTTGCACCGCCTGGCGTTCACGCTTTCCTGTCGTCATCTGTGCTCGGCTAACACTGTCCTCTGGCTCCAACGCTCTGCCGTCTTTGCTTTTGTTAGTGGTTTCAGTTTGCAATGCAGACAAAACTCAAACACAAACATTACTCTACGGAATAGGAGAAAAGTCCACTTGCAACCTTAGGTCATGCAAATTCTTTGCCATCTGGCCAGTGATGTATATCGGACCAGTTACCCATATGGAGACCCCTATAGGTACCCATATATGGAGATCCATGTACTGTATATGTGAGAGCCCAAACATGCTTACTCAGTTATTGTCTCCACCAGCCGAAGGCTGAGGGAGAGTATGTTTTCCCCTCCGTCCGTCCGTCCGTCCGTCCGTCCGTCCGTCCGTGCGTCCGTCCGTCCGTCCGTTTGTCCGTTACCAGCTAATCTCCGGCGCCGTTGGCCCGGTCGCTGCCAAACTGTGCACACACACTCCCTCGACACCAATTCAGAACCTCTGCCCCAAATATTTCACATGGGCCTGTTCTAGCGCCACCAGGAGGCCGACTTTTGCAAAACTAACTTTTGCCAGTACTCCTACAGATTTTGTCCAAAAATCACGTAAATCAGTAGACAGTATCTCTACAGTCATGTGATCGACATGGATGTGTCAGATTTTCCATATTCCATCCTGATTGGCTAAAACTGGCTTTCAAAGTTTGCAGGATTGGTCAGTTTTGAATAAAATGCCTGAAATCCTGAACGCGATTTTGGTGAAATTGTGCATGCACATTCCCAATAGGCAGAGGAATAAATGCCACTTAATAAAAATCAAATCAGCCTCATGGTGGCGCTATAACAGGCCGATTCATGTTTTCACCTATAACTCCACCCATTAGTGTCAAACTTTGTATGCGCACTCCTTAGAGGCCAAGGTAAAACCTTTTCCCACATTTTTTACATCAGCCTTTTATAGCGCCATCAGGAGGCCGACTTATGTAAAACACATTACATGCCTGACCTGGTGGAGACCTGTGCTCGGAAGAGCACTGCTTCTAGTTCGTTATGTGAAAGTCCTATGATGTCTATGACATCATACCCTTTTATGCCCATACATGGAGATCCCTGTCTGTAGAACCAGCCACACAGATATGGGCTGTCTTGGCCAATTGTCTTGGCCATATATGGATTCTGTTAGTGTGGTATGTGCCGATGTGGCCTCCATATATGGGCATTCCCATATGAAGTCCAGTTAGATGAGCTTAATATTGATGACATCAGGGAACGCCATATATGGGATTATTATAAGGGATTCTGTTAGTGTGACATCACAGCGAAGCCAAAGCGTGCAAAGCACGCTACGTTCATGATTTCAGGCATTTTATTCAAAACTGACCAATCCTGCTAACTTTGGAAGCCAGTTTTAGCCAATCAGGATGGAATATGGAAAATCGGACAGATCCATGTTGATCACATGACTGTAGAGACACTGAGACACATTTGCATGATTTTTGGACAAAATCTGTAGGAGTACTGGCAATAGTTAGTTTTGCAAAAAACGGCCTCCTGGTGGCGCTAGAACAGGCCCATGTGAAAAATGTGGGGCAGAGGTTCTGAATTGGTATCCAGGGAGTGTGTGTGCACAGTTTGGCAGCGACCGGGCCAACGGCGCCGGAGATTAGCTGGTAACGGACGGACGGACGGACGCACGGACGCACGCACGGACGCACGCACGCACGCATGCACGGACGGGGAAAACATACTCTCCCCCATGCCTTCGGCTGGTGGAGACAAAAAGCTTTATTAAAAAGGTAGGTCTTTAGTCCTCTCTTAAAAGAATCAACAGAATGTGTTGCTCTCTGGTGGTCAGCGACGGCATTCCACAGTCGGGCGGTGGCCGAGCCTGATCAATAGTGACGTTGGATTAGTACCAAATTGTACAATGATAATGTTTGATACAGTATATTCTTCGGGTGTAAGGCCTTTGTGAAACAATGAAACCTAGAGGTGTGCAGAGTTGAGCTGCTTCAGCACCCTCTGCTGGATTGAGTATTACAATCCTAATCCTAATCCTAGTCTAGAATAGATTCATTAAATCTATATAATAGATAGGCCCCACGCCTTGGGGAGTTGTTTGTCACAGTACATTTGCACACAAGTGAAATTTATTCTCTGCATTTTACCCATCCTATAATAACTAGGAGCAGTAAGCAGCCATATGTGGCACTTGGGGAGCAATTAGGGGTTAAGGGTCTTGCTCAGGGACACATCGACACATAGCTGCCTGACCGCGAATCGAACCTGCGACATCCAGGAGCTCTGGCTCCCCAGGCAGGCTCCCTAGCCACTCAGCTACGGCCGCCCCTAATCTAATCAATTACACCTCCCATGGACCCCTAGGGGACATTTGAAAATGTCTCAACACTTTCAAAAATAGCTAATCTTTATCATCGTGATGCATTGTGAGCTTGTAGATTGGCTTTTTAATACATTATTTTGAACTGGGCTATACAGTAAATGGTTAAATAAGAAATTATAAAAGTTAGTTAGTTAGTTAGTTTCATTTATTTGTCCACAATGTGGAGATTTGTCTTTTGTCTCATATCTCATATACAATTACAACATTAAAACAGATAACAACAAACAATTACACACAATGACACAAAGCATCTTTAAGGCAACCAGGAAGGACAACAATGGTATATGTTGGAAAAAACAGGCAGATCAGCGAGACATGACTTCATTCATTGCCTTAATGGCATTAGGAATGAATGAATTTTTAAAAATATTACGGCTACGGTGTGCCCAAGCTGTTCTATAGCGTCTACCAGAGGGAAGTAAATCGAACTCCCTATGGAGTGGGTGAGAGGGGTCATTTATTATCTTGACAGTCTTTTTACTAACCACTTCATTGTAGATACAACTTAATAGTTTTTGTTTTTTCCCTATGATTTTTGATGCCAGATTTACTATTCTCTGCAGCTTGCCTCTACCTTGTAGGTTAAGATTACCGTACCACATTGCCATGTTGAAGGTTAAGATTCCCTCTATGAGGTTCTTATAAACCGTTTCCATAATGTGCTTGCTCACCCTGAAAGAGTTGAGCTTGCGTAAAAGGTGGAGACGTTGGTTACAGGATTTAAAAATATAGTCAGTGTTGTCCTTGAAGTTAAGGTTGCTGTCAATTATAGTGCCTAGATATTTAAAGTTGTTTACTATCTCTACATTATGTCTCTTAATTATAAGGGGTTGCACAGGGTTCTTTTCATAAATGACCAGTTCCTTTGTTTTTGATATATTCATCTCCAAGGAGCTTACATCACACCAGTTATGGAGAGAAGATACTTGTTTTCTGTATGCTTCTTCTCCAGCTGTATCCTCCTCCTCTAGTAAGGCAACCAAGGCCATATCATCAGCATACTTAAAGAGACTAAACTTCTCCAGATCTAATTGGAATTCGTTAGTATACAAGGAGAAAAGTAAGGGTGATAAAATTGTCCCCTGAGGAGCACCTGTGTTAAGCACAGTGATGTCGGACCGAGTGTCGTTGACACGGACTTGTTGAGGGCGGTTAGAGAGAAAATCTCTGACCAAATGTATAATACCCCCATTTACCCCCAGATCAATGAGTCTCTGCAGGAGAGTGTGTATCTGCATGCTGTTAAAGGCCGAAGTGAAATCAATAAAGAGGACCCTGGCAAAGCAAGTGGGGACCTGGACATGCTTAGTCAAGGTGTTAACCAGGCTGACAGTTGCATCATCAGTTCCCCTCTGACTTTTATATGCAAATTGGAGATGATCTAAGCGGTTAGAAACAGATGCTGTAATTTGTCTGCTTATAACTCTCTCAAAACATTTTCCCAAGATGGAGGTAAGGGCAATGGGCCTGAAGTCTTTTAATTCAGTGGCTCCAGGTTTTTTGGGAAGAGGTACAATGCAAGACATTTTCCATCCATTAGGCATAGTTAAAGAATCAAGCAGGTACTGAAAAAGCACCAAGAGAAGCACCAAGAGAATTAAAAAGGTTTAATATGTATTAATTAAAACTGTGTATCTATCAAAAGGTTATTCTGTGTGTAGTTCACTGTAGTTCTTAAATAACTTTAAGCTCGAGACGTTGTAGATCTGCTATTTCCCTCACAATAAAAAAGGTTCCTATCACACCCGGACCCCATGTTGAAAACCCATGGTTTTACAAGGGGAAAAAATCCATTCCCATCCATTCATCAGAAAAGTCATTTCAGGTCGAAAACAACAACTGCTCCGCCCTTGGAACCGGAACGGTGTTTTGATTCACGCGTTTCAGGTCCTTTGTTAGACAGTAACAAAGTCTTCTTTCTGCATGAGCTGCATCCCAATTGACCATCTTTTATGTACAGCCAATGCTTCCTGGCTCTCTTGTCCAGCAATCAGGTGTTTGTGGTTGTGTCTTCCCTGGATCATTTGCTGCTGGATGCTCTCCAGCTCCTCCGGCCTTCAGAGAGATGTCCATATTCTTACATTGTCAAGACACACATGAGGAGAACAACTGCAATCTGCTTTCTTTTAAATTCTTTATCATTAGCCAACACTTTGTTGAAAGTCCTACTGTTGCAGGGCTGCACTGGGACATGAATTCGGCCCTGGCATCTTGGCCCAGCCAACGACAACTGGCGCGAACCGAACAACTACAAGCCCAAAACGCATCGTGGCAGCAACGCTTTGAGGGCTTGTATCAGCTGTTATTGGGTGGGACTCCTGGGCGAATGGGCTACTTGGCCATGTATTCAGATGATAGACAAGCCAGGGGGCCAATGTCTCTCTGCAGGGCCGGACTTACCATTGGGCAAGGGTGGGCACGTGCCCGGGGGCCTCAGGGGAGGGGGGGGGCCTTTTAAAGTATTGCAATCCAAATAAAGTGATATTTGTGTTTAGTTACGGTACATTTTGTTTTATTATAGTAATAACATTGATAGCTTCTGCTCTGCTGGCCGCACTGCATGTAGCTGCTCTGAAAGCTTAGTGCAGTCAAAAGCCCGACCACTTTATGTATCCGGTACTTTCCACACACATAGGCTACACACATGCACACGCACCCCACTTCTATATCCGCTTTAGACCCTTCCAACGAGCCAATGAGGATACACAGTCAGATTATGCACGGGCCGGTCCGGAGGTGAGTTCACGGTGTGGTCAGGTGGACAGGAGGTGGAATTTTTGCGCGCGCACGAGGGCCTCTTTATTTCCCCTTGCCCAGGGGCCTCATGTCATATAAATCCGGGCCTGTCTCTCTGCTCTGTGTGCTGGTGCTACTGAGGGATTGGCCCTCTCCACTTCTTAGAGCCTAGCCCAAAGATTACCGTAACTATCCTAAAACGGGGGCAAAATAATATGGTTTAATACAAATAGAAAAGCCCACTAATGGTCGACCCCCCGGGCATACGGGCATACAGTATGCCCGGTGTGCTAGATGCCCAGTCCACCCCTGTACTGTAGCATATTAGTTGAGAACAGGATCCACAAGCTCATTCTGTAGCACAGCATGAAGTGACGCGCTATGAGCTTGTAGATCTTCTATTTTTGAATGGACAAAGTTTAAAATAATGGTTAAAGTGGTTAAAATCTAAAATGACACAGATGTGTGCAGGTTCCTTTACTACTCACCCTCGCTACAAGGTCCTATTGGCTCACTGCCGTCCTGACGTCCTCCTGCTGGCTGTCATTCTGACCTTCCTCTGTTTCCTTATAAAAGCACAAACCATCACCCCCATATGATCCTGTCAGCATGCATAACCACAGAAAATATGGGCTGCAGTAAGTACCCAACACTTACTGTACGAGTTCAACTTACTGTTTGAATGTTGAATTCGTGAATATACATTTGAACTAATGTAATTATCATACTACATGAAAGTACTGTTAACCAACCAGGAAAACATCTGCGTTTCCTGAGTGAGAACAAAGTTAAGTTTTGGCATTCATCCCTATAGACACTTGACACAGTCAAATTCAGAATTGCTGATGGTAAGATAGTAAAGTAAGTCAGAGCAGGCTACTATATTAAAACATTTCACCCAGGTCTGTTAAAGGCTGAATCCCACAACAAAGGTATCCTGTTCAGTAGAATCGTGGTATCTACAGTATCAGACAGTCCAGGTGGGATTCCCCCAGTCACGCATATGTTCCAAAGTACAAGTGTCAAACTTACACAGTAATTTATTAGTTGAACGAACCATTAAAGAGCCTCACACTTCACATTACAAATGGCCGTGCCAAAGTGTTGCATGACGTTTGCAGCCATTAAAGACCGGAGGAGGATTTGTCAGTGTGCTTGGAACCATCTCACCCCACCTCCCCTTACACAGTCACACAGTCACACACACACACACACACACACACACACACACACACACACACACACACACACACACACACACACACACACACACACACACACACACACACACACACACACACACGCTGCACCCTTTCAAACACCTCATTACTGATGAGTTGTGAGACAGCGTGGTTTTCAAACATTTCACTGACTCCATCTTTTGGCGGGGCCCTCTCTGTCATGTCCCACTTGCAGGTTGGGAACAGATGGGAGCAATGACCTATAGGGTAAAACGTCTGACACTATCTAAACTGTCCCGGACATGGCCCTTTGCCTATCCTGTTGGAACCTATTGTGTACGGTTCTCATCCTTGAGATAGTTAAACTCGTTCTTCTGCTATACCACAAAAATGTGGAATGCCTTACCGAAGGTCTTAAAGGAGTGTGGATCACTGAAAAACCACGTACAGGCAGCAGCCCTTCGCAACTGGTAAAAACAAACCTAGCCCAGCCCAGCCCAGCCCAGCCCTACCCTCCCCTGCCCCTTCTTTGTATATACTTACTGTTTGTATTGACTTACTGTATGTTGTTCTTTCATTTTTCATTTTGTTTTTTCATTTTCTTACTGACTATATCTACTGCATAGTACTGTGTTCTATTCGTCTGTCATTCAATGTTATATGAGATTCTTAAATGGTTTCCTGTGGAAATAAGCGTAGTCTTTTCTAGGATCTCCTTTTAGTAGACCTTGTACCAGTGAACTGTACCGTCATGAAACTGTACCTTTTCCTATTCAAACTTCTAATAAAGTCTTCAATCAATTAAAATAGAAGATATACAAGTATTTGAATGCAAATTGATTGTGATTACAGGAATCTTTAAACGTAGAGCGTGTGGTGTGTATTGCAAGAAGTGACATCATTTCTGTAACGTTGGCTTTAGTCGTTTTAAGTTTCTTCCTTTTAATCATTTCGTAAGATGAGGTGCCACTTGATTTCGAATGGCAAATGACTCATTCTGGAACAAAGCTGGTGGCACAAAGGGAAAGCTCTCAGGCACCACCACCACAGCAGTAGCATGGCTTAGACTCCTGGCAGTGGTGCTCCCTGGCTCAGCTTAGCTGCATGGGTACACAGTTGGCAGTGTTCACAGGTGGGGAAACGGGCAGTGTTGCTGCAGTATGGCCCCCAGCTGGTTGGTTGGACACCAAACTGAGTTGAATAGGCTCTATTCATAACTTTAGCCAAGACGGTAGAGGTCTTCGGGTGGGTCCGAGATCCGAAATTACCTGGGATCCGACCCGGTCCGAGCCGGGTACAGGGTCCATTCACAAGCAGTGACCTCGGTGCCGAATTGGTGCCACTATCATATGCCCCGGGTCCCGGTTCTCTGGCCATGAGAACGGCGGTTCCTTGATACCCGAATGGACCCGACGATTGGCTGTTACATCTGTCAATCACCGCAACCCCCTTTTTTCTCCTCTGGTCAGTGCTATTAGCTGCCTTGCTGCGTCACGTGACTTGTCAGGAACTATGTTGGCACTGATTTTAATGATAAACAAAACAATATGCTCTGGTGCGACATAAATTAACATTGGATTATCATTATCAATGGCTAAGAAGAAAGATTACACATCTAAAGAAAACGTGGATTTATTATTCCTGTCAGAATTGATTGACTGGGAAATATGTTAATGTCCAGGGGCAAGCAGCAACATGCAACGATAAGAAAGAAAAAGTACTATTTAATATTTACACTTATTCATAATAACGTTGCGGTTATTTTGGATCTCGGCTCCGGTTCCGACATCTCTTCCCGGGTATCGGATCTAATTTTTCTAATAATGGCCGGTTCCTTTCGGATCGGCTCCAAAATGTCTCGGGGCTGCTTGGGTAACGGCTCTCATATTCCAAATAATAGACGGGTCCATTTGGGTCTGGCTCCATTTTCCCCGGGTCCATTTGGGTTCGGGGACAAACAGCATATAACTTCACTTGCGTGCTATACATGCAGTGGGTCAAAAAGACAAAAGGCTGAACAACGAACAACATTGAAACAACCTCTTCAAGAAGACAGTTGAAAAGGAAGTTGAGCATGCTAGATGATCTCGTCGAGTTGTTCAACGGAATGCTCATGTCATGAAATTCAAACACCATGCATGCAACATCAGTACTGGAGCGGCTTCAGAGATTCGATTGAAACCCACGCATGTGTGCGCGCGCACACACACACACACACACACACACACACACACACACACACACACACACACACACACACACACATACACATACACATACACACACACACACACACACACACACACACATACACACACACACACACACACACACACACACACACACACACACACACACACACACACACACGCACTGGCTGCTGCCTGGCCCTCGATACTCAATACCATCAGGACTGGTTAATGTAGTGCACAAATAGTGTTCAAACAGTGCTCAAGAAGCCAGGAACACAGTATGGATGAACTGTAGACATACAAGCAGCAACACATTTCAAACTTCCTCAGGCAGAATTCCTTTTCATGGGCTTCTTAAGTGCTATCTGAACTCTGTGCACAGCTTTATTAGCACCAATAAATATTTAGGGTAAAAGGCATCATGAGTAATTATCCTTCACCTTTATCCACTTGTGATTTACAGGCCTTATCCAGGTCATTGCCGCTGAAGTCAAATACCAGGCTGCTTTTTATTGTTGTGCATGTCATTGTGCAGTTTACCAGAGGGAGGGCTCATTCATCTGATGCTGACATGTAGATTCATCCCCAGTTATTAATTGTCCATAAACATTTGGTTTTCATCTTGCAAATGTAACCCAGCTCTTCTCAACAGTCATTCAGGGTGTTTTGAATACTTTTTTTTTTGTTCCCAATGTTTGCTTGTGCATATTTCTTCAATTGTTCAGCAACCGAAGGGAATATTAGTTGCATTGCAAACAGTGTTCTGCTAAGGACAGTTTTTAATCAACATTTTCAGATATTTTGCTATATATTTGTATTCACTATACAGCTACGGTATGTGCTGTGTAGTATTTAAAGGACTTTCATTTGATGGGCCAGTTTAGAAATGCACACGTTGAATCACTTCGATTTTAGAACCTATTTTGGGCATGTCATTATATTATATTTTGAAATTGGACTTGCATGCTTTCTAGCCTGCTAAGAGTTTTGTGTTCAACCACAATACAAGAGCAGTGCAGTGGCCGACCGTCAGGCCCTGACACATCAGGCCTCTCTCACAGCACAGTGTGAGAGGGCCTTAAAATTGTCTCTTTATTACCTTCCAGATATAATATGTATCTCATGACATTTTGAGATTGTGCTAATACATTTACATCCTTTAGAATTTAAATTAAGATGACTCCAGCTCCAGATGGCTGCATCTGTGATGCAAAGACAAAGTTAGGCATGACAATGCACAGCCTGACAGAAGAGAGCAATTGCAAAAAGAAAGGGAGACGAGATGGAGGCAAAAACCTCCAAGGAGGAAAAGTGTTTAGGAGTTGAAGGACCAAGACGCAAATTCTAAGGCCATAGATCCACAGCCAGAGACATTCCCTGTGGACACCCTGAAGAACCTGCACAAAAAATACTTGTAAATAGGGCTACAGTAGATTTAGATGATAGGGCTTAATCTATATGTGCAGATCTGTTGTGACCAAACCAACAAACGGCACATGACTTCACTTAGGTGGCATGCAGTGGGTCAAAAAGACAAAAGGCTGAACAACGAACAACATTGAAACAACCTCTTCAAGGAGACAGTTGAAAAGGAGGTTGAGCATGCAAGATGATCTCGTCGAGTTGTTCAACGGAATGCTCATGTCATGAAATTCAAACACCATGCATGCAACATCAGTACTGGAGCGGCTTCAGAGATTCGATTGAAACCCACGCACGTGTGCGCGCACACACACACACACACACACAAACACACACACACACACACACACACACACACACACACACACACACACACACACACACACACACACACACACTGGCTGCTGCCTGGCCCTCGATACTCAATACCATCAGGACTGGGATTAACCATGTCATATTTCAGAAGGTGTTTGTCATCAACATGAAGCCATGTCTCCGGTAAAGGGAAAGGATTAGGGGGAGGATCTTGTCGTCAAGCACGCCTGAAGGGTTTGTTTCAACTGCTTTCCAAAGTGCTTTTCATGCGTTATGAAAAAAGAAAAGAAAAGAAAAACCTTTGTTGTCTATCACAATATTCTTTTGTTTTCATAAAGCCCTTTGGATCTTGTTACCGTATATCACACCTATGCACACATTTGTAGCTTTTGTCTCTTTCGGTGTTTTTTTTTTCTGTGTTTTATCAAATCTAATTTTTGAGATTCAAAAATGACTTGTTGAATCAAAATTCTTGGGGTTGGAATATAACTTAAATAGTATTTCATGATGAATTGTACGTTTATCCTAGCGATCATTTTTTAAGGAGTTTTTCAATTATATACTGTAGGCTACTGTAATATATAATTGACTTCACAAATGCTGAAGGACTGAAGGATTGATCAATGTGCAATACAACTGATGATGTTCAGGTTGTGCGTTACAGCGTGCAACCTAAATTTTGGGTTTTGAAAACCAATGTCAAGGGACCTTGGTCCTGCTCTTCGTGCCCGAGCGCCGCAGGCGCGAGTGCGCCGCGCGAGTTACGTAGCCGTGGTGAATGCGATCGTTATATTTATGCCCAGGCCGTAAGGCCTGGGCAAGCGCACGATAAACGCATGAATGGAATGAAACGTGATGCAGGTGAGCTCACATTTCACCATAACAAAAGGAGTAAAAAAAAAAAAAAAAGGAGTTTGGCTTATCAGCGTTTGCCTTATCGGCGTTTGGCTTATCAGGACGTGCCCGGCGCAAGTAACAAGTGAAATTGGAAGTGATGACTCAAAGAAATGAGCAGACTGTTTTGTAACTGGAACGCTAAAAATGTACTCTGTACATTGGTTAAGGTTTGTCACCTACCTGAAAATGTATTTTCTGTTTATTAAAGAGCTGAAGAGACAAGGAGACTGCTGTTACTGAACCAACACTGACACTCTATCAGAATATCCTTTAACAAAACACTTTTTGTTTTAAGCAAAGAATATCACTATACCTTTACCTTTTAAAAATAACACTTCAAAATGACTTAAGGGGACACTTGTTGAGTGTGAAGGTGCGATGGTCTAATGGTCTGTTGAGTATCAACGACACGTAAAGTACAATTGCCTCAGAATATGTACTTCAGTACAGTACTCAAGTACATTTACTCAGTTACTGTCCACCACTGGTACTCCGGTGGTTCAAATTACACTTTGAAAGTTAACCACTTTAACTCAAAAATGTTTGTTGTCTTACTTTTAAGCTTGTAGATCTTCTATTGGAACACACTGTCTTTGTGTCTGTGTGTGTGTGCGTGCATGTGCGTGCATGTGCGTGCGTGTGCGTGTGCGTGTGCGTGCGTGTGTGTGTGTGTGTGTGTGTGTGTGTGTGTGTGTGTGAGCAGCTAACTGCTGAGTGAAACTCAATCACACTCCCAGTAAAAGCCAAGTCAAATTGGCTCAAGGAGGCGCTATAACAGGTCGCTTCACCTCTTTTTGAGCGGTGCTAAGCGCTCCAATACGTGGCTTTGTGTTTTTCCAAGGGTTTTCCCATTGGATGACATAAGCTTTTAATTTTTGTGTTTATTTGTCTGTCATTTAATGTTTTTTAGGAATTGAGGACAAAAGGACCCCAAAGCAAACAAGCCATTGCGCTCTCTTGTGGTTTAAATCCTTTTAGTAGACCTTGTATCTGAACTGCACTTTTCCTATGCAA
>NC_137814.1:10296706-10311706 GCF_963921795.1 Nannobrachium achirus
GAGTAGTATGAATAATACACGTTCCGGGGTTAGCGCCTCTCACAGTGTGTTTCCAAAAGAACCATTGAACGTGCATGGTAAATGCCCGTGCTTAAACTGTGATATGCGCGAAACCCCGGACATTTGAAGGAATTTATAAAACCCCCCCGGACCGGCCGGACAGCCCCCTAAAAGAGGACATGTCCGGGCAAAAGAGGACGTATGGTCACCCTAGAGTGGCAGCACTTCCATAGAGGTTAGGGTTAGGTATAGGCATATAGGGTTTGTGTCGGAATGGGGGGATCCGTATGGCAGCATGTCGGAATGGTTTTTGAACATACCGTATGCGGACAAAAACACCCACATTATATCTGTTAAAAGCTCAAGATTTGTGGGTCATGACCGAAAGTATAAGGTCGCGGGTGCAAGCGGCCGAAGTGGGTTTCCTCAGACGGGTGGCAGGTATCTCCCGTAGAGATAGGGTGAGAAGTTCAGACACCCGAGAGAGACTTGGAGTAGAACCGCTGCTCCTACACTTGGAAAGCAGTCAGCTTAGGTGGTTCGGGCATCTAGTACGGATGCCCCCAGAGCGCCTTCCTAGGAAGGTCCTCGATGCACGTCCCACTGGGATGAGACCCCGTGGCAGACCAAAAACCAGATGGAAGGACTATATCTCCAAACTGGCTTTGGAACGCCTCGGTATACTCCCTGAGGGAGTGGAGGAAGTTGCTCGGGATAAGGAAATCTGGAAGTCTACCCCCGTGACCTGATTCCGGATAAGCGGTTGAAGATGGATGGATGGAACTATTGATTCAAAAAATATTATATTAGTATATTTAAATTCAAATCCAATGCTACAGTTTTGTCCACGAGGCAGACAACTGCCTTTGGCTTCACCTGGCAAATAACACATTTCACAAAAAAATGTTTTCTTCCTAAGCCAATAATTTGACGGGTGGCTGGTCAGTAGGACAGCAGGAGTCTAGGAGACATTGGCTGTGGTTACATGGACTATATTTCCGGACAGATATTCCGATTCAAACTGCATATTACCACCCCTCCAAACCCGAATGAAAATTAATTTAGAATGGAATGGAATGGAATATTCTATTCCATTCTGAGATGTTTATGTGAGAATTTTTATTCTGAATGAGCAGTCATTCAGAATACATGTGGAATATACCTGCCCATGTAAACGCAGCCAGCCATTGAGTCTCTGCCGGACATCACATCATTGGTTAAGGAATGCAAAAAAGAAAAAAAATGGAAAATCTCCATGAGTTCAAGGCTTCATGGGATGAGTAAAAAGAGGTAATCTTTGGGCGAACTTCTCCTTTAACATTTCAGTCATTTAGTCGGTGGTCGTATCCATCCAGTCCCCCACATACAAGTGCAACAGCAGCATAAGCGTTAAAACTCCACCATGACCAATAACATAAGCCACCAACAGAGCCATTCCATAAAATGTAGCCTGTAGACTTATATGAGATCATTTGAAAGTGGGAGCTCTAGGACAAGAAATAGGAGTTGTAAAGTGGAATGTTTTATGGCATCACAATGCTCACATTAGCTCACATTTTGGAAGGATGTATTAAATGTACAGTATTTCTTTTTCTCCCTTACAGGAACATATTATTTTAGTCAAAGTAAACAGAAGCGGTGCCCTCACTTCTGAAGGTGTTTCTTTTGCATTACCTTGGGAAGGAAAGTGTAACAGTAGTGCAGGGTTCTTCCCCAGGGGGTCCGGGACCCCTAGGGTTTTTTATATTAACCACTTGAAACCAGTCTTATGCTTTATGCCTTAACTTCTTTGCCTTTTTTTACTATATAGAAATATTTCAAATAGCTGATCTGCAAGCTCACAACGTGCAGATGTAGATCAGCATTTGAAGTATTTAAAAATGTTTTTCAAAATAGTAATAAAAGGCAAAGAAGTTAAGGCATAAGGCATAAGACCTGGATCATAATAGAGCCTAGTGTCCATATTCGGAGAACTTTAGACAAAAATAGCAGATCTACAAGCTCACAACGCCTCGAGCTTGTAGATCAGCTATTTTCGGCAAAGAGGTTTGGTGTATAGGGGAAAAAAGAGCAGACTAAATACAGAGTGAAAGGTCAAGTTTTATAAGTATTGACAGTTCAAGTGGTTAAATATCTGAAAACACAAATTGACATGAATCCAAACTACACTGATGATTGTGCCGTCAAAAGATGAAACTATGGAATCTATTAACAGGTTGGGGGGATCCTTGCTTCATCTCTCTCTCAACTAAGGGGTCCTTGGCTTGAACTGAAAACGTTGAAGACCCCGGCAGTACTGTGTAACATCTGAAGCAGGGCGTACACACTGCAAAATGCTCAGCGATCATTTATCCATTTGTAACTCTTCAGAGTGTAGACATAGAGCCTGCATGTGGACCCGTGTGTCTGTTTGTTTACCACTCAGGGTTTTACTGTGTAGGTGAGGTGAGCAGAGTCATGGTGGGGCCGCCAATAAATCATCAGCCCTGTCAATGGCAGCCCGGAAACACTGGAGATCACAGGGCTGCTATCACACAGGCGTGCACGTGCGTGTGTGCGTGTGTGTGTGTGTGTGTGTGTGTGTGTGTGTGTGTGTGTGTGTGTGTGTGTGTGTGTGTGTGCGTGTGCGTGTACGTGTGTGTGTGCGCGTGCGCGTGTGTGTGTGTGTGTGTGTGTGCATTTGAGGTGGCCCAAATACACTTGAGAGGTGCCCCAAATATAGAGTAGATCTTGTGCACTATACACTTGCACATGTAGTGTGTACTGTATGATTGTGTGTGTAAACGAGCTTATGTTTTATTTATCTTTTTTTGTGCTTGCTCTTTGGACTGTACACTACAGTACTCTTTTCCTTTTTCTTACTTCTCTGTAACTTGTAACCTTAACTTTTTCGCCGCCGTTGACAGTCCTCACCGTCATTGAAAGGGTTAATACCATGGCGCCGTTGACGGTGAGGACTGTGAATCTTACTGTATATACAGTAAAGATATTATTACTTACTTAATGTCGCTCCGGTCCCGCTCGCATCGGTAATGTCGGCGATTTGTTTACAACGCACGTTGGGCGTGCACGCGAAGTGAAGCTCCTCAATGTTAAGTCAATGGAGAGGCCCATAAAGAAACTTCATTTAAACAAAATAGCCATTTTGAGACATTTTGCAGCAGATCTAAATGTAAACAAGGCACAAGGCAGGGCGCAGCCATCTTCATCTTCTTGTCGCACACTGTCATGTGACTAGATGACGTAATCGTTGCCGTCAAGTGATAATCCAAAAAAACAAAAACAACCCCCTTCCGGCCCTTCAAAATAATAGCGGCGGCCGACGGAGGAAACGACGTGGCGCCGAGGCACCAAGCAACCTTCAGATTAAGAGGCAGTAGATGTGTTAACTGCTGTGCTGCCTCTGGGCAACTGAATTTTGTATGCTTGCTTGCATGCATGCGTGAGAGTTTGAGGGAGAGGCCTGTGCACGTGCACATGCACATGCAGGGATCATCCATTTTCTTTTCATCACTTGCCTTGTGCTTGGGTCCTTAACCCACATGGGCTTATCAGAGCTGGTAAATGATTCACCGCTTTCACTCTGCTTTCAGAACGCCAGGCTGACAGTCAACAGGGTGCCAGGTTCTGTGAGAGAAACAAGCAAGACAGGTCTACAAAAACAAGCCCCAAAGAAGTGAGGATAGGCCGCATGTCCAGACTGTAAAGAATATGGACGGTGGGAACCCATTGGTTTCTATGCTGCAATAAATAAGCTTTTTTCCCCCTTGTATGGGTGTCGCCATCATTGTTTTAATGTGGCTACCAGGAATGCTATTGGCTGACCAACGGTCACGTGCAACCGCAGGGATACATGGGACATTGTCTTGAGCTTGCCAAAAATAAAGCACACGAAGAAGAACCATCACAAGCCTATGATCACAAACAAGCACCTCCTACAGCATACCCTGCTTTATCATCAATTATAACATAAATTGGACCATATTTTGCTGCACTTGAACCCTATATACAATATATACAACCCTATAATGGCTATTTGTGCTTGACATGAAAAGGTTTGAGATCCACTGGTTTAAACAACATTAGGAAGCAAGCCCAATTAAGCAACTATACTTTAGAAAAAAAGAAAAAAAAAACTCAACCAGCAAATAACAGCGACTTTACAGGAAAAACAAGCCCAAAGTCTCTGATGATAAGCGAATATGGCAACACTCTGGTGGTGTCATAGGTGTGTGTACACTGCAGGGAAAGGCATGCGCTAAGTGAGTGTGTGTGTATAGAATTAAAGATCAGCGACGTATCCTGTTTACATTCACGCCGGGCCACTCCCATGTGTGCTGTTATCCTTTCTTTGTTACAAACATTAACCACATTAACCCCCCCCCCCCCCCCAACACACACTCTGACCACGATACTGACATGATACTGACCACGATACTGTCATGATACTGACCACGATACTGACATGATACTAACCACGATACTGACACGATACTGACCACGATACTGACATGATACTGACACGATACTGACCACGATACTAACATGATACTGACCCTGATACTGACATGATACTGACCACGATACTGACCATGATACTTACATGATACTGACCACGATACTGACATGATGCTGACCACGATACTGACATGATACTGACCATGATACTGACCACGATACTGATATGATACTGACATGATACTGACCACGATACTGACCACGATACTGACATGATACTGACCACGATACTGACACGATACTGACCACGATACTGACACGATACTGACCACGATACTAACATGATACTGACCCTGATACTGACATGATACTGACCACGATACTGACATGATGCTGACCGTGATACTGACATGATGCTGCCCATGATACTTGTAAAGTTGCCCGAGTGGCCAAGGCTCCAAGAACAGTCAAGAATGGTCTTTGAGGGTTTTTATTTCTCCAACCACCTCCCATCAGCAGTGCAGTTTACAATGAATTCAAGTTGCAATAATAGGACAAATAAGACAGAAAGTAGCAATGCTGAGAAATAAATAAATACTTAGGTGAACACTAATAAAACAAACCCAACAGGCTAAGAGCTCCCTTCAGGTAACACCTTAATCACAGTAAGGCCCTGTAGCTCTGCCTCAGGGATGTTAACAGTGTATTTGCCCACATCAGACTGACTTGACTGTCTCTGCAGCCTCCCTTAAATAGAGAGTGGACCCTACCACAGGACAGTGCCAATTAGTTAACTCATCTGGTGCCGATCCCGAACTAGTTCGGCTTTATTTCAATCCAATACAATCTTTTTTTTATTAATTCACTTACCCCGAGCTGCTTGTAGAGTCGTGGGTGGTCCTGGCTCGCTAGCCGCTAGCCAGCTAGCCGTTCTACTCTGTCCGACGATATATTCCATTAAAAATGGTTTAAAATACATTTTTGAGCTCCCCAATGTTCACCCGATGTCCGGCGCCGCTTCCGATGAGTACACGAGTGTGCCGATCCCGAAGTAGTTCGGCTTTATTTAATTAAATGAATAAAATGATAAGAGGCCTTCTGAAGCCTGGCTTGATTTTTGTAGCTACTAGCCGAAAGCTAACAACGTCCCGGCCGGACGTAATTTGCGAACGCAATCGCCAATCTCCGCCTAATCCAATGAAAGACCGCATCTTTAAAGGCTTATATCTCTTTTTTGTGTTTTAGGAAAGCGGCGCGAGATTTATTTACGGCGAAATCGCCCAAAAATGATCTTTTAGATGACAAAATGGGAATAGCCATTCTGTTAGCATCTTCATCCGGGACATTTCCATGCCGTGCATGAACGTGAGGACGTCAGGTCCTGGAAGCTGAAGTCCTGGAAGCTAAAGCGCTCGCCTATGAGAGATGCGCTGGCATTCTTTGGCCCCTAGAGGGCGCTGGCGCTCAAAGAGTTAACATACTTCCAAATACTTCCATCTACCTCCATATATAGTTAAGAGTAACCTAAACATCTTCATTGATGCGTTGCAATTAAACTATTGGGGTGAACTTCAAATGAATGACAATCAAGGGCGTAGCAGCAATTTCTGGGCCCTCTAGGCCGGAAGTGAAATCAAACTGCAAAGCAAACCGATCTAACAAACCCTCAATTATGTTTATACAACAGTCACTCAATTGGTTTTATTCAGGTAATTTTAATTAAGTTTAGACACAAATGAAAATGATGAAACCTTTTAATAAACAAAACAAAACATTTTTAATCCATATAGGCTTTTCGAGGGCCACCCGGCCCACCTTGGGGCCCTAGTAAGTCTGTCCCACTTTTCCCCCCAGTCTGACGCCCCGATGACAATTCTAAATAAACATTACTCTGGAAAACAAAGGAAACACCCCTCTCCTCCACAGCACCTGACACGTTCCTATTGACCAAGGAACGGCCCCCAGCTGTGCAGGAGAGACACAGGAAAAGTGGCCACACCCATTATTACCACCACCCCATTCATTCAATAAACAGGCCAACATTGAAATGCATTGGATTGTAGTTAGGTGTGTGTACATTGTCCTCACTCCTTGTTTGTACAGGGCACGGGTGCCCTGTGACAATACTGTCACTGTGTGATTTTTTTTAAGTGGAACGCAACATGTTTGATAAGTTAAGTTGTTAAGTGGTTAAGTTGCATTGTGTTCTATAACTTCCTTGGCGTTAGTTTTTTATGTCATTATTTGTAGCTATTTAGTGTCTCCCAGATACAATAAATAAATGAATTGCTCAAAGACCCTTTGTGAGTGCTTGGGTCTCCTACAGCGGTATCTACGTCTCACAGCTCTGTGTGTGGAACACACACCTGTTCCTCTGCTGCACAGACGCTCTGTTTTGTGCTGAAACAGCAACTGTCTTCTTTCGGCTGCCACCAGGCGATGATGACCTTCTCCTGGGGCGAGGCGTTTATGACAGCAGGTTGTGCTATAGGCACTTGAGCTATGTGACCCCCTCGACCTGCATTCTCAAATGTACAAACGGTGCCCTCATTCCTCCTGCCGAAAAACCCCTCCGTGATCCTTAAATGTACAAGTTAGCCGCGCGACGGTGTCGCGTGGCGAGAATAGCCGATCTACAAGCATGCGGCGTGCCGCAGCTACGCCTCGTTGTGAGCTTTTAGATCGCCTATTTTCACCTTGCACGACAACCACACACAACAAAAAACTGTATGTCAAGCCCTTAAGCCTCGGTTTGAAACCTTAGACTGTGAGAAGATGGCGGGCAAAATATCCACTTCTTCATCCCCTCAGTGGAGTTTAAAGAGTCTTTAGAGGCCTGGCTTGAAGTGTAAAGACCTCAAAAGCACTGCTGGACTGATGGTGATAAATGCGACTTCAGATAATGTGCAGAGAAGCGTGTAACGGCTGCAAGCTGCTGCGATGATCATGGCATATCTCTGTAGCCTGCTACTCTTTGTAGTGTTTGCGGTCGTTCAGCCGGTTGGCACGCTACGCGCCTGGAAAATTAGGACGTATCTTATGAAACATCAGCTCGACAGAGTTAACGGCTTAATGGCTGCTGCCAAACTACGGCTTTACATTATGTAGAGTATTTTGTTTGCCAGATACTGCAAGTTCAAAGGTTTTGCCCTCAAGTGTCGTGACCACGAGGCAATGCTTTCTGAGATAAGCCATACGCATTTTGAAAATAAACACCACTTTTTATATCGTAAGTGAAGAGTATTTTTGAGCGGTGCTCCTGTGCTGTTATCCTTTCTTTGTTTCAAGCAATATCCACATTAACCCCACCCCAACACACACACTGACCACGATACTGACATGATACTGACCACGATACTGACATGATACTGACCACGATACTGACATGATACTGACCACGATAATGACATGATACTGACATGATACTGACATGATGCTGCCCATGATACTGACATCATGATACTGACATGATACTGACCACGATAATGACATGATACTGACCACGATAATGACATGATACTGACATGATGCTGCCCATGATACTGACATGATGCTGCCCATGATACTGACATCATGATACTGACATGATACTGACCACGATACTGACATGATACTGACATCATGATACTGACATACTGACCATGATACTGTCATGATGCTGACATCATGATACTGACATACTGACCATGATACTGTCATGATACTGACATGATGCTGCCCATGATACTGACATGATACTGACATCATGATACTGACATACTGACCATGATACTGTCATGATACTGACATCATGATACTGACATGATACTGACATCATGATACTGACATACTGACCATGATACTGTCATGATACTGACATGATGCTGCCCATGATACTGACATGATACTGACATCATGATACTGACATACTGACCATGATACTGTCATGATACTGACATCATGATACTGACATGATACT
Organism: Nannobrachium achirus; assembly: GCF_963921795.1. Taxonomy (NCBI): domain Eukaryota; kingdom Metazoa; phylum Chordata; class Actinopteri; order Myctophiformes; family Myctophidae; genus Nannobrachium; species Nannobrachium achirus. The sequence goes on from NC_137814.1 coordinate 10,305,123, forward strand.
GACATCATGATACTGACATACTGACCATGATACTCGACAGAGTAACGCAGGGATGTCCAAAAGGGGGCCACAATAGAAAATATTAAAACACCCAAGGGCCGACTATATATCTCCTCGGTTGGACCATAACAAAGTCACATATACATATATGCATTACAATATTTTATCATCATCAATATTTAATATCAATGGTGCTTTGTCAGTTGTGAACACAACTAACTTACAGTAAATTACCAAATGCAACCAGAAGTGCAAGGTATAAAGAACAACAAAATAGCTATAACTATAACTATAAAATATTATTGTTTGACAGTGCTGGCGGACCGTTTATAGTACAATGTAGGAATGAAGCCACAGGCCATACAACATTTGTCAACGGGCCGCATTTGGCCCCCGGGCCACACTTTGGACACCACTGGAGTAACGGCTTAATGGCTGGTGCCAAACTACAACTTTATGTTAGGCCTATGTCGAGTATTTTGTTTGCCAGATACTGCAAGTTCAAAAGTTTTGCCCTCTAGTGTCGTGACCACAAGGCAATGTTTTCTGAGACAAGCCATCCGCTGCTTGTGGGCTTACAGTAAAAAAGAAATGATGTAACTGTTCCTAATCACGCAGCGCTAAACGCTTGACTGATTTCCTGCAGACCTGTTTTTGATTGTTATTAATATTTGATTCCCAGAAGTATAATCTGAGACAGATCATAGTTTCTGTGCAAAGTTTCTGAGACAAAGCATGCACTATATTCTTATTACCTCCTCCAAGGTCCCTGTCAGTCTGTTTGTGAGTCTGCCTGACTTAAAGCAGGACAGGAGAGCTCACAATGTTATGGGATTTGCGCAAACCTTTTGTGGAAAGCATGGTCATGGGCCAAGGAAGAACTGATTAACTTTCGATTGGCCAAATGGGGGCCCATGTTGGTGGGCGTGGCCTAACACATAAAGGCCTATTATTTCGACGGGATTCATGCAATAGCACAAAGCTTTGATGACATGTTTGCTATGGGGCAAGGAAGAAATTATTAACTTTTCACAACGATTGACGATCGACGTTCGTTTCTATAGGAGGCCTTGTGGGTTTTGGTCCGACTCGGTTGGAACTGCCAACAGGCACGTGTACACATAGACATCAAAGGGGGCTTGAGCCCCTGCCCTTTTATCTGTCTGTAAAAACTGCCCTCTCCAGACCATAAATGCAGTTTTTACAATTGTGAAAGAAATGCAAATGCCCTCTTTCCATGCCATACCTGAAGGCAGCATTCAATAGTGCCTTGTCCAAGCTCTCCTGAAGTTGAATGCAGCATCTTATGTTGAAAGAATTGCCCTCGTGTAGAAATCCATGCCGTTACGCCACATCCAGTAGGCCTATTGACTTGATTATGACTAGTTCAGTGTGGTTTCTGCGATGTGTTGTGAGCTTGGAAGTCAGCTATTCTCGGTGATTCCACCTAAAGGCCCCTTTGGAAATTTCAGCCCCTGCCTCTCTAAAATTCTCTGCACGTCCCTGACTGCCAATATGCTGCTGGACTCTCCGGGCCACACCCCCTCACTGTTTTTGGAACCTCTCCAAACGTATTTCCATTTTTCAAAAACTATCACATTCGAGAAGTATGTTGCCAATTTCTTTCCCGTCAAACTGAACTGCGCTGAACAATCTTCATATGGGCCATATTACTGTATCCTGCCTGAATGTCCTTGTCTGGTATAACATTCAGTAGTAGACACAGAATAATATCATCTGCATGTCTTCCTTCATTCATCACAAGACTCTACCAAGTATCATAAATCCCATGAGGAACTGCACAAACTACGTGAAATCTACATGAAATCAAATGTTTCTCCAACTGATTGAATATATTTACATATTGCATACAATACTTTGTGTAAATACATACAGTCTTGTAAATATGGTATATACAGTATCTACATATACAATTGTAAAAACCTCTTTTCATACATAGGCCCCATACTATATATTCAGTACCGGTTCCAGGACTCAAGTGGCCCTATGCAAGATTATTTTAGGTGGCCCCTCACTAACGGATGCTCGCGTACGCGCGCATCCGTTACGCTCGCGTACGCGTGCATCCGTTAGTGAGGGGCCACCTAAAATAATCTGTAGCACCAGATCGAAATGTTCTTTTTGGAGGCATATTGACTTGCTCATGAATCAAGTACAGGCAGCCAGGCCTAGAGTGAAGTTTGGGATTATGAGGAAGAGGAAGGGGAGCGCATATTAAAATAATAACGCTAGTTTTTGGATAGGGGATACATGACATAATGTGACAATATGTTTAAAAAAATATCTTCTTCCTGTGATGTGGCCCCCTTATTGGTTGTGGCTCTAAGCGGCTGCTTATGTTGCTTATGCCAGGAACCGGCCCTGTGTATATTGGGCAGTCATCAGACGCGACTTGGAGTCATCAACTTGCCAGTTGACCCCCTGACCCCCCCCCCCCCCCCTCCCCAGATCACAGCTAATACTGTTTTTCAAATGACAAGTCTACACACTTCCCCTAATGTTGCTGTCGGGCAGAAACCTCTTAACTCTTGACTTACATTAAATTAACGCCCTACTTGACCATTAACCTTAATTGTATGTAGATCTGCTACTTTTGATACTTTTGAATTTGAATCCTGAAAAGTAAAAATGTTGGACATATGAGGTTTCCACCCAACAGAGTATTTTAAACCATAACACTTCCACATTCCCAAAAGGTCACAAGGGGACATCATGGCAAGTTGTGCATGATGGCACTGCAACGCTTGGACATCACATGATGCCTCCTTGGTGGAGGTCTGCAGCTCTCTGAACTAGTTTTAACAACTTTAAACCCGGCGTCCCTATTTTGGGCATGTCGTTATATAAGGCAAAAATAGCAGATCTTCAAGCTCACAACGCGTCACATCACAACGCGTTGTGAGCTTGCAGATAGGCTATTTCCGTTATTTGTCGTACGGTGCGGCAATGTAAGCCAAAAGTGGTTACAACAATTATGTTATTTCTTGCAATCTCCCGATCTCAGATGCTTAAGCGGTTCACTTCAAAACATGCGGTGGAATGATTCCAGCCTCACATTTTTCTCCTCAAACGGTTTGTGCAGCAGATTGCAGTTTGCTGTGACAAGGCGTCCAGTGTTCGCTGTGCAGATCAGAGGGGCTGGGATGAGGACACAGCTGCTGATAGCACTGGCTCTGGACTGATATGAGTCATGCACTACAGGATGAGAAAGCTGGGGGCTGGAGGACAAGTTTACACTTTCCCATTCACTCAGCACACAGACCCGGGCCGGGCCGGGATCCCACCTCAATCCCAGGGTCTCTCTCACTCTGCTCAAAGAGCGTCAAATGTGTGTGTGTGTGTGTGTGTGTGTGTGTGTGTGTGTGTGTGTGTGTGTGTGTGTGTGTGTGTGTAGTATATTCCATTGGTTCCCAAACATTTCAGGTCGAGACCTGAAAGAGAGATTAGACGTTTGCCCGGGAGGCCGGGACCCAAACTAGTGAAAATAGCAGATCTACAAGCACGCAACGCGTGCGAGCTTGTAGATCGGCTACTTTCACTATACTTCTTTTGAAATACATATTAAAGAAATTGGAAAAGAAATGTTTTACTCGAGTCGTGACCCATAAAACTTTGTCCGTGAAATTGAATGGGTCCCAGTATACTGCAAATATCTATGTCTGTGCACACGGCACGCACACACTAATGTGTCAACACCAAGCATTTCCCGGGTTATTGCGTGGGTGAAATGGGCTCGCTCTCTCTCCCTACCTCTCCATCTCTCTGATCTGAGAGATCAAACACACCGACAATGCAAGGCACCAACCTGCTCATCAGCAACAGTTGGGGTTGAAGTGTCTTGCTCAACACAAGTAAGAGGCCTCGCACACTAAGCAGATATTGCATCAGATCGGCCCCGGGATCTGCCCAGTGTGATTGGGCCTTAAGCCAGAGGGAGCAGGGGATCGAACCGGGAACCTTGCAATTCCCAAGCGCTCACACCTCCTGAGCCACTACCGTTCCAATGCTGCTGTCGGATGTTGTGTGAATGCATGGAGCTTGAATTTCAAGAGCATGCCGTTGAAGAGCTCAATGAGATCGTCTAACTTCCTTTCCTTTTTAAAAAACATGTTTTGGGCTTTAATGCCTTTATTGATTGACAGGAAATGGGGGAGAGAAGGCGAGTGACACACGGCAAAGGTCGTCCGGATCGGGACTCGAACCGGTGACGCCGACAGGCATCCATGCCTATGTCATGTGGCAATGCTTAAGTGGTATGCGCCTGGACCAGTAGGCCAGCAAGTGCCGCTAACTTCCTTTCCTGCTGTCTTGTTGAAGGTTGTTTCATCCTTCATTTGTGTCCTCTGTGAACCACTTCATGTGTGCCACCGGAGTGGAGTACTCATACTCCCTAAGCAAAGTGACCTTTTGGATTTACAACAATTTATTTGTTTCTGGGATATTTTGGTGTGACAGAGCCTGACGCTTTAGCTTGCACAAACAAACTTAAAATCGTATGATTTAATGAGAAAACTCACCTTTAATCAGCTGGTGACACTTTCTCAAATTCACATCCTTAAAGGCAGTGCACACTTTTCATGCAGTGTTTTATGTACAGGACATGGGGACTGTCTTAAAATACTATTTATTTGTAAAAATGTATGTATTGATGTGAATGGTTATAACTTAAACTTGAACAACGTAGGTACATTTTTCCAGGTTTTGTAATTTACGATTTCTGGTAGAATGACTCATCTAGCTATAGTAGGTAGATATCTATATCATAGATATTGTATTGATTGTATTTTGTAAGAAAAGGATATAATCTATTTCTATTCTATGTCATATCCACTCTGTTCCCTCTATTTTAATAGATCGTTGAAACCTTAAAAGAATTTGAGTTAGACACCTGAGACATGTATCAAATTACCCTGGACACATGCCTCTAATGATGAGTCAATATTTTCCGGGACTCCGGGTGCAAGTGCCCCCCGAGTGTCAGGCATAAATGGAACAGAGGGGCCCTCTCATAAACCCAGACCTCTGTCTGGCTGCCTGACATCAAAGCTCACCTCCTCCACAGTCTGACACAGACAGGACATACCCAGCCCAGGCCCAGGCATCCAGAGATCCAACCGATACCTTTTATCATTTATTTTCCCACAGCGTGAGAGGAGAGACAGTGACGTCGTCCGATTAAACACAAAAACAAGGAAGGCACTCCGGGAGATGTGGATTGAGCAAACAACCAATGTTAATTGATATCTGATCACCTGCTGTGGGAGAAGAAGACGAGGCTCTCGACTCTCCGGGCCTGCGTCCAAACTCATGTACGCTGGACTTTTCAACGGGTTCGTCCAATCCATCTCCCACCGGTCTTGCACATTGACAAGATATATTCTCAGCTGATAGCCTCTCCGAGCGACTTACTTTACTGATTTTGTACACTCTCAGAGTTAAATTAACACTCAGGATCCCATACAGTGTAGTTTGACATGTGCCCTCTGGTTTGAATAACCTCGTGTCACCAGGCTTCCCGCAGTAGGCCTACCTGTGGAAAAGCCTGGTTTCTATTTAGCATTTGAACCACTGCTATCTGGAGTGGAGCCCGCCTACTGCAGCCGCGTTACTGTTCAAATGCCAAATCAATTAGCCGAGTCTCAGCCGTCGCTACGAGTTAGAATGAGACATGGACATGTACCGTGAAGTATTCCAAGAAGCACTTTTAATATATCTTGGTTTTCCGAGCAGAATTATTTTTTTGGAGCACCTAGACCACAGATTTTCTCTAGACCGGATACACAACCTGGCAAGAGAGAATTGATCTGCAGTCTTTTGTAAGAAAGAGAATGAACTCATATTAACACAGTCACGTCATGTCAAGTGAAATTTAGCCGTGAAGTGCTACGTTTATTTCCTTTTCCTTTTCTGTTCTTCTTGTCACAAAGTGCTTCATAGAAGTGTCACACAAACCATAACAGAGGACAATAAAGATAAGATAAGGACATGAGCAGAACATACACATCAACATCCCTTCTTAGAGAGACAACAAATTTGTAGATGAGTTGAACCCTAGACTCTCTAATCTGGGGCAGCAACACAAAAAGCTCACAACACGAAGCACTCAGCTATTTTCAGGAAAGAGACTTGGTGTAGGTTAAAGTGGTATTTGTTAGCTAATTTTTTCCACTGAAAAACGTGTTGTGGCCGCCGTGCAACTTTGGGGCAATAAATTAGCCTAAAAGTTGAGATGCTGCACTTCTAATCGTGGAGGAGGGCGAAGAGGAGGAGAGCCTTTCCCCTAATGAGGAAGGACTGGAGCTGATTACTGAGACGATTTGGAAGTGGATCTGACTCTTCCAAGAAGCTTTCAAGTGAAATGCAGCGTGGGTAATTTTGTGTGTCGTGTGAGTAAATCAGAGCTGTCTACACAGAGCATGAGAATGTTTCGCAACAGGCCTCAGTGTGAGGTGGTGGTGGCAGATGTCGGAGTACAGTGGAAGGTCAAGAACCCAGTGCATTAATGAGACAGGCTGAAAGGCCCGTCAGGGAGTGCTCCATCACACATCGTTCATCCCAGATGA